>NW_006798464.1:2009016-2039413 GCF_000442215.2 Lipotes vexillifer | reverse complement strand
TTTCCCTCACCTGAGTTTAGCATTCATTGAGAGATGGATTCAGGAGGAATTCATTCAGATGGACTACTCTCATTCAACAAATATTTTTTATTTATCTTTTTCTAGGCTTTTTTTCTTTTCCTTTTTTTTAAATTGGGTATAGTTGCTTTACAATGTTGTGTTAGTTTCTGCTGTACAGTGAAGTGAATCAGCTCTATGTATACATATATCCCCTCTTTTTTGGATTTCCTTCCCATTTAGGTCACCACAGAGCATTGAGTAGAGTTCCCTGTGCTATACAGCAGGTTCTCATTAGTTATCTGTTTTATACATATTAGTGTATATATATATCAATCCCAGTATCCCAATTCATCCCACTCCCCCTTTCCCCCCTTGGTGTCCATACATTTGTTTTCTATGTCTGTGGGCCCAGCAATCCCACTACTAGGATATACCCTGAGAAAACCACAATTCAAAAAGACACATGCACCCTAATAGTCATAGCAGCACTACTTACAATAACCAGGTCATGAAAGCAACCTAAATGCCCATTGAAAGGTGAATAGATAAAGAAGATGTGGTACATATATACAATGGAATATTACTCAGCCATAAAAAGGAACAAAATTGGGTCATTTGTAGAGACGTGGTTGGATCTAGAGACTGTCATACAGAGTGAAGTAAGTCAGAAAGAGAAAAACAATATTTCACATTAACACATATAGAAAAATGGTACAGATGAACCTATTTGCAAAACAAATATTTATTGAGTATTATTTATATATGCCAGGATGTGCCAATGATTCAGCAATGAATAAAATGGCAAAACCCCTACCCTCACTGAGCTTACATTCTGGTTGAAAGAGATGGACAATAAATTTTAAAAAATAAGTAAAGCACATGGTATGTTAGAATAAACTAAAACAGAGAAGAGAAATGGAGGGTGCTGGAGGTGTAATTGTGAACAAGATGGTCAAGAAAGGCCTTGCTGATAAGGTGAGAAGTAGGAAAAGACTGGAAGGAGGAAAGGGACCATGCCTTGCTGATATCTGAAGGAAGAGCATTCCAGGCAGAAGAGTGTAAGTGCAAGGGCCTATTTGAAGACTCTAAGCTAATCGTGGTGGTCCTATCTTCCTTTCTAGTGACTGGTTTAAGGGGTGAACAGTGACCCAATTCTGACCTGTGAGATGAGAAAGGTAATTGGCATGGGGGCTCCTGGGAACGGTTTCTGTACTCTGGAGAGATGGTCCCATTCTGTCTATGGACTTTTCTATAGCTGATGTGATGTCTGAAACTGTTGCAGCCATGTTGTGGCAAAAGGGGAAGCCAGCCTGAGATGGCAGAGCAGAAAAATAGAAAGAACCTAGGTCTTTGATGATATCAGTAAGCCACTGCTTGTGCCAAACTTGGAGCTTCCTTAAGACCAATGCAAGATCATGTCAGCCCTGGGTAAGGTGAGGTGTATGGTTCAATAAATATGTAGGTTTATTATAATGTCTATAATGTCAGGATATTATATGAGAATCCAGCTATTACATTTTTCAAGTAAAACCTTATGAATTTGTCACTAAGCATGTGAAAAGATATGCAAATTCACCAATAATCCAAATATACACATTATTTAACACATATGACAATACTATTGGACAAAAAAAATGTTGGTAATACCCAGTCTGATGAAGATCCAGAAAAACAAGCACTTTTTTTTTTGGCCACACCACACAGCTTGCGAGATCTTAGTTCCAGACCAGGGATTGAAACCCAGGACACAGCAATGAAAGCACCAAGCCCTAACCACTGGGCCACCAAGGAACTCCCAAGAATCACTTTCATAGACAATTGGTAGAAGTGTAAGTTGAGCGAGCCTTTGGAATATGATTTAGCAGAGTATCTATCAATATTGTAAATGGGCAGAACCCTTCAAATCAGCTTTGGACTTCTCGGTATCATAGGAAAATATTCATGCATACAGAGACATGTACAAACTGGATGTAATATAAAAAAACTGGAATCCACCTAAATATTGTTCAATAGTGGAGTGATTACTTTGATTATGATAGAGGCATATTGTTTAATTCTAAGCACAGTCGATTCTCACCATTTACAGTATTAAAAAAGAGACCCAAAATGGAGTTACTTGTGCTAAGCCCAAGTCACCAAGCCAAAACTTAGTACCAAAGCTAACTTCAATTTCAGTCTCCCACGGAAATGACATCTTAACCGGTCAGTCTTAAGAATTTAATTAATTCTTGGAATTTCCTGGTCAACAGTAGTGTGGTAATCTCCTGGTAGACCCCTTCCATCCCCCAGAAAGATAAGGTCATCCACTTTTTTCCTTGTCACTAGCCCCCTTTGTCTATAACAACCTTTCTTTTTCAGCAGCTCTTTGGAGCTCCTTTCTGTTTGCTAGATGGGATGCTGCTTGATTCATCCATCATTGAATAAAGCCAATTTAATTTTTAAATTTACTCAGTCAGGGCTTCCCTGGTGGCACAGTGGTTAAGAATCTGCCTGCCAATGCAGGGGACAAGGGTTCAAGCCCTGGTCCGGAAAGTTCCCACACGCCGCGGAGCAAGGAAGCCCATAGGCCACAACTACTGAGCCTGCAATCTAGAGCCCGCGAGTCACAACTGCGGAGCCGAAGCCCGCGTGCCTAGAGCCCGTGCTCCGCAACAAGAGAAGCCACCGCAATGAGAAGCCCGCTCACCGCAACGAAGAGTAGCCCCCACTCACCGCAACTTGAGAAAGCCCGCGCGCAGCAAGGAAGACCCAACGCAGCCAAAAATAAATAAATTTAAAAAAAAAAAGATTTACTCAAGTCAAATTTTGTTTCTTAATAACAGTCATTATGTTCTATAAAGCCACTGCAAACACTGAATTAGCAAATATAGAACCATCTCTCCTAGTGGAAATACAGGGTTAGGTTCCTTGGAGCCTCTAGTCACAACATTTTCATCAACCAATCAACATATAACCTTGTTTTATGTGTGTTTCTATTTAAAGACACCTTATTAAATATATATTTCTTACAAATAATTGATTGCATAGTCTTTCAATGATTTAGAGGCAGAGCTTTGGAGGCTATTTGAGTTATACGGGCTCATTTGCCAACGTCCTTGTAAAACAAGCCATTTTCATCAGCATTGTAAACCTGCTCTTCCACATAACCTTTTTGCTGTATAACATTTAGCAGGTTTTAAAAAAATTCTTCCGTAGCCTCCTGATCTGCAGAACTAGACTTGCCTGTGAATTTAACATTTAGGCAATAGGCAACATGCCCTATTGCCTTTGAAATGTTTCAACCAGCCATCATTTGCTGAAAGGATTTAACATTTTCCTGATTCAACGTGACTATAAATTTCTTTGTCTTTCAAGCCTCACAACAATGCTGTCAATTATGCTATTTTATTGCTTGTCATCTCATGAATCTATAAATTTAACTACTTGTCTATCTTTTCCATAGCTTCCTCACACACTATAAATGCTACTTTAGCACTTTTTGGAGCAGCCTCATGTACAGATTGGCCAAATTCCTCTTCCTTTTTCTAGGTGTAAGGTATTGTTGATTCATTAACACAGACCTCACAGCCAAGGACACTATGACTCATGCCTGAAGGGAGCTTATCTAACCCACATATTTTCTCCATAAGGCACATCCCTGCCTTCCTGATCCTAGGAACACTACATAGCACTACAGCACTACACTTGGCGGCCATTTAAAATGAAATCAAAAAACAAAAAACACACACACACACACACACACACACACACACACACACACACACAAACCTAGCATTAAATAGACCACACAAAGGACACTCGTTTGCAGCACGAGAGCTGAAGCTGGAAGGCAGAGCATGGCCTTGTTCAACCTTAGCTGGGAATACGCTCATCAAACGACTCAAATTTTTTGCAGCTCTGCACGTGTCTGCAAATGACCCCATAAGTGCTATGAGTATTGATTTTGGAGTCACAAATAAATTTTCAAGAGTTGGCAAATTTACAAATATGGAATCCGTAGACAATGAGGATGGGCTGTACCTATTAAAAAGAATAAGATAGGGACTTCCCTGGCAGTCCAGTGGTTAGGACTCCATGCTTCCACTGAAGGGGGTGCAGGTTCCATCCTTGGTGGGGGAACTAAGATCCTGCATGCTGCACTGGCTCAGCCAAAAAAAAATTTTTTGAAAAAAGAATAATATAGATCAGTTTGTATTTGCTTAGCTGGCTGCCCATGGTATGTTTTTAAGTGAAAAAAGAGAGTTTCAGAACAATATGTATAAAGGTGAAAAAAGCAAATGCTTATAAGGGCCATGCAGGTAACGTAAAATGGTGAGGTGGGCGAGGGGAAGACATCTGGGAAGAGTGGGGACTGGGGAAGAGGAGAGCTCGTCCCACCTGCAGGGGGCAGCCCACTGCTCACTGATAGTCAATTTTTTCCCGGCAGAAGAAGTGTGATGCCTTATCTTCCAGGTTTTCAAGATGTTCATGGGACTTCTCTGGTGGTCCAGTGAGTAGGACTCCTTGCTCCCAATGCAGGGGGCCTGCGTTCAATCCCTGATCAGGGAGCTAGATCCCACATGCATGCCACAACCAAGAATTCACATGCCACAACTAAGAAGGCTGCATGCCACAAGTAAGACTCGGCCCAGCCTAAACAAATAAATAGAAATAAATCTTAAAAAAAAAAGGATTTTCATGAAATATCCCAATTTAAAATGTTGACAACTTATTTCAAATTTTAAAAAATTCTATGTGAGTCAAACAAAACCCATTATAGGCTACATTTGGCCTACAAGCTGCCAGATTGTATTCCCCAGTGTGGGGTAGTATGTATGAGAAAAGTACAGATATAAACAGAAAACAAGTCTGAAAAGATACACATCCACCAGACCATTCACAGTGGTTACCTCGGGGTAGAGGAAAAGAATAGCGTTGTTGAAGGCAGGGGGTGGGTCTTCATCTTTTCTGTATTGTTTGAGACCTTGGCCATGAAAGTATAGTTATATATTATCTACTTTAAAAGGGAAAAAAGCCCTATGAATTAAAGGGCTGAGTATTATTCCTGTGGCCCCTGAGGTTGGGCAGTATTAGTGCCCTCTGCCTTAGATTGCAAAGATTGTATCTGTATTTCTAACTTCCTTTTTTTTTTTTTTTTTTTCTTCAGTTTCCCTTGCTACAGATTGTAAATCTTAACAACATTTTAATATTATGTTTCTAAATGTTCCCTAGGGTTAATACACTGATAGCCCACTTATTTGAAATGTCATCTCTTTTTTTTTTTTTTTTTTTTTTTCTTCAGTTTCTGGCTGTGCCACTCGGCATGTGGCATGTAGTTCCCCAACCAGGGATGGGACCTGCACCCGCCGCACTGGAAGCCCAGAGTCTTAACCAGTGGACCGCCAAGGAAGTGCCTCTAACTTGATTTTTAAGTTACTTATTTAGAGAATGTTTGTTTTCAAGCAATATAAACCCACTCAAAATAGTTCTGGACCGGGACTTCCCTGCAGTCCAGTGGTTAAGACTCTGCGCTTCCAATGCAGTGGGGTGAAGTTCCAACCCTGGTCGGGGAACTAAGATCCCATATGCTGGGTGACCAAGAACAAACAAACAAAAAAACAGCTGTAGACCAACGGAGGATTTGGTAGGAAGGAGCAATCTGGTAGCATCCAGCGGCAGCAATGAAACCAGGCCCACAGGGGACTAGAAGTAAATGCTAAAAGCCATGTGGCCTGGCCCCAGAGCCAGCCTCCTTGGCCTCCTGAATCTGCTGCTTTCTGACACTTGATTCATTCTTCTGTTTGGTGAGCCTGCTTCTTCAGCTCACGCCTGGGGTTTCTGTGGCCTCTTGCACCCTCGAGCAGGAGTCTGGTAAGTCGTATTTCTGGGAGAGAGAATTCAACTGTGGCCAGTGAGTTCTTGAGCTGGACCAAATATCCTTTCCCTGTTCAACCACCCGTCAAGGGAAAAGTGCGATCCCCTGGTGCATAACTGGCTCCTGGGCCCCACTGCAGCAGGGAGGGCGTGTCTCAGAGATGGAGGGTGTGACCTGGGGAGGGGCCTCAAAAAGCCTCCACAGGTGCAGCTACAAGTTACACGTTTATAGGCCCTGTAAATGCTGGATCTGATAGAACATATTAGTTCATCAGGGAGATAGCAGAGAGAAGTAGCCAATATCTGGGATTCTGGTAGGGGGACCACCTCTCCCGGTTTCCCCAAAATTTGGGCTTTCAGTTTTAAAACCAGGATAGTTTTTAAGAGTTTTCCAGGATGGGGGATATTCACTCCTCAAACTGGGAAAATTCTAAGCAAATCAGGATGAGTTGTGCCCCCTAGGTTTTGGAGTTAGATTTGGTTTTGAATCCTGGCTCAGCTGCTATAGCTGTGTGACACTGGGCAAGTCACTTTATCTCTTTCACCTCAGTTTCTTCCTTGTAAAATGAGAATAATAATATTTCCCACCTCATAGAGTGAGATAAGCACTTAGTGAGCACTCAATAAAGTAGGCAATTAGGTAATCATACACATGATTAAAAAGTAGAAATACAATGAACAGAGAAAAGTAAATCTCACTCCCACCTCTATCCCTCAGCACACAGGTCTCCTCCCCAGGAGTAACCACTCTTAACAGTTTCTTGTGTATCCTTTCAGAGATAGTCTGTGAATTATAGGAATATGTATACTGATCTTTTTAAAAAAATATTTATTTTATTTATTTATTTGGTTGCGCCAGGTCTTAGTTGTGGCATGCAAACTCTTAGTTGTGGCATGCATGTGGGATCTAGTTCCCTAACCAGGGATTGAACCTGGGACCCCTGCACTGGGAGCACGGAGTCTTAACCACTGGACCGCCAGGGAAGTCCCAACTGATCCTTTTTTAATATAAATGTTAGTAGACGACACATTCTGTTCTGCTGATAACATTATTTTTTTCATGTAATACTCTATCTCGGACGGCATTCCACACCAGAACATTTAGATCTGCCTCGTTATTTTTAATGATTACATAGTATTTCCTGGTCTGGGGATTTACAATTCCTTTGGCCAGTCTCCTACTGATTGACATTGGGGTTGTTTCTAGTCTTTGGTTAATTTAAACATTATGGCAAACAATATAATATTATCTTGAATACACATCTTTGTGCACATTCATAAGTGTGTCTGTAGGATAAATTCCTAGATGTAGAAATACTGGGTCAGCGGAGCTATTATTATCTTTAATTATTATTATTACTAAATCTCTAAGAAGTCAGATGTTGGATCCACTCCTCCTTTCTGAAGGCAGATAGTAGCTGTTCACCTAAGCATAAAGAGATCTATATCTGTGCCCTTTGTGAGTAAGAAGTCATTAAGTCCTGGTGCTGACATCTTGGAAAATTCTAGGATGCCTCTGCTACTTCTCCTCTCCTTTCACCCCCTCCTTCTTTCCCTGTTCACAGTGGCACATGACTCCATTCCCACAAAGTTCCTCAATTCCATCCCTCAAATGACACTGAGATGGTGTCTCAGCCCGGGTTCCTTAGAAAACAGGGCCTGAGGCAAAGTTTTTATACCGGCACCTTATGAGGGTGTGTATCCCAGGGAAACAGGGGTGAAGGGAAAAGGGGGTGAAGGAACAAGGAGGAGCAAATAGAAGAGCACGTGTTAGCACCGTGCTAGCCACTGCTTCTGCAAAGCACAATTTCCTTCCTGGGAATCACAGGACATCTTTGAGAAGCCAGATAAAGCTTCTGCATCTCTGAGCATTCTTTGGGGGGCACCCTGTTGGGGAGGGGCAAGGAGGAGGGATAAATTGATCAATAGGCTGCTGTCTCCCACTGGTCAAAGTTTGCCCCTCATTGTGTCAACTCCTCCTCTCTTATGAGTGGAGCTGCACTACTCAGGCAGCCACAGAGAAAGCTAGAACCCAAGACAGCAGGGTAAGGCTCTGTGGCCAGTGCCACTCTGCAGGTGAGTCAGTGTGCATCCATGGATTCTGAGGTGGTCCACTGGGTCTCTTACATCAGCAGCAATAGGGAACCCACATGGCAGAGGATAGAAGCATAGATGCTGGTATGAGGCCTGGCATTGTTGTTTCATGCCCTCATGTCACATGAGGAACATGGAACAGCCACCACAGGGCAAGTCATTCATTGCTAGTGTTCTGGCCAGAAAGCAAGGCAAGTGCAGGACTTGTAATGGCACATAAACTGAGTCTGGTACAGATGGGAACATTGCCATATTTCACTGACCCTGGGATGTACATTTATAACCTTTTAGCATCATTGAAATCAGGATGCATCTTACAATTGACAGCATGTCAGAGTGTAACTAGCAGTTTTGTTCCCTTTCTTGGTAGTACATAAGTGGCAGGTTAGATGAAATACATTAATTTCTTTAGGCTGATGCGTATCAATGTATCTCTTCATACCCTGGGCCCAGAAATGTTCTCACAAAAGAGGCACTCCCACTTCCTATGGGAAAGACGCTTAACAGGGAAGCGCAATTAGCAAATTCATAAATCAGGGATCTCGAATTTCCATTGTCGATAATAAACTGTCCTTATGGTTAATATGACCATTCGTTGTTTATAGGTATCTGTGCCTGAAAATGTTTGCTTAGGTCAAGTCCGAGCTGTGAAACAAAAGTTCTTTCATGTGTTCATGGTGAGTAATGGTTTTAATGAAGGCAGAACTCCATGCTAAAGATTAATAAATACCTCATTAGCCTTGACAAAAGAAGTAGGACAACATGATTCCACTCTTTTTTTTTAAAGTGTGTATGAGTGTGTTTAACCATTATGTTCCAGGTGTGTGTTTATATTAACATCCTAAATTGTGATGCTCTAAAGTGTGGTCTTTAGAGACTAAATCCTCACTACTCAAAGTGCGGTCCTTGAACCAGCAGTACTGAACAACACCCAGGAGATTGCTAGAAATGCAGAATCTGAGGCCCCACTATGGACCTGCTGAATCCAAATATGTATTTAAAATAATGCAAGCTCACGGGGACTTCCTTGGTGGTCCAGTGCTTAGGACTCCGCGCTTCCATTGCTGGGAGCCCAGGTTCGATCCCTGACCAGGTAACTAAGATCCCACATACTACAACTAAGCCGGCGCACCGCAACTAGCAAAGCCCATACACTGCAACTAGAGAAGCCCGCGTGCCACAGCAAAGACCCAGTGCAGCCAAATTAACAAATTAATCAATTAAAATAAATAAAATAAAATGCAAGCTCCCACATCAACTGCTGAGTGGATAAACAAAATATGGTATATCCATACCATGGAATATTATTCAGCCATAGAAAGGAGTGAAGTATTGATACATGCTGTGACGTGGATAAGCTTTGAAAACGTTATGCTAAGTGAAGGAAGCCAGACACAAAAGGTCACAGATTGTATGATTCCATTCATATGAATGTCCAGAATAGGCAAATCCATAAGACAGAAAGTAGATTAGTGTTTGCTTAGAGAATGAGAGAAAGGAGGTGTTGGAAGTCCCTGCTGAAGGGTAAGGGGTTTCTTGGTGGGGTGATGGAAATATTTTGGAATTAGGTGGTGGTGATAGTTGCTCAACATTGTGAATATACTAAAAACCACTGAGTTGTACACTTAAATTTTTTGCATATTATGTTACATAGATTTTACCTCCAAAAAGTGTTAAAAATGAAGCCAAATGTAGCACATTGCCTGCAACCTTTAAAAAAAATCATATATTGCTTCCTTTTGTTCCCACAGGATAGGAAAAGAAAATGCTGCTTAAATCATTATATTAGAAAGAAATGCCATTTGATATTTATTGTTTCCCAAGTAGTACAACTTAGAAACCTCTGGGATTTATTTTGGATCCTCCATGTAAGTGAATGTAAAGTAAAAGTTCCCCCATAAATAGAGTGCTGTCGTTAACGTCATTGAAGGAAAAATGATCAAAATAATAAAAGCTATTTAAAAATGAAAAAAACCCCAAAAAACTCGCTCCCCAGGTGATTCATATGCCTGTTCAAGTTTGAAAACATTGCTCTAAATCCCATCTCCTTGACTGCAAAACCTCAGTGTCCTTCCCCACCCTCACCCGGAAAATTCTTCCTTTTTTTTTCTCAAAATCCCCAGATGTGGCAATATTTCACTTGTTTTGCGCATCCCACATCCTCCTCCTTACCCCTGGCCTGTCTGCAACAGCCCTGAGTCAGAGAGCTGCTCCACCAGGCAGCATTACTATTGCCCACGGGTTAGGAGAGGACCGTCCTTGCTCCAGGTCTGGATTGTATGGCTTCTCCTGTGCCCTGAAGAGCACTGCCAGTGGCCAAGGTCAAGGTCAGCCTCTGTGGAACATGGTTCTCTGTTTCTCGGTCTACCGTCATGGAGTGGCAGAAGAAATAAGGCAGACACCTCGCTATTCCCTAAATTGTCTTCCTCTCTTCTCCTCCCCAGGCACTTCTGCACCAAAAAACTCCTCTCTCCTCCTTCAAATAAAAAAGGAAAAGACACCAGATGCCCACACGCTTAATAAGAAATGGAGAAGGGAAAGAAAGGGAGGCGTCTCCTCTTCCCCCCTGAGATATCTGAACTCTAGCTTCTGCCCAGCTAAAATTTTCTATCACACACACACATACACACACACACACACACACACTGACATGCAGTAAAATATCAACAGTAGTTTTTTAGTGGGTGATAGGATGTCTCTCTTCTTTCTAATTATCTATATTTCTAGTTTTTCAAAAATGAATGAATGCATATTACTTATATACTCATAAAAATGAAGTGTTTTGTTGGAGGAAATAAGAAATGCCCCATGATGATGGAATATGTGATTTCAACATACATTTTTAAGTAGAGAATTTCTGTCTTGCAAAAATTAGCCTCTGAGGGTCACAAAGCCCTCCTCGTACGGTTCACAGTACACAGAAAAGCCTTTTATATGGGATGTAGGGTTACCAGAGACAGGAAATGAAGTTGGTTCCCAGATCTTGGCAGGAGGTGTGGTGGAGAGGCCCTCTAGAAATCTCAGGCTTCCCTCTAAACGAGGACATGCTGAGCTCTATCTTCAGTAAAAGAGCGGGTTCTTAAGAGAACTACCCCATTATTACACCATTTGGTAAGAATCCATGCCTGATCTTTTTTATCACGTAGACCTAGGCATTAGATGCTTTGTTTTGAATCTCTACCAAGGATTTGAATTGGTTAATTATCCTGGAAGTGGTTCTGCTTAAAAGGCCTTAAAATTTTTTTACTATTCTTTATTATTAACAAAGTTAATAATTTAAGTTTCTCATTTTGTTTCTAATTTTATTCCCTTTTATGTGAGTTATCTGAACCTTTTTCACTAAGTTTAAATGGGTCATTCTAAAATATGGCATTAAAAAATGTGTTCACTGAGGAATATTTAAAATACAGATGAGCAAAAAGTATTTCTGGGCTTCCCTGGTGGCGCAGTGGTTGAGAGTCCGCCTACCGATGCAGGGGACACGGGTTCGTGCCCCGGTCCGGGGAGCCATGGAGCGGCTGGGCCCATGAGCCATGACTGCTGGGCCTGCGCGTCCAGAGCCTGTGCTCTGCAGTGGGAGAGGCCACAACAGTGAGAGGCCCGCATACCGCAAAAAAAAAAAAAAAAAGTATTTCTATGTTTATGTGTATACACGTGTGTGTGTATGTGCATATAGATGCTTGAATATGTTTTTTAATAGAAATGGTGCATTAATGGGGAATTTTAAAATTTCGAGTGCCTGAACTATATCATTCAAACTGGCTTACTCAAGAAAAGAATATTTATTGACTCATAAAACAAACCTAAGAAAAGTCAGGGTTATTTCTGGCCTCAGTGACCAAAGACTCAAATATTCTCAGGGCTGCCTCCTGGCTTCTGCTCTTCTCTTCCCTCTCTCTGTGTTCACCTCATTCTCTCAGACTGCAGTTCGGCTGGTGGGAAACAAGGCTGCCAGTAGCCTGCAGCTTCACATCTCCCCATTTTCACTTCCAAGAAGGAAAAGGTCCTTTTCCTTTGGTTCTAGCTTAAAAAGTCCCCGGGAAGGTCCCTGACAGGCTCAGCTTGGGTTACTCGCATACTCCCTGACAAGTTGTCATGGGCAAGTTGGCCCAGTTCTGTGATTGCCTCAGTGTTGGTCAAGTGCCACCTCTAATCCAAACCCTGTGACAGAGGGAAGGTCACGTAATCAGATGGCAGTTCCCATCTGAACCACTGGGTGCTGTTTTCTAATGAAAGATCGGGTGCTCTTGCCCCTAGAAGAATAGTGTGCTGGTAGACAAATGACAGATACTCACTACATACAAATGGGATTATATTTCAGTAACCGTTTTGCAACTCATAAAAAACTTTTCATTTTTCCATGTTCTACGACATAATTTCAATGATAATAGAATTTAATGGCAGAATAGTATTCTATTCTGGAATGCAAACATGACAACTGGAAGTGACAATGAGGACAAGAGCCACACACTAAGGTTGGCAGAGCAGGAAGAGAGGACGCCTAGATCTCTGATATCATCTCAGAGTCGCTGCACCAGCGCTACACTTCTTGTTTTTTTGGTTTTTGGTTTATTTATTTATTTATTTATTTAGGCCGCACCTCAGGGCAAGTGGAACTTCCCTGACCAGGGATGAACTGGCGTCCCCTGCACTGGAAGCACGGAGTCTTAACCACTGGACCGCCAGGGAAGTCCAGCCCTACACTTCTTTTTTTTTTTTTAATACATTTATTTATTTATTTATTTATGACTGCATTGGGTCTTCGTTGCTGCGCGTGGGCTTTCTCTAGTTGTGGCGAGCGGGGGCTACTCTTTGTTGCGGTGCACGGGCTTCTCAAGGTGGCTTCTCTTGTTGCAGAGCACGGGCTCTAGGTGCACAGGCTCTAGGGCTTCAGTAGTTGTGGCACATGGGCTCAGTAGTTGTGGCTTGCGGGCTCTAGAGCGCAGGCTCAGTAGTTGTGGCGCACGGGTTTAGTTGCTCCGCGGCATGTGGGATCTTCCCGGACCAGGGCTCAAACCTGTGTCCCCTGCATTGGCAGGCAGATTCTTAACCACTGCACCACCAGGGAAGTCCTACACTTCTTGATACATGAGAAAAATAACACCTGTTTTGGCTAAACCACAGTGGTCAAGTCCTGTTCCCTATAAATGTACTTCCAGGCAGCCATTAAAAGTAGGCCAGGAAATTTATCATCAATGAAGGGGGGATGAGCAGTGATGCTAAGAACCCCAGAGAGGTTGAAAGGGAAACTGAAATAATGGAAAGTACAGCCTATTTTTTTTTTGAGCTATTAAAGGAAACTGACCCATAAAGCATCCCTGAGTCAACATGAGGCAGTTACAGCAGGGTGGAAATGACAGCCACAGCTGAACTGAGCAGAAAGAGGGTTAGAGGTAGTACCCAAGGCTTCTTTGATGCTATGTAGCATGAAGGGTTCCAGAATTCCCAAGAGCTCCCAGTGAAGGGGATGGAAGTAGCTGAAGCTGGAGCTAGGAAGCATCCCAAAGCGTCACCGTGTGACCCAAGGCTTCTGGGTAGCAGACGAAGAAGGCATCAGAGAAAAAAGACCACCAGGCTTGAATGGGGAAGGAGGGGATGCGACCAGTACAGAGGCCAGAGCAGAGCTCTGGTTAGGCGTGAGCTGCACCTCAAGTGGAGTGAGCAGGAGCTGGTGGAGATCAGCTGGAGAACCAGGGTCCTTTCTCCTTGCACCTGAATAACATCTTGGGAAGGGAGTAAGTGGAGGGAAGACCTCTGGAGGAGACAGCTCTCAGAGGGAATATGAATTTCAAACTGACTAAGATTTACCCAAAAGTAGACTTTTTTTTTTTAACCCAGAAGAGACTGTTAACTGGTAAGCTGAAGGACTGCCCAGTAAAGAGAATCTCCTGAGAAATCAAAGTTCAGTTATAGAGATATTTTTAAAATTTTTGTACATTTGGCTCATAGTGTATGCATTGTGACTCCCCCCAACCCCAAGTGCCCCATACATATAGATCTCTACTATAAGTTTCCTTAAAGAGGTGTCACAGGAGTTTGACATTATGTCACAAGGAAAATGTCCTAAAATCTGCTTTAGACCTGTGAGAGCCAGCCACAATGACTCTTGCTTCCTAGTGTTCATGTCCTTGTGTAGTCCTCTCCCACACTGTACCAGGGTTGGTCTGTGTGACCAAGAGCATATGGCAGAAGGGGTGGCATATCCCTTCCAAGATTAGGTTCCTATCTCTCGTAGATCACTCACTCTGGGGAAACCAGCTGCCCTGTTATGAAGACAGGCCTGCGTGAGGAAACAGCCATATGAGTGATCTTGGAAGCAGGTCCAGCCCCAGTAGGGCCTTCAGATAACTGCAGCCCCAACTGACATCCAGACTGTAACCTCGTGAGAGACCCACAATTAGAGACACTCAGCTAACCTGACTCACAGAAACTGTAAGATAATAAATGTCTGTTGTTTTAAACTACTAAGTTTGAGGGTAATTTGTTATGCAACAAAAGATAAAAAATATACTCCCTCTCATAAAAATTTCAGTTATAGCACCTGCCAAAAATCTTTCTCTTTTCATTCTCCAAGAGGTCCTTTCACAGTTTCGCTCCCCTCCCCCACTCCTCCTCTCTGCCACATTCTTTTTTTTTTTTTTAATATTTATTTATTTATTTTGGCTGCGGCAGGTCGTAGTTGTGGTACACAGACTTCTTAGTTGTGGCATGCGGACTCCCAGCTGTGGCACGCATGCATACAGAATCTAGTTCCCCGACCAAGCATCAAACCCAGCCCCCCTGTATTGGGAACTCGGAGTCTTACCCACTGGACCACTAGGGGAGTTCCTCTCTACCACACTCTTAAGCACCCAAATCCCAACAGGTTATGGTCCTTAAAAAAAATAATTAAAAAAATAAAGTAAAGATGTAAAAAATATATTAATAAATAATAAAATAAAATAAAGATCAAAAAAAACAAACCAAAAAAAACAAAAAAACAGGTTATGGTCCTCTCTCCAAGTGGCCACCTGAGGTACATGGTCTTGTTTTCTCTACTTGACTTCCTTGTGGAGACCAAGCTTCTCTGCCCCCCTGCCCACGCTTTCCACCTTCTCCCCACACACCTGATAATGGTGAATAAGAGACTGGGCCAAAAGAAATAAGCCAGAGAGAGAGGGAGAGAGAGAGAGAGAGAAGGGGGCAGGTGATAGGCATCAGCCAGACTCTGTGATTCTTCATTCATCTTCCCTCCACACTCCCTGCTGATTGATTGAAGAACTACAGAATCTCCCCCCATGGCAGAATACCAGAAAGACTCCTGAGAGGCCTAGAGATGCCTTTGATTCTCTAGGGCCTGAGCTATGTTCCAGTCACATGAGGCCTGGAAACCTCTAGGTTTCCTGGACGTTCCTTGCTGTTCCTGCAAAGCAAGACCAGACATTTGTTTATAGTGGACAGAATTCCCTAAACTGCGATTGTGGTTATCTCGCAGATGACTACAATTATATAGCAAATACTAACTGAGACGCCACTGGTTATATGAAAAAAAGAAGAAAAGACAAAATATTACTTTGTATTTAGTGTCTTTTATGGTTCTCCCCTATTGGACTGTGAGCTTCATGAAAGCAAGGATCACGTGTGATTCCTGTGGGTAACCACAGTGCCCAGAACAGTCTTGAGTACAGAACATTCCCAGTGAATATTTGTTAGAAGATGCACCATACATGTTTGTTGAAGGAATGGTTGAATTAGCATCAAAGGAGTCTTCTGCATTAGCCCATTGGCTGGTAATTCTAAGCTTTTTACAGTTCATCGCAAAATGTA
Source organism: Lipotes vexillifer (assembly GCF_000442215.2). Lineage (NCBI taxonomy): Eukaryota > Metazoa > Chordata > Mammalia > Artiodactyla > Lipotidae > Lipotes > Lipotes vexillifer. Next base: position 2,023,660 of record NW_006798464.1, on the reverse strand, counting down.
CTTTCCTTTTTTCAGCTGGAGTGAATCAAGAGTAGACAGGCGTGTTTTTTTCATTGTGAGGAAAGGCTTTTATTATTTTTTAGGTTCTGCCCCGGCCCCCCCCCGCAAAGAGAGCCAACACTGGCTCTCACGTAAGATCCAGGAGTCTCCGCAGTTTGGAACCCAACACCACATTTCCTAGAATACTTGACGCCCTCCCAGGCCTCCTCTGGCTATAATGGAAAAGGGATATGCCTGGGAACTGTGCTGCTAATAGAAGGAAGCAGAACGTCTGTTTTCCACTAACGGCTCCTGATTGGGGTTTGTTATGCCCAGTCTGAATTGGCCTGGAACTTGGCCGCTGCTCTGGCCGCCCCGGGGTAAGGCGGGGGACCCAGCAGAGGCGGCTGCACCGCAAGGTTATAGCGCTGAGCTGCTCCACGCTCTGGAAGGTGCCAGAGCGCGGGAGATGCTGTGGTTGGTAAAGGCTGCTCTGCGCTAGTCAGGTGAGGCCTGGAGGTTCGCATCTGCAGATCCATATTTGGGTGTACAGTCTTTGGATCCTCTTCTCAGCTCTGAAGAGGTGGTTCCAGCGGTTGGGTAGCTCGGGTGAACTGGGTTTAGTTAGCCCTTGTCACCACTCGGAACTGGGCGTCCCGGGGCTCCCAGTCCTTTGAGGTCTTGCTCAGGACTACATTTCCCAAAAGGCTCCGCGGTGATTGAAAGCTCTATCAGCCTATGGACGGGGGAGACTTCTCGTCCCAGAAACTGAAAAGCCAATGGCAAGAGGACGGGGGCGGTATTTTCCGGCTGCTGGCTGTCTTGTCCAGAGTCCCACCTGTGTCCCCACAGCCCTGTCACGAATCACAGTCGGGTTCTGGGCGGGACTGCCACGGCGTTGCGGGCCGGGTGCGGCTCGGCGGTGGAGGACTCTCACTTCGTGCTCCATCCCGGGCTGGGCCCCGGGGCGGTGAGTGATCCGGGGAAGGAGACTGCGGCTGCAGCCTGGGCGCTGCTGAGGGGCGTGGATGGGGCTTGCCCGCCGCCCCGGCGTTGTCTCTGCCGGGTCCTCGCGCTCGCCTTTTCGAGCCCGCGGGTCTTGCTGAGGAGTGGGGAGAGGTAGCTGCGCTTTTCTCTGCCCGCGTCGGGATAGCTCATCCTCTTAATTTTTTTGCTCCTCGGTGGTGATCCTCTGGTTTCAGCTTAGCTTTGCGACCCTTTGACCGCTGCACCTAGATTAGGGCCTACAGCACCGCGAGGGAGGAGAATGGGTGTCGGCCCTACCCGTGCGGTCATGTTCCTATTAATAAACCCAGTGAACAAACTAGTGCTTCTCACAATGGCACTTAGTCACAGCACCTCAGCGGTCTAGGGCCTTTGAGGTCTCCTGTACGGGGGGGCAGGAGACCGGGTGGGAAACAGGGTTTCTCTAACCTTGGCTAAGAACTCTCCATCCCGATGTCTCCTGCAGGTGGGCCCTGCTGTTGGGTTTTGTAATGAATGGAGAAATAAAATGTATGCTCAGAACTCATTACAGTTTTCACTTCCTAATGACATTATTTTTGTTTGTTAAGGTTTTAAACCAGAGAGATGAAATGTATTCCCACGGCTTTTAGGCTCCTAAAAACCCAGTACTTTATAAGTGACGAATAGCAATATGTGTAAATGCATAAATGTCTCCTGCAGGTGGGCCCTGCTGTTGGGTTTTGTAATGAATGGAGAAATAAAATGTATGCTCAGAACTCATTACAGTTTTCACTTCCTAATGATATTATTTTTGTTTGTTAAGGTTTTAAACCAGAGAGATGAAATGTATTCCCACGGCTTTTAGGCTCCTAAAAACCCAGTACTTTATAAGTGACGAATAGCAATATGTGTAAATGCATAAATGTTTCCATGAAAAGTGTGTGTATTCTAGTAGTGCACAGGTGCTCTGATTGGTGAGACAAAAGATGTGAAAGAGTAAAAGTTCATCACCCCGGTATGATCCATCCTCCACTGAAATGCAGAATTCTTTGTAGAAGGTTCATCTGTTCAATCAGCTGGCTGATTATATTTGTTTTTAGTGGAAACTCTTTAAGGGGGAAAACAAACAAAAAACAAACATTATCCTATATTACTTTGTGACTCCTAATGCCTAATAGAATATTAATTATTGAATAAATTACTGATCCATCCAGTAACCTGACCATCTTCCCCCAAATAATTTTTTCATGATAGTGATATTAATTTTATTAATGTGTTAATGATTGTTTTCAGCCCCCAAGCATTTTGTTTTGTGCTTATCGCCATTAAATTTCACTTCATTTTACAGCTTATCCATGTTGTTTTTTAAAATCCATGCCTTTTTAAGTCCCATTTCTGACTGCATTAAACCTTGAAATAGAATGATACCTAGGGCAGTTCCTTTTGGGCTTCTGCATAGTTTGTCCCTTGAAGTTGACACTAAATCTACAAGCCAGGAAAAGTCAGCTATTCTCATAACTAATATGAGTCTAGTGAAGTCCGCAATTTCCTACCTAGCTGAGGAAAATGTAGTTGGAGAGAATCCAGAGCTTTCCAGAAATCGAGTTATACCTGTGCACTCTCTCCTCTGTTTATCTTGTCCATCATGGACAATTTGTTCCTCAAAAAGTTAATGTCTCCAAAAGACATTCTGCAGATGTGTTTGGGAGGCCCAGGACTCATTTTGTAATGAGAAAGTTGGCCAAAGGAAAGATTATGTTAAAACAGAATAAGAAAAGCATCCCTTCTGTGGTTGACAGCATTTACCTCAGAGCTATTCTGGTCAGCGGGTTTTGTTTAGGTATGTTGGGGCCATAGTGGCTGTATTTTGGTTTTGAGACAATGGTGAGAATATCTAAAGAGCTCTTGATGCATACTGAGGTCTCTTGCTGTAGGAACTGATGATGTGGCTGGGGACTTCAGGGACGAGTGGATTACCTGGACACTGCTTAGAGAGTCCTCTTCAGGGATACCACCCAGCACAGTTAGAAGAATGGGCTCTCAAAGGGTAAGGATGCTACTCTCCTTTATCTTAGATATTTTGAGAGGGTCCAGATCTGAGTGGTCTCTATGGTTGTTGGTCTCTTAGAGCTTCAGATCTCTGTGAGAGTAATTGTTACCTCCCTGGCAGAAAAAGAATGACTTCCATTTTTATGGCACTTAGTAGTTTGCAAATTTATTTGATATTTATTGTCTTACTGATATCTCACCATAACTCTTTGATGTATTTTCATCCCCCTTTTCCAACTCAGGACCCTGAGACTCAAAAAGTTAAGTGGCAGAGGTGAGAGTTCAACCCAGGTCTTTGTGGAAAAGGGGGAGCTCTCCCCATGGTTTTTTTCCTGTCACTTAAAAACAAACAAACTATATTTCTTTGTCCAGTGCTCTTTCTAAAATACTGTAGCAGGACTCCCCTGGCCGTCCAGTGGATAAGACTCCACGCTCCCACTGCAGGCGGTGCCAGTTCAATCCCTGGTCAGGGAACTAAGATCCTGCAAGATGCACCGTGTGGCCAAAAAAAAAAAAGGGGGGGGGGGAATACCATGGCAATGCCTTCTCTCTGCTTTACTTCATATCTAATACACAAGTGTTATGTACTCACAAAAAAAAGGCAAGCAAAATGAAAACAAAAGTCATCCATCCTACTTCTGAAGAGTTACGATCCTTCCAGCCATTTTCCTAAGCATATATACAATTAAAAAAAAAAAAAGAAAAGAAAAAAATTGGGATCATACTGAATATTCAGTTGTAAATCTTACTTTCTTATACATTGTATTGTGAATATATTTTGACAACAATAAATATCTGTACATTACTTAAAATAACTACTTAGTATTTTGTTTTATGGAATACAGCAGTTACATTAAATTGAACCATATATGTGACCATTTTTTGACCACTTTTTACCTATAAACTGACAATTTCATATGGCTCAATCAAATGTAATTATTTCTTCGTTGAGGGACATTTAGGTTATTTCAAATTTTCAGCTATATTGTGATGATGATCTCTTAGCTAATTGTCTTTTTGAAAGTATTGTTTATTGAAGCGTAATTAGTTAATAATTAGCTAATATATCTTTTGCACAACTTTCTTTCTTTTTCTTTTTTTTTTTTTTTTTGGTTTTACTTTTTTTCATTTCCTTAGAATTCCCAGAATTAGAATTGCTTGGTTTGAGAATAGATTTCTAAGGTATTTGGTGTTTTTGAAAAATGCCTTCCAAAAAGATTGAATCAAGCTATTTATTTTTGTTAGCATTGTATGAAAATGTCCATTTCTTCATATTCTATCATGGTAGGTATCATAATCTAAGAGTCTGGGTAAAATAATAGTGATAGCTAACATTTACTGAGGACTTAATCACTTAATCCTCACGACAACTCTGTAAGGTGGGTTTTATCATTATCCCTAATTTATAGATGAAGACACTGAGACACAGAGAGTTTAAGTAACTTTCCTGAGGTCACACAACTAGTAAGAGGCAGAGTTAGGATTCAAATTCAGGCAATATGACTCTTGAGTTTGCACTCTTTACCTCTACACTATATTGCCTAAGTGTATCATTGTTTTAATTTGAATTTCTTTGGTTAATGTTGAGGTTTAAAGTTTTCCATATATTTATAAGCTGCTTTTATTTTTTTCTTTTCTGAATTGCCTATTCATGTTCTTTGTCCATTTTTTGGTTTATGTTTTGTTTTTTTCTTACAAGTGTTTGTCTTTTTCTCATGGCAATACCAACTGCTGCCCTTCTGGGAAAATTTAAAAAGTAAACATGGGGCTTACCTGGTGGCACAGTGGTTAAGAATCCGCCTGCCAGTGCAGGGGACACGGGTTCATGCCCTGGTCTGGGAAGATCCCACATGTGGCGGAGCATCTAAGCCCATGCGCCACAACTACTGAGCTTGCGCACTAGAGCCCGCAAGCCACAACTACTGAAGCCCACATGTCTAGAGCCCATGCTCCACAACAAGAGAAGCTACCACAATGAGAAGCCTGCGCACCGCAGCTAGAGAAAGCCTGCATGCAGCAAAAAAGACCCAACGCAGCCAAAAATAAATATTTTTAAAATAAATAAATAAAAAGTAAACATTATAGTTATAGTTAACTTCCTTGATTTTTTCTAAGGGGGAGGTCATGGCAGCTTTGTTTTGATAAAATTATATCTCCATGTGGGTTTAGCCTTGTGCCTTGAGAGATGAGTTATTGTGCTCATTCTAGAGTTTCTATCACCCGAGTCTGATTTTTTGTTTTAATGGGAGGAAAAGAGCTTTTTCTCAGCCTCTTGGGGAGAGCACCCTTTTTTATCACTTCATCATGGCTGCCCTTTTAATGAGACTTAACACACATTGGAGTTTCCTGGGGTGTTCTCCCCCACCTAGGGAAGAAGGGGGGATTGCATTTTGCTCAGGCCTTGTGTGATGGCTCACATTAACATCCTGTGTTCACCTTCCTTATAGGACTTCTAGACCAAGTGCAATCTCCCAGCTAGAGCAGAAGGAAGAGCCATGGGTCCTACCACTCCAAAATTTTGAGACTAGGAAGATCCTGAGGGAAAGTCACACAGGTGAGATGTGTTACCCGGTGGACAGAAATCTAGTGTTTCAGCCCTTGTTTAAATGAGGAATTTGGAATGCTGCCCTAGACTTGTTCTTACTATTAGAAGGTTAAATTTGACTTCCTGGGCAATCAGTCATTGACCAGATAAAGTCTTCATTTTAAGTAAACATTTCACTTTTGTCTAGACTCTAACATCTTTGAAAGGAGTTGCCCAATTTTGACAATATGTGGTATACTCTTGATATGAAAGTCCCCTCAAGATTCACCTGACCATCTTAAAATAAAAAGGGCTTAGGAATTCATGTTTTCTGTAAGCTCAATGATCTTCAATAAACTTTTCAGAAAGTGAAAACGAGAGTAGTCCAGCTAAGTGTGGTCTGTTGCAAAAACACTAATTTTAATCTTTCTTGCTGCTTTCTGATGATCTTTCCTGATAAGTGATAACTTTATTCTCTGTTACTTCTGTTAATTTTTCAGACTTTAAGAATCAGGTGGTAAAACTCAATCAGGACATTTCTGAAACAGCAGAACAATGTGGAACATCCTCAGAAAGGGCCAAGAAAGATATTTCTCATACTCCTCGTTGGGGAGGAAACTGGGAGAGGGGTGTTGAATTAGAAGGGCAGCATGGAACCCTTCTAGGAGAGGGCCAGCAGGAGCCCTTTTCACAGGAGAAGGAATTAAACAAGCTCCTGGAAGGATATATAGGAAAGAAGCCGATGTGTGCAAAATGTGGAAAAAGCTTTAACCAGAGTTCCTATCTCATAAGACACCTAAGAACCCATACCGGTGAGAGGCCTTATAAATGCATGGAGTGTGGGAAAGGCTTCAAACAGAGTTCAGACCTTGTCACCCACCACAGAACACACACAGGGGAGAAACCCTACCAATGCCATGGATGTGAGAAAAAATTCAGCGACAGCTCAACCCTCATCAAACATCAGAGAACCCACACAGGTGAGAGACCCCATGAGTGCCCAGAGTGTGGGAAGACTTTCGGACGGAAACCACACCTCATAATGCACCAAAGAACCCACACAGGAGAGAAACCCTACACGTGCCTCGAGTGTCATAAAAGCTTTAGTCGCAGCTCCAATTTCATCACCCACCAGAGGACCCACACGGGAGTGAAGCCTTACAGGTGTAATGACTGTGGGGAGAGTTTCAGCCAGAGCTCGGATTTGATTAAGCACCAGCGAACCCACACAGGAGAACGGCCCTTTAAGTGCCCGGAGTGTGGGAAGGGCTTTAGAGATAGTTCCCATTTTGTGGCTCACATGAGCACTCACTTAGGAGAAAGGCCGTTCAGTTGTCCTTACTGCCACAAAAGTTTCAGTCAGAGCTCGCATCTGGTCACGCACCAGAGGACACACACAGGTGAGAGGCCTTTTCAGTGTGACAGCTGTGGGAAAGGATTTGCCGACAGCTCTGCCCTCATCAAGCACCAACGGATCCACACAGGAGAAAGACCGTATAAATGTGGCGAGTGTGGGAAGAGCTTCAATCAGAGCTCCCACTTCATTACCCATCAACGAATCCACTTAGGAGACAGACCCTATCGCTGTCCTGAGTGTGGCAAAACCTTCAATCAGCGTTCCCATTTTCTCACACACCAGAGAACACATACGGGAGAAAAACCGTTTCACTGTAGTAAATGTGACAAGAGCTTCCGACAGAAGGCACACCTTTTGTGCCATCAGAACACCCATTTGATCTAGAAAATAGTCTTTAATGGTTCTCCTCCTCCCTTTCAAATTTCCATTGCTATTATCGTTAAGCGCTCCAAATAGAGAAGACCTGAGACTGGGTGTCGGCGGCTCAAGTCAGGCCCTGATCTGTTCTCTTTTGCCGTGCTTTAATGGCGAGGATAAACCTACAGGGTCCAAATAATGTTCTAAACACAAAAGGCATTCCTTCAGTGTTTTTGACTGACTCTTAGACAGAAAAGTGTGAGTTTAATGCTTGATGCCTGGTTACTAAAAGAGAAGTGAGATAAATGTAGTCACATTCTCATCATTAATGATTCATATTTGATATCTTATACAAAGCCCTTGATACAATGCCTGGCCTTTAAAAGATACTCAATACAGGGTTGGTTGCTTTAATCAGCCTTATTACTCAATAAGGAATTTATTATTGCAGCCCCACAAGCCCAGAACTTGCAAGAAATTAGACTGGAACTAGAAGATTTGGGGTGTGAACACATAGGTTTAATAAAACAGAAAATACTCTCCTAATCCAGTGCTATGCAGTCACCAGATGTCTCATTGCCATGACAAGGCAGAATTATTGTAGAGGATGTCTGCAGTCTTGTGACTTGGAGACTAGAAGAATTTTAGAAGCTCTTTGTACAGCAGTGTATGAGGTACTCCCCCTGGAGGTTTGCTGCCATCTGAGGCATAGAAAATATCCTGTGATGAACAGCCCAGAGGAACCTGGATGAGGACTGTAAAATTCTGGAAACAAAGTTGCTGAGAATGTTAAATGATATTGCAGGGATCCTTCCTGGCATTTAGCTGAAGGATGTAACCCTTGTTTTGTAATTTGCTGGGTCACTGGCCTTTTAGTTGTAGGTTAACGCAAGTCTCTGATCCTTTTAGGGTCATTCATTTTATACACTAGTATTGCCCTCTATTTAATTGAAGAAATGGAGGGAAGGCAGTGTGTTGGAAGTCACACTGACTTCGTTGAGAAGGTGAGGTGTTTGTGTCTTGGCCCCTTGACACCGAATTTGGCCAGACTTTCCCCTTCTCTCAGGCCCTACCTTACTTACCTCACAAAGTTATTGTGAGGATCTGATACATATACACGCACACTCACACACACGCAAGCACTTTGTTGTTAAACTATAAAGTGTAATACCTGTAAAGTTTTAATGTTACGGTATTGTTGCCAGTGTCTTTTCTTCCAAGGAGCTGTGGCTAATGTTTCCGAAGGTGTCCCACTTTCTCTCATATTGAGGGACTTCTTTTTTTACCTATTGAAAACCTAAGGCCTTCAAATGCTCAACTCTATGTGACTCATTACGGGTCACGTGATGAACTAACGGAAGAGCCAGGATATCTCTGCAGGTCTCCTCTTCAGCGACGTGGAACAGACCAGCTCTGGGATTTGTTAGAGTGTCTCTGAGACACCACAGGCCTGGAGGACCCATATTATATCCATCAAACCACTCTGAATTTGGAAATGCTGGAGGGATGTAGCCTAAGTTCCCGAGAGCTTTATAGGGTCCTGTGCTGGGGTCCTCGATCCTCATGGCAGATATAAGTGGTTAAGGAGGGGAGTTGGGTGTTGAACACTCCGGAGAGAAGAGTGGGGGACTGAAAGTGTTTTCTTTCAAGCTTTCCTGTGACAATACAGACTAAATTAGTACATCAGCCTTGGAACACTAGTTCTCTGCCGTTATATGGAGTGCCACCTGAGTACTGTAACTCATGCGGGGATAGAACTCAGCTGATAACCTAAACTCTTTCTTTAATAGGTAATTATCAGAAGAAAAAAAAAAATCTGGGGCTTCCCTGGTGGCGCAGTGGTTGAGAGTCCACCTGCCGTTGCAGGGGACATGGGTTCGTGTCCCGGTCCGGGAAGATCCCACATGCCGTGGAGCGGCTGGGCCCTTGAGCCATGGCCGCTGAGCCTGCGTGTCCGGAGCCTGTGCTCCGCAACGGGAGAGGCCACAACAGTGAGAGGCCCGCGTACCGCAAAAATAAAATAAATAAAAAATCTGGTTAATCCAGAGCTGTAAATTCTTAAAATGTGAGCCCAGACCAGTAGCATTATCATCAACTGGGAACTTGTTAGAAATGCAAATTCTAAGTCCCCACCCCAGACCTACTGAACTGGAAACTCTAGGGGTGGGGTCCAGCAATATGTGTCTTAATAAGCCCTCCAGGTGATTATAGTGCATACTCAAGGTTGAGAACCACTGCTTTAAAAGGTAGCTCTTCTACTAAATGTAGACACAGTACTATTATTGCTCCTACCAAAAATGAACAGTGATTTTGTAATCATCAAATACTCCAGTCAATGTTCACATTTCCCTAATTATCTTGTGTTTTTTGTTTTTTGGGGGTTTTTTTGGCCTTGCCGCATGGTTTGTGGGATCTCAGTTCCCCGACCAGGAATTGAACCTGGGCCACTGCAGTGAAAGTGCCGAGTCCTAACCACTGGACTGCCAAGGAATTCCCTGTTTTTATTTTTTCGAGACCAAATAAGGTCTCTACATTCAATTGGTTGATATATTCCTTACAAAATCCTCCTTCTTCTCTCTCTCTCTTTTTTTTTTTTTTTTTTTTTTTTTTTTTGTGGTACGCGTGCCTCTCACTGCTGTGGCCTCTCCCGTTGCGGAGCACAGGCTCCGGACGCGCAGGCCTAGCGGCCATGGCTCACGGGCCCAGCCGCTCCACGGCATGCGGGATCCTCCCGGAGCGGGGCACAAACCCATGTCCCCTGCATCGGCAGGCGGACTCCCAACCACTGAGCCACCGGGGAAGCCCTCTCTTTTTCTTGTATTTCATTTGTTGAAAAAAAACCTTGTCCTTTAACTGTCTCCCACAGGTCTGTATTTGGCTAATTCCATCCTATGGGGGTCCTTTAACATGCTCCTTTATCCTCTGCTTTCCTAATATTGGTAGTTGGATCTGTAAACATGATCAGGTTCAGATTTGGGAGAGGGGGGGCAAGAATACTCCATAGTGATCTTATGTAACTTCTGTCAAGAGGTACCTGGTGTTTTGTTTTTGTTTTCGTTCTGTCTCTTTTCTTGTGATGTTAGCAACCATCGATAAGCCCTGATTTCACTTCGGTTTTGCCAAATGATGGTATTTTAAATCCATCACTCCTTCTTCATTTATTAGCTGAAATACTTCTATAAAGAGAACTACCCCTAATCAACTATTTGGTTTCCCTGTGGTACAGTTTGTATAGGAACAGCACAACAGCTACTTGATTAGGACTCCTTTGATTTTTTTTTTTTAATATCACTATATAAATTTTGGCCTCCATGCCTTAGACTTCGGAGCCCCTTTCAGTGAGAGACTCTTCTCTGACAGGACATTTATACATGCATACAACTCAGAGTAACTTTTCTCATGGCCTTTGATGTTTTTCTCCTGCCTACTCCTCTCCAGTTTGTCTAGGTTTGCCAGAAAGCAGTGTGCTAGAGAGCTCACTAAATACTTGAGTGATTCCTCAGGGATGGACTTGCTAAGTTGCCAATTAATATTTCCTGATACTATCCAGGCCTGAAAACAGGAGAGGAAATTACATTCCCATTAGCTGGGAATGGTTTTACATCCCTTTCATGGTAATATGAGAGTATACCATCTTCATTTATCTTATCTACCCAAGCATTGTTCTAAATCAAATATGATCAGTATGTTAAATAGTAACAGCAATAAAGTATAACAATCAGATCAGAAGGTAAAGGAAAAAAGCTGGCGGGCAGAGGTACGGGGTAATTCATGTGAAATCCAGCGGTACCATCTCTCCAGGGGAGGAAGTGTTTCGGACTGGGGCGGGGGTACAACAGGCAATGAGGAAGTTCGGACATTCTGAGAATCTGGCACTGGATTAATGTGAAATGTCCTAGAAGAGTGTCCTGCAAGAAGGAGTCAGTTAGAGGATATGGAGGGACACAAAAGCTGCATTATTAGCACAAGCAGGCATAATCCTCACCCCAGCTAGGAATGTGATGTGTGCTCATGGTCTGTGAGCAGCCCTAGATTTAGGAGGCAGGGTGTGGAAGCAGCACAGAACCAGGGGTCTGAAGAGCCAGCCTCTGGTTTTGGTGAGGTTATTTACTAGCCAACTGGTTTTGGACAGGTCAGTTGGTCACTCTAGGCTTCAGTCTATCTGAGAAATCAGAAAAAACATCTTTGTCTCTAACACTTTACAAATTTGGGGCTCTCACAGACCCTAGCATCGTCCACGTTGAGAGCAAGCGCTTCCACATGGACACCTTCAAGCTCTGAGGGGATAAAAGCAGGTCGTCGATAGCCTGGCTCCCTCTCTCTCTCCCTCTCCTCGGCCCTCCCCAGGCTCCGGCCCCTCCTATGCCGACTTCCTAATAGTATTTAACAGACAGCTCACTGGCTTATAACATAAATGGTCTTTTTCTTTCACCCTGTTTCTCATATTGTACAGATGTGTCTACCTTATAAGATGTGAGCTCTTGAGAGGCGATGCATGACTTGCTTTGCGGCTCTGCTACCTGCCCCCTACCCCGCGCCCCCCAGCCATGAGCAGGGAATACTTAAATGGTATTGGTGAGAGTCAAGATGACTGACTTTTCATAGTTCCCTTTGTTTCTACCCTATGACTGGGCTTCTTGCACATTCTCCACACCTCCTCTCTCCCTCACTTCATAATCCACATCATCACCAAGCCCTATCAGCTTTACCTCCCAGATTCCTCTCAACCCCATCTGTCAGCCGTCCCATCTCCACCACCAAGCTCTAGTCCCAGGGGACCACTGTCTCTTGTCTGAATTCCTGCAGTGGCCTCCCAACTGACGTCGCAGGTTTGATTTGATTTTATATATATTTTTTTATTTATTTATTTATTTATTTATTTATTTATTTATTTATTTAGTGGTACGCAGGCTCTCACTGTTGTGGCCTCTCCCGTTGCGGAGCACAGGCTCCAGACGCGCAGGCTCAGCAGCCATGGCTCATGGGCCCAGCCGCTCCACGGCATGTGGGATCTTCCCAGACCGGGGCACGAACCCGTGTCCCCCGCATCGGCAGGCAGACTCTCAACCACTGCGCCACCAGGGAAGCCCTTATCCTCTTTTATTTTCATTAAAGGCTTTACACCTTCCTGATCTTTTCTTGTTTACTTATTTGTTTTGGTAAACTTCACTGAGGGGAGGGAGCCATTTCTCCTATTTGCCATTCTTTCCCTGGCACCTAAAACAGTGCCTGCTATGTAGTAGGTGCTCAGTAAATGTTCATTGGATGAATTAATGAAGGCATGCTCACAGGCAAGGAACTTGTGCTAGAAAAGCAGCAGTGTGAGAAAAAGCGGGACAGGTGAGTGAAGGTCACACCAAGAAGGCTCTTAGTTGCCAAACTGAGTTTGCATATTATTCTCTGGGGAATGGAGTGTCTGTCATTGATGGTTTTCCAATAGAGGAGAAACATGGTCAGCATTTGAGGAAGTTTGATTTGGCAGCCTTGTGTAAGTCATATTCAAGAGAGAAAAGTTAAAGACATTGCTTCAATCCATGACATAAAGAGCTTAGTGTCTGGCCCATAGTGAGTCTCCAATAAATGAATGTTATCACCAAGCACTGTGGCAGGCACTGGGAGATACAGAACAAAAAGGCAAGATCAATAAACCTTTCTACCTCAGAAGAATTCTTCCTAAACCCTAGTGTCACATTCCTTCCCTCCCCTTTTTGTCAAACTTCCATTAATAATAATATTAATATATATTATATTCTCAGGGCTGTCATGTCTAGGCTCTTTTAATCAGGCTTCCCACCTCCAGCGTGCCTCTGGCTTAGATTTCGCTTTCCCCCTGTTTCCTGTATTTTGCTGGTGCCAAGTCACGTAGCTTCTGCCTCCACACTGCCCCCACCCCCTTAATTGTAAAAGCACCATGTGCTTTCTGTAAAAATTTCCAAGAAATACAGAAGCGCCCAAAGTAAAAAAATGGAAATGCCTTGTCTTTTCCTCATTCCTTCCCACAACCTCACTCCCCGGATTTCAACTCTGTGATAATCTGGCATCCCAAATCTCGTTCCTAGCTCCTCTTTTCCATTCGCACTCCAGTATCTGAACTAAAGGGATGGTTTTCCACCTCTTTTTGATTTTTCCTTTCAGTTCAGCTTGAAAAACATTTATTGAGTGCTGTGTACCAAGTCCTACACCAGACACTGGAAGTACAGAGACAAAACAGTGAAAGAGGTCCACATTTAAAAAGCTGTTGTGCTTGGGCAAGTTAATTACTCTCTTTGACACTTACTTCCTTATCTGTAAAATGGGGATAAGCTCAGTAACTTCTTTACGGGGTTGGATGAGGATTAATGAGATGATACATAGAAAACTCTTTGCATAGTATCTGGTACATTGTATCTGCTATATAAATGTCAATGACAACAATGATAATGATGATAATCTTTGCCTTGGAGGAGTTTATAGGTTAATGAGGAAACTTGAATAATAAGAATTACCTAGGTGAAGAAAGATGGGAAAATATTTTTGGAAAAGCAGAGACAAGCAGTTTAAATGAAATTAAAAGGTAGAGTTAGAGGGCTTCCCTGGTGGCGCAGTGGTTGAGAGTCCGCCTGCCGATGCAGGGGACACGGGTTCGTGCCTCCGGGAAGATCCCACATGCTGCGGAGCGGCTGGGCCCGTGAGCCATGAGCCATGGCCGCTGAGCCTGCGCGTCCGGAGCCTGTGCTCTGCAACAGGAGAGGCCACAACAGTGAGAGGCCCGCGTACTGCAAAAAAAAAAAAAAAAAAAAAAAAAAAGGTAGAGTTAGAGAGCTGGAAGAATAAAAAGTAACAGCTTGGACTTATCCTCTAAGAATATTTCTCAAAACTACCTGCATTAGTCCTACTCAGGGCTGCTTGTTTAAAATGCAGATTTAGTGGGCCCACCTCCAGCAAATTTGGTAACTTCACACAGTGGAAATGTTGAATACGTCAGGACAAATGAACAAGCTACAGTTATAAGCATTAACACAGATACACCTCAATAACTCAATATTAAGCACAAAAAATAAGACACAGGAAATACATACAGTAAATGTCAAAATACAACAAAGACTAAAACAGGCAAAACCAAATACTATATTGCTTAAGTAATAAGGACACACAAACTGTAATGAAAAGAAAAGGATTTATTAATATAAAATTCAGGGTAGAGGTTAATGGAATGGGGAAGAATGATGCTAAGTTTCTATTTCTAAGCTGGGTGCTGAGCACACAGTTTCTTTTTATTATAATTCTTTAATATGCATTATTTATATACTTTTTATTTACAAGATATTTCACAAGAAAAAAGCAAATAGGAAAACAGAATAGTCTTCCAGAGACTGACCTTTTCCACTTTAAAAAATATATATAGGGCTTCCCTGGTGGCGCAGTGCTTGAGA
>NW_006798464.1:1993523-2008944 GCF_000442215.2 Lipotes vexillifer | reverse complement strand
CCATGGCCGCTGAGCCTGTGCGTCCGGAGCCTGTGCTCCACAACGGGAGAGGCCCCAACAGTGAGAGGCCCATGTACCTCAAAAAAAAAAAGAAAAAAAAAAAAAAAATATATATATATATATATATATATATATATATATATATATATATATATTTCTTTGGCTGTGCCAGGTCTTACTTGCCACATGCAGCCCTGCAGGATCTTTAGTTGCGGCACGTGGGATCTAGTTCCCTGACCAGGGATTGAACCTGGACCCCCTGTGTTGGGAACACAGAGTCTCAACCACTGGACCACCAGGGAAGTCCCTGACCTTTTCCACTTAAACCTCATAGAGTTGAGTTACACTAAGAAAGAAGAGAGAAAAAAAAAAAAAAACATCCAAAATGCCTGGGTCTGAACAGACACCAGGCCAATCTCCTCCATTTTTTCTCAATCACACACTCACACTTTCTCACTTTTCCTTCAGCTAAAAAACAAACCCTCCCTTTATGTATATCAATTAGTGCAAACGACCGTTCAGAAGATTACAAGCCCACCCTCCTATAAACAGCCAAACTCGTACCGCCTGTCTGAATGGAGGATGCCCTGCTATATTAATAATGCTCTTGCGAACATCCTTTTTTTTCCTCTCAGAAAAGAATGTTTCCACATTTTAGATTATTTCCACAGCGTGTGAACATTTTACAGCTCTCGTTGCTTGCTGCCAAGTCGTCTTCCGAGTGAATTGTACCAATTTACAATGTTACCAGCAATAAATGACTATCAGTTTCACCACACCCTCATCCTCAAAAAACATTTTTGCTAATTTAATAGACATGATTCTTACATCTTGTTTTAATGTACATTTCTTTATCAGTGAAGTTGAACATTTTTTCCTATGTTAGCTTCTTTATTTCTTCTGTTGTTTGTCATTCTTGTATTTAGGGTATAGGATCAGAATCAAAGAACTCCACTATTTGAGGAAGTTACTTTTTTCCTGCTCCCTTCACTTCCCCTCCCTGCCTTATTACTTTTTTACTTCATAAATTACACATGTTCATTTTAGAAATATCAGAAAATATAATTAAGCAAACAAGAAAGGTAAAATCACCTATTACCCCACCTTCCAGAGATAATCACTACTTTTTCTCTAACAAAGATATTCACAAACATATCACATAACCTTTCTGAGCCTGTTTCCCCATCTATAAAGTGAGAATACTTTTCTTCAAGTTGATAATTAAATGAGCTGGTGTATGTGAAAATGATTTATATGCTGCAGGATGTTATATAAATATAAATGCAAGTTGCTGTGTTTATTCCATAAAATACCCTTTATTCTGCCAAACAGAATGGTGACACTTTGTTCCCTGAATGTATCCTGCCCTCTCCAGAACATTCTTCTCTCTAGAATGACTCGCTGCCTCAATTCTTCAGACTAAACAAGTATTCACTTATTTTTTTTAATTCAATATGTAAGATCTACAAAAGGGGGAATTCCCTGGTGGTCCAGTGGTCAGGACTCAGCACTTTCACTGTCATGGGCCAGGGTTCAATCCCTGGTTGGGGAATTAGGTTCCCACATGCCATGTGGTATGGCCAGAAAAAAAAAAAGATATACAAAAGGTATGAAGAGTAGAGCAAGAGCAACCATGTACCTACCACGCAGCTTAAGAAATTTCAAAAAAAAAGGAAAGAAAGAAAGACGATTTTACACTTAAAATTTACACCAATACACTAAAGTTTCCTGTGAACCCCTCCCCAAATATAGCCCTTCTCCAACCCATATTTCACTCTCCTGAATTTGGTATTTCTCACTCTTATGCCTTTATATTTGTTTATGCTCTCTTTCTCTCTGTATATATTTGTATGGAGATATTGATATAGATCCCTAAGCAATGTATAATATTGTTTTGCATAAACTTGTTTATATTGTATATGAATGAGTATCAAGGTAAGTATCCTGTACCACCCCAAATATTACGTTTGTGAGATTCATTCATGTTGGTACATATACTTAATTTCCTTGCTTTAATATTCAGTGTATAATCACAGCACAATTCATCTGTTTTCCTGATGATAGCTATTAGGTCATTTCTGGTTTTTGCTGTCACAGGTATTTCTGTGTATTTTGGTACGTCTCCTTGTGTACATGTGTAAGGGTTTCTCTGGGTATACATACCTAGAAGTGAAATTCTGAAGTCACAGGATGAGTGCATCTTTAGCTAGATATTGCTAAATTATTCTCCAAAGTGGTCGTACTAATTTCCATTCTCACCAGAAGTATATAAATATTTCCATTACTGTTCTTTCTTGTCAATCCTTAGTTTTGTCAGACTTTTGAATTTTTGCAATCTGATGGGTATGAAATAACATTTCATTGTGGTTTTAACATGCATTTCCCTGATTAGTAGGGAAGTTAAACAACTTTTACAGGTTTATTGGCTGTTGAGTGAATTCTATGTTCATAAGTACCCATTCTTTAAATCCCCTTTAAAACATTCCCTCTCCAGGAAATATTTCCACATCTCCTCCATCAAGCAGATGGGTTCTCCTTTGGATCTCTATAACCCTTTCCATATCTTGGATTTCACTCACTTTTTATTCCACCTTGTACTCTCATTTGTATACTTGTCTAAAGGGCAGAGACTATGTTTAACTCAACTTTATGACCACGTTAGTACCTAAGTACAACATTTCATAAATCTTTGTTGAATCAAATCATACTCCTTCCCAGTTTATAAAATCTTAGTTTCCTGTTGTCTATAGGGGAGAGTTGAATCTCCTTAGTATAGAATTTAAGACCCTTACGTGGGCTCTGGCAACAAGTTTCCTTTCCTGACTCTTCTCCTGGTATGACCCTGCCTTCTGCCCCAGATACTGGGTTCTTTGTCCACAGTGAGGTCCCAGTACTCAAATGTTTGGCTTCTCTCCTTGCAGTCAGGATGGCAGGTTGATCCCACCTGTTTTAGCTGCCCATCAGATTATAAGAGAAAATCTAGGGATCCTGAAGTTAGAAGCTTGCTTTTATTAATGAGCAGGGATTTTGCCCTGAATCTGTCATTTGTGTACTAAGAGTACATACATTTCTTTATCTAGGTGGCTTGGGTTCAAATGAAGAAAACCCAAAGCACTTAACTTCAGCACCTTAGCCTAGAGTCTAGGACTGGATGCAGCCTGTCCTACCTCTTCAGAGTCAGAGGCATATCACAAACAGAATATATGAATACATGCCCAACCCACATTGTATTTTCCCAACTGATTCATTTTAATTCAGTAAACACTTATTATTTACCTATTACATCTAGGCTCAGTCCAAGGTGCTAGGGATACAGATATAAACATGACAGTTCTCTCGAGGAGCACATAGAGTAGTTGAAGGAGACAGACATAACAGATACATATTTTCAATACAAAGAAGAATATGGGAGCCACAGAAGGGCTATCTTGAGAGTCAAGGAAGACTTCCTGGAGGAGATGTCACTTAGAGCAATTGGTATATGAATGAGTAGATGAATACAAGTCATGATCTTGAAATTAAACTTTCTTTAAGCTTCACGCATGAATTCTGCCACATAAGACACTCTGATTCATGGGATGTTGCCAGTGATTCCTGAACTGAACAATGTGATTGGTACTTATGATTTGGAAAGCCCATCTCTGTATTGTGAGGAGGCAGTTCCAACTTGGCCATTTTCTTACCAGACTGGACATGGGTCAGTTAACTGACTGTTGTCTTAGGGAGAAACATGGCTACATATGTGTGTGTCTCTCCCATTTTTTTTCTTTGATAGTTTACATATATTTGGAGTCTCACAGTATTCTACATTGCCCTGTTCTGTAAATACAAATGGTAGTAGAAATGTCCCCAGTTTGCCTGTAATCTCATGAGAGGCCCAGGAGGATTTTTCCATACTCCACTTCTGGAGGAACCCATAGGAAAGTGGCATTCCACAAAGGAGGTGAGCATTCTGCCATCTGCATACCAATCAAAGGGAATGAGGAGTGACAAAGGAAGAGGGTATTTATAATCCCTCTCACCAAAAGGGTCTACCCATTCCCCAACCAAAAATCCGTGGTACCCAAGGAAAGAGAAGGTTATACCCTCTGCAAAGATGGGGTGTCTTTCCAAAGAGGTTCCACTTGGACATTTTTTTTTTTAAGATTTTTTGATGTGGGCCATTTTTAAAGTCTTTGTTGAATTTGTTACAATATTGTTTCTGTTTTATTTTTGGTTTTTTGGCCGCAAGTTATGTGGGATCTTAGCTCCCTGACCAGGGATCGAACCCACACCCCCTGCATTGGAAGGCGAAGTCTTAACCACTGGACCGCCGGGGAAGTCCCCACTTCGACATTTTGAAGCATCATGTGGCTTCTACTCTTTGAGGAGGCTGCAGTGAAGTGACTTAGGAAGTAAGCAGGGCACATACACACATGCACATGCCCCATACACCGTACATTTTCACAATTTCCTGACTTTGTTTACATTGTTTCCCCAGCTTGTGCTTTCTCATCCTTTCCACTGGCCTTCCCTGGAAGCCTTGCTTACATGATACCTCTTCTAGGAAATCTTCTTATATCACCTAGTAAAAATCAACTGTTCTCTGATCTGTACTCCCTAATCTGTCTTGATGTCTAAAAGTTCCTTGGGAGTGCTTTGCCATGTCTGGGCATCATGTTCTTGGCAAATGGGGCCTCACAAATCTTTCAACTCAGCTCACTAGGTAGCCCCTACCATGAACAAGGATCGGCACATCAGCACACAATATACATGGGTTTTTAAAAACAAATTTTATTGGAATATAGTTGATTTACAATGTTGTGTTAGTTTCTGCTGTACAGCAAAGTGAATCAGTACACATATGCATATATCCACTCTTTTTTAGATTCTTTTCCCTTATAGGTCATTACAGAGTATTGAGTAGAGTTACCTGTGCTGTACAGTAGGTTCTTATTAGTTATCTCTTTTATATATAGTGTATATGGGTTTTGGGTCAAATGCATTTCGAATCCTGCCTATATCACTAATTAGGTGTGTAATCTTTGGAAAATTAGTTAACCTTTCTGAGTCTCAGTTTCCTCATCCTTAAATTGGAGAATTCTACTATAGTTGACCCTTGAACAACTCCTAGATTAATCTTCATGTAATATATAGTCAGCCCTCAGTATCTGCGGTTCCTCAGTGTCCAAGGATTCAACCAATCACCAACCATGTAGTTCTGTAGTATTTACTATTGAAAAATATCTGCATATAAGTGGACCTGTGCAGTTCAAACCTATGCTGTTCAAGGGTCAACTGTAGTTTCTGACTCATAGGCCTGTTGTGAAGATCAAAAAGGTAGTGCATATCAAACATTTAGAAGTGGACCTGGAGGGCACTCATTACAAGTTAGCTATTGTTACTAGTAACTCATGGTCATCCTTGTAGATGTGTAAGAGGCTTGCCATGAGGGAACCCTGCTCAGTATCCAGTCCCATGGAAGAGTCCCGTATTCTTTGCCCCATTTATCTCTCTTTTCTCCATACCTTGATCTGGCTACCTCCTGAGCTCATGGATCCTAATATATCTCTTGATAGGTCCTTGTATTGTCCTTTGTCTATAGCCTTGAGACCGCAGTAATGCCTTGTGGCTTATTTTAACCCCAGCCCGGAAGCTAATGCCCCAACTCCATTCTGGGCTGACTTCCTGGCTTCCTACTGCAACTTCTGAGCCTGTTGTCAGCTGTCCCTAGACCAGGGACAAATGTTTGTTGAAAGGTTTCCAGAGGCAATTAGGCATGTGCAAGAAGTGAATGAACACCTTCTCATTGATATGCTGTCTAAAAACTGTGAGCTGGTGTTGAATGGTGATTTGCCAGAGATTTTAGAACCAGAAAGAAAGACCTAGGCTTGATTCTCAATTCTGAATCTTATGACCTTGAGCAAATAACCTTTTTGTGCCTGTTTCCTCATTTATAAAATGAGAGTAACTATATCTTTCTCATAGGATTATTGTGAAGATTAAATGAGACAATATAAAGCACTAGCATGTTCCAAAACATGGTAAATAGTTGGTAAATGGCTGCAATTATAAACACATAGTTAAAAAATTTTGTTCATTTCTGAAAAACCGTGAGGTTGAAGAAGTGTCAAAAGTCAAAATACCTGGCAGGAGGTAAGCTCAGACACAAGGTCCAGGATATCTAAATACCTGAAGTACAAGGCAAACTAGATTTTCTTCCAATGAAGAGACAAAGGAGAGTTAAACAGTGATAGATGACACAAGGTTTAATGAAGATGAAAACTGGCTTTCAATAGATACCCACTTCATGGTATTCTATAACTTGCTATGTGTTATCCCCTTTGTTCTGGTGCTAGCCTTAGTTTACTTACTCAAGTTGTTCAGTCTATAGGAATACAGAGAAATGAGATCAGAGATTGCATAGGTCAAATGGAGGACTCGCTTTACTACTGGTTACTTCTGCTCAAAAGACTCATTGAATATATGGAGACAGACTTGTCAGAGAGAAGCAGAGTGCCCAGCTAGCTCATAGTTCTTTTAATGCAAAATTTTATCATCAGCATATTTGGCAATACTACCTTTGAACAACCTTATTCCACTCTCCATACACCCAAATGTCCTAGGACATATGTATTAGTTTTCTATTGAAGTCTGAGCAAGCTTGACTGGATTTTTTGCTCAAGTCTTATAGGACCAAAGTAAAAACGTTCTCTGAACTGGGCTGTTATCTTGAGGATCTGGGGAAGAATCTGCTCCCAAGCTTATTTAAATTGTTGACAGAGTCAAAGTTCCTTGCATTTGTAGATCTGAAGTCCTTGTTTCCTTGCTGGCTGCTGGTCAGGGGTCACTCTCAACTCTTCAAGGCTGCTCTCAGGTCCTTTCCATGTGGCCCCCTCCATCTTTAAAACTGGCAATTGCCCATCAAATCCTTCCTGTGCTTTGAGCCTCTTTGACTTCTTCTGCTACCACCTAAAGAAACTCTCTGCTTTTAAAGGGCTCATGTGATTACCTGGATAAACTCCCTACCTTAAGATCAGCTGATTAGTAACCTTAATTACATCAGCAAGAGCCCTTCAAAACATTACCCAGATTAGTGTTTGAATGGATAACCAAGCATGGTATCTTGGACATCATCTTAAAATTCTGCCTACCCCAGCATAGCTACAACCTCCTGAAAAGCTATCCCTCAAATTAATTCCTTAACATTTGATCTTTAAGAGTGTTGAGAAGCTATAACCTCAGATTTTCCAGCCTCTTATAAAAGAGGCTATATGTGGGCTTCCCTGGTGGCGCAGTGCTTGAGAGTCCGCCTGCCGATGCAGGAGACGCGGGTTCGTGCCCCGTTTCGGGAAGATCCCACATGCCGCGGAGCGGCTGGGCCCGTGAGCCATGGCCACTGAGCCTGCGCGTCCGGAGCCTGTGCTCCGCAAATGGGAGAGGCCACGACAGTGAGAGGCCCGCATAACGCAAGAAAAAAAAAAAAAAAAAAAAAAAAAAAGAGGCTATATGTATCCAAAGCCCTATATGTATTCATACAAGACAAAGAACCAAAGCAGTCCAATGTGTTGCCATCTGTCCTAAGGAATCCATCCTTCTGGAAATTTTCTATATGAACTATATAAAAAGCAAACCTTAAAACTCCAACAGTAAGGATGCTACATTTGTTAACTATTCACTCGGGGTTTATTTACCCAAATTTCTTTCTTTGAGAAGTTAATGATCTCTCTGGGAAGATTGACAGGTAAATAACTAATTGTAATTCTATGAGTTAAGTGCTATAATAGAGCCATATAAAGGTACACACTTCCTGGAATTGAAGATACTTTTGGTTGTGGGGTACCCCATCAAATTCCAACAGCTTTTTGGGACATTGAGAATATCTTATCAAATGTATATGTTTTAAAAAACTTGATTGACAGTAGCGTACATTTATCACTGGGATTACTTACTAACCTCTTCTCTAAATCAAAGTTGGAGCCAAGCTTTTTGTGAAGAGTCTAACTCTATTTGGATCCACTTAGCCATTCCTAAAGTATGAATCTGTCATCGATTCCAGCTCTGAAAATTCTCTGATCTTTTCTGAGAAATTAGTTAAATTAACACATCTACAATGACAATTACGGTACTTTCCCATCTACTTCTCTACCTGGCAGCTGGCTAGTTGTTTTTTGCAGTACGCGGGCCTCTCACTGCCGTGACCTCTCCCGTTGCGGAGCACAGGCTCCGGAAGCGCAGGCTCAGCGGCCGTGGCTCAAGGGCCCAGCCGCTTCGCGGCATGTGGGATCTTCTCAGACCGGGGCACGAACCCGTGTCACCCGCATCGGCAGGTGGACTCTCAACCACTGTGCCACCAGGGAAGCCCTGGCTAGTTTCTTTTAATACTGGTTGTAAGACTATCCTGATTTCAGAAGTATTAAAAATGTGAAATGGGACATTTTTTTGGAAAACATATGCTTCTAAGTGTTATGGGAAATAAATGAGGAAGTGATTAATTTTGATTGGGGAGGAGGTGACATTTGAGGTGAGTCTGGGAAGTTGAGTAGGAGTTTCCCAGGCAGATAAGAGGCTAAAAGGTATCCCAGGCCAAGAGAAATCTCTATTATGGTGCTTTTCTGAAGCTATTCTGTTAATATTGCTCCACTCCCATGAATCTGTAAATTCCTTAAGGTCATGAACCAATTCTATCTCCAAAGCAACCCATTAGCTCATTATTTTGCCATTTAATTTTTGTTTATTTATTCATTTCATATTTACTAACTTTATTCATATATATACTTACTGACAAAATAATATTTTGAGTAGCTCATTTAGAAAATTTGGTAAATATAAAGAAGCAAATAAACAAATCCCACACACAAAGCCACAAATCCATTGTAATTCCCCATTTGGAGAAACCACTGTTACTATACTGGTATATGTGCTTAAAGCCTTTTTTCTATTTATATGTACATCTATATCTATCTATATTTTTAAAGCAAAAGTGGTATCATAATATATTTATTAGTTCATAATGTTATTTTCACTTAACCATCATATTAAAAATTCTGATCACTGTTTGCCTACCCACTGAAGGAAATAATGCCAGCTCACAGTTTTCTATTCTTAACTGGCTGATTCCCTGACCCCAGCTAATTGAACTAAAGGATTGGCACCTGATCCAAGGACAGCCCACCTGTGGTGGTCAGAGACGTACTCATGGGGTGGAAAGATGAGCTAATCCAATCAGATGCCACTGGATTATGAAACTGGGCAACTGATATCCTCAGTGGAGCTGATGGTGTAAGGATGCCATGGCCTTCCATCAAATAGAAGCCAGAGCTGTGAGGGAGCACAAAATATTAGAATGGAGGAAGCTGGTTGTCAAAGAGAGGAGGGTAGAATAGACCTGTGGAGAAGCCGAGATGCCCAGAGGGACAGAGCCATGCCTTCAGGTTTCTGTTAGTCCTGTTTTTTCTTGCTCCAGTTCTAGTCCATATATAGCTTTATTATAAATACCTCCCTTCCAGCCTATTTTCCTCTAGAGGTAAAAAAGTGGGTCTCTGGAATTCCCTGGCTATCCAGTGGTTAGGAGTCTGCGCTTCCACTATAGGGAGCACAGGTTCGTTCCCTGGTGGGGGAACTAAGATCCCCCATGCCGTGCGGGGCAGCAAAAGAAAAAAAAAGAAAAAAAAAGAAAAGTGGGTCTCTATTCCTTGTAGCCATTCAAGCCTGACCAGAACCACAAATCATGACTTTTATGGCTGTATAGAATTCCATTGTGTGGAGTTGCCATCACTGAGTAAAAAACAAAGAAACAAACAAAGAAAAACAACCCAGTGGCAGGCATTTATGACATTTCCAAAGAGCATCTTCATCACTAAATTTTGCACACTAAAAAATACCTTCTTTACGATATATTTCAAGAAGTAAAATTTGTTGTTTGAAGGATGGCTGCATAACACAAATTTGGACTTCAGAAAGGTTATACCAGTTTACAGCCAAACCAGCAGTGCATGAGAAAGGTTGCTTTTTCACCCCTTTGCCAATAGTATCAATTAAAAAAACAAAAGAAAACATTGCTACTCTGATGTCAGTTATGACCTTAATGTGAATTTCTATGAAACTTGTATTTATTGACCAGTCATGTGGGTTTTGTCACTAGACAGACCTGGGTTTGAGTTCCAGCTCTGCCTCTTGCTCTGTGGCTTCAGTTGAATTATGTAGTTCTCCATTTTCTCATCTGTAAATTGGAGATAATAAAAGTTCTTTGTTGGATTATTATAAGGCTCAGATTAGAAAATAAATACAAAACACAGAGTCCAGTAAAGCCTCAGTACATTTCAGTTATTATAGTTATGAAGAATGACTTAACTTGTGACAATCAGATAAAGCTATTTGAGATATCTGAAACTCAATGGGATATTAGTTTAAATACCTGTTAGAATTGTATGGTTCTAGGAATAAGAAAGAATTCAAGAGCCCATTAGTTTCATAACCTTTATGATTAGAGAGGAAATGCATTTACACATTTGAATTTCATCCATTACAAAGGTCTTTAGAATTAAAATAAAAACATGTATATATCTTAAAAGCCAAGAAATATAAAATAAAATCAAAAGATAAACTGGGTAGGATTTGCAGATTTCTAAGAGTAGTCAGAGGATGAGGTAATGAGTTTTGAAGTCCATAACAGAATTTTAAAAGGGGCTCAAAATATCAGTTGGCATAGTGAGAAGAATGGCTCTGAAAGTCTGTAGCTCCAGAACTTATGTTTGGTAGAAAACCTCTGATCAGGGAATTCACTGGCGGTCCAGCGGTTAGGTCTCAGCGCTCTCACTGGTCAGGGAACTGAGATCCCACAAGCTGCCCGGTGTGGAGTGGTGGTGGGGGAATGACACAAACAAACAAAAAGAGTCTGATCAAAAGTAATCTTAATTAACTAGGCTGAAACTGTCTTTCTTAGCAGTTCTGTGTCTTTCAACTCAGAAGCTTTAGAATTAAGCACAAAAAGGCTTTAATGGAGGTAAAAACTATGTGATTAATATGTTGGGGTTTAGAAGAAATATGTGCATATTTCACTTTTTAGGCACTTGCAATGTTTAAGAAAATTTGGCTTATTAGAGTGATGGTCTTATAACTCTTATTTAAAATGTATAATTGAGTTAGTTTTAGACTTAAGGTTTTGAGTTGAAATTTTACTGCTTACACATGGAACTGGGTCATCTAAGAAAGCTTTAAATTCATTATATTTGTAAGTATATTTGATTTATAAGGATCACTAAGCCTTGAGAAGATTCTAGGCTAAACAACTGAAGACATTAAAAATAAAATCTAATAGATTAAGTTTATAGACAATTTTAAATGTTGGAAGATGTTGAATTAACTAAGTTTGTGAATGGGACCAAAAATTATTCTAAGTTCTGCAAAGTGATTGGTAAAATATGCTAGACTTGTAAATAGAATAATAATATTTGCAAGCTAAACTTAAAAGCTTAAGAAAGAACTAATTTGTAACAAATTAAATCTTTGACCATTTTTTAATGGGGGTGTTTTGTTTTTACAGGTTTTCAAGTATTTCACTTTACTATTTTGAAGGAAGAACGGATAAACTGAAAATTGCTAGAGCAAACAGCCTGGAGTCAGGTTGTGAAGTGGCTTATTTGGCATGGTAAGGAATTTGGACCATATCCTGAAGGAAATATTAGGAAAAGACTTTGAAAAAGAAGAACACGACCGTATTTGCACTTTAGAAAGAACACGCAGGTGCCTGTGGGGAGTTGGTTGGCAGAAGGGAGAACGGAGACGATGTAATCACAGTGGAGACAGACACAAAAGCTAGACACTTCAGTAATAATACCGATTGCATGTAGGGCGTGAGGCAAGGAGCCTGGTGTGTCCCGACTGTGAACTGAGCACTATTAATAGGATAATAACGGGAACAGGGTCAGTGTTCGACACGTTAACTTTAATGTGTCTGCGGGATTCACAGGTTTAAAATGTCCATTACACGGCTGAAAATAATGAGTTGGGGCTTCTAGAAAGTCTGGTCTGAGATATATATTTAGGGCTCTTCAGCAGTTTAAGGTGAGCGTGGATAAAGTTATTCAGAAAGAGTGGGCAAAGAAAAAACGGAAGACGGCTGAGGACAGAATTCCATTGAGTACCAATATTTTAAGGGAAGGCCACAAGTTGCAAGGGGAAGAC
This sequence comes from Lipotes vexillifer, assembly GCF_000442215.2. Classification (NCBI taxonomy): domain Eukaryota; kingdom Metazoa; phylum Chordata; class Mammalia; order Artiodactyla; family Lipotidae; genus Lipotes; species Lipotes vexillifer. The sequence continues at coordinate 1,996,779 of NW_006798464.1, read as the reverse complement.
GCATCCCTAAAAGGGGCAAAGAGTCCTCTAAAAAGAACTTGCAAAGAATAATGGCAAGGAATCTAAGGGAAGGAAGTTTGGACAAACACAATTCTCCTGCTTTAGCATATCCACTTCTCAAATGCTAGAGGGGTTAAGCAGTTCAACTCTGGCGACTGCTGGCGAATCTGGGAGAAGGCTGAGTCCAGACTGCCAGGCTGTGCGGCCCCGTACAGGAGTTTGGGTCCTGCATGTGTCCGCAAGAACACACTGGGCCACTTCAAAAGAGGCCTTCCTTGAGCCCTTAGGTGCAGAAGAGTTTGACTAGGCAGGCCGGGGAAGGTAAAGTGCCCACGTTTTTTATTCCAAGCTACGGACACTGGCGGTCTTTGGGAAGAGGTGCGGATGGGACTGCCGCCGGTTAGGGCAAGGATCCAGGACCCGGGCGGGCCTTGCAGTCGGTCGGCGCTGACAGCGAGTACGACTCGCGGGCAGGCTCCGCCTTCCTTCTTCCGCCTCCTGAGGGCGTTGCGGGCGCAGGGCGGGGCTAGGGGCGGGGTCGGGAGGCCCAGGCCCCGCCTCCTTCCGTCCGCTGCGGTCGGCGGGGCCGGGCGGGGCCGCTGGGGTGGGGTCTGCGGGTGGGGCCTGCGGCGCGGGGTGGATTGGGTGTGGCTCGGCCACACTATGGCTGTGAGTGTGGGCTCCGCGGCGCTGGGGTCTCGGGGCGGGCTCGCTGCCTCTGAGGCGCCGTTTTCCTGGGGGCTCGCCGGGCGGGTGGGGCAGGGCGGCTGTGGGCCGCGCGGACCCGGAAGAGCCGGTGCGGCGAGGTGGCGGGCGGCGAGGCCCGCAGCCCGCGCCCTCTCGGTCTCCGAAGCGGCGGGGAGGACCCAGGCGGCCTCCCCGCCTTGTCCCGGGTGCGGCGGCTGGAGGGCCCCACCCAGCGCCTCCCGACTTCCAGCTCGACCGAGATTGGGGAGACGGCCTAGGGTGAGGTGGCAGGAGGACGGTGCAGGGCGTGTCCCGGGGACCGGAGACCCGAGACGCGGGCTCTGCTCGGGCTTCCTGGGAAGGTGCTGCCCAAGGGCTGCCTGCGAGGTAGACCCAGGGTCCAGACCTCCCCGGCCCCAGGCTAGCTGAGAGGTGCGGCCCTGGACAAGTCACTTCAGCTTTCTCGGGCTTAGTTCCCTCGTCAGGATCTCAAAAGTGAAAAAAAAAAAAAAAAAAAAACCCCAAACCTCTGACTTCCTCATTTTCCGAACCTCATTTTATGTCCCTGTCCTGGGACATCACTGAACTGCAGGCGGGATAGTTACCACTGGCCAAAGGAGAGTCCTTTAGAGTCTTGAGGTTTTCTGTTTTATTTTATATTCTTGCGAATAATGTTATGTTTTAGGATAATTTCACTCAGCAGTTACATGCGAGGTATTGCACGTTTGTGACATTAAAGATTAGTAAGAGCAGGTCCCGCTTTCAAAGAACGTTTTGATCAGAGAGGCGGGCAGGTGTATTATCTAATGATAATAAGGAGGGATAGAAATAAAGATGCCGTGTGAACTAACTAGGCTTAAACAGTAATGTGGGTGAGGAGGAGGAGCTTGGGGAAGGCAGTAGGAACACAGATAGGACCTTTGATCAGAGCCTTGCAGGATGCTGTGTAGTTTGACAGGGCAGGGTGGGGCAAGAGACAGGACGTGGAGAGAAGAGCAGGAACTAAGGTATTGAAGAGTAGAAGAGCACTGTGTGTGTTGGGAACTGAGTGGTGTGGAGTGCACAGTGGTGGGAGGGTGAGGAGGGAGAGGGAGTAGTTGGGGCTAAATTGGGAAAGGCATTGAATGCCAACCCCAGGAGTTAGGAATTTATTCCATATCCTGGGTGCCCATTAAAGGAAGCAGATTGCTTTGAAGTTAATCTTATAGGCTCTTGAGACAGACTGCCTGGGTTTGAATCCAGGCCCCACCATTTATTTATTAGCTGTGGGGCAAAGGTCAACCAGCCTCAGTTTCCTCATTTGTAAAACAGGAGTGATAATCACAGGATCGTTGTGAGACTTCCATGAAAGAATGCATGTAAAATGCATAGTACAATTACTGCCACTTAGTTCTCAATGACTGCTGGCTTTAGTGATTCATAAAAGAGTGGGGAAAAAAAACCTGGATTTAGAGTCTGGCACAAATTTGGACCAGAATCTCAAGTCAGTAATTTTCAAGTCACACTGAAATTTAGTACATGTTCATGATATTGTACTTTTAAACAAAGATTAGGATGAATATAGTTGAAACGCCATGGTTCCTGTCTTAGGAAAGTCATCGTATTGATAGTACCGCCAGCTGTCCACATGTTACCCTGACTCTCTAGGTGACTAGCAGGAATTTGATGCTATGGCATTCTTCTGTCTCTCAGGAAGGGTACAGATTCTTGCGCTTACATTCTTTCTTTCATGTTTTAGCGGTCCTGGATAATGAGAGACTTACTGCAGAGGAGATGGATGAAAGGAGACGTCAGAATGTGGCTTATGAGTACCTTTGTCATTTGGAAGAAGCAAAGAGGTAAAGGTTGGCTGGAGAGAAGATTGGGAGAAGGGAGCTGATCTGGTGTGAACAAAGATAAAGATCTCTGAGTATGTTGTAGGTGTGACTGTGAGAGGCAGGTACTTTGAAGGAATAAGTAAGTACAGGTAGGATATTTTTTTCATGGGAGCAAGTAGCCTTGATGGCAGTTTATCATGAAACAGTCTGATGGGCACCTACGTATACTGAAAAATTTCCAGATTTGTGTTGTCCAGTTTTATGCTTATGGTGCATGTTTTGGGCACAACCAGCTATAGGGAAGAAAAGCAATTTTAAGGTTTGAAGTTTTTGGCCTTAATGTTTCACCGGTTCTTCACTGGTTTTGATTTATATATGAATTGGGTCCATTCTCCGCTTGGTAGTGCTCTGGGTATGGATCCATGCATTTGGCAATATTCAAAGTCTGTTTACCAAAGGCAGCGTCCTCTGCATTCTTTGTGAAGTAAATGTACAACTGCTGTTTTCTTTTTTCAGATGCTCGAAGACCTTGTGGTCTTAGAGTGTTGATTTGCTATCAGTAGTTCATTTCTTTTGTTCTGGTGCTTGTGTTTCTTTGCAAAGTCCCAGGGTAGATAGATGTAATTACAGATCACGTATCCTATAAGTGAGTTTTTTTTGTTGTTTTTTTTTTGCGGTACGCGGGCCTCTCACTGTTGTGGCCTCTCCCGTTGCGGAGCACAGGCTCCAGACGCGCAGGCCCAGCGGCCGTG
>NW_006798464.1:1971409-1992010 GCF_000442215.2 Lipotes vexillifer | reverse complement strand
GGAGCGGCTGGGCCCGTGAGCCATGGCCGCTGAGCCTGCGCGTCCGGAGCCTGTGCTCCGCAACGGGAGAGGCCACAACAGCGAGAGGCCCCCGGACTGCAAAACAAAAAAAAAAAAAAAAAAAAAAAAGAGCACTTCATTTTCATCTACTCCAGAGCATATTCTTTTCTGTCAGGTGTTTTTTTTTGCAGAACAGAAGAATATCCCATTTCCTTTAAAATCCATCCAGGGACCATGATCCCCTGGGATGTTTTTTAGTTGGGTGCTTCTGCATACTTAGGAAGTGGCTAAGGCAGTGAGACATTTGTGATAGTCTTTATTTTGCATACTTTTGGTTATAAGGGAGAGCATAATAGCGGCATATTGTCCTAGTATAATCTGCGCTTTGGCCTCACATCAAGGAAATGTGCCTGGTTTATTTTATGGAGGCAATCATATAAAATCTGGATGCAGTGATATTTTTTTTTGTTTCTGTTTAAAGCTTTGATTAGAAAATCAACTTTGGAAGCACCTATTTAGACTTTACAACTAGAGAGGGCTAGGAAAAGAAGCCCGGGAATGTCATACTGAAAAAAGAAGACCGGGGTCCCTCCTGGCCACCTGATGTGGCTGCTGCCACCCCTAAAAAGTGTTCAAGGTGCACCGCAGACAAATCACATGCTCTTCCTTATTAGCTGCGACTTCAGCTCCCAGTTGTGTCTTCTACCCTGGTGAGCTGTGTTGTACCTTGTGTGCTTCTGAGGCCCCTCTTTACCCTCTAGCACAAGTCCATTTTGCCTTTTTGGATTGGCCCCATCCTGTTTCCTTCATAACCTCCACCCCTCCCAAGTTGGAGGAGTCCCAGGGTCTGGAATTTACACCCACTCCAAGGCCAGGAAGAAAGATCGAAGAGATCCAAGGGAGAAAAAGTTCCCCTCTTTAGTTCTATTTATAATACTGCTACTCCTCCCACTAAAAGCTCCACCTTACAGCACAGTGGCCCCATTGTGTATCCTAGGGCACTCCGTTTTCTCCTGTACCTGTAACAGCTCTTTTGTGGGAAGAGAGGAGAGTGTGTAGAGAGGGAGAGCATATAAATGTGTGCAGACAGGGAGTATAAGAGTGTATGTAGAGAAATGAGAATGTGTTGTGAATTTGTGTTTCCGTAAGAGGTTAAGCGGGAAAATTTAGGAGTGATTCTATAAAAGTATGCACTTTGGGAATGCTTGCGAAATAGAAAATATAGAGATTCTGCTTTTCTTTATTGTTTGGAGAGTAGTTTAAATATGGAAATTAAGTTATTGGTCTAATGAAGTATCATCTAAGGATTCAGGGTTTTGTGCTAAGGGCTGAAGAGCAGACCAAGGACTTTATAAAGCAAGACATCTTAAATTATGTATTTATGCTTAAACGTGGGTTTAGTTTTATCCTTTTGCCTGTTCTGATTGGACTTTACATTTGTTTTGGCTAAAGAGCAGTTGTATAGTAGAGCTAAATAGCATTTTCACTCAGTTGAAAGAGGTTAGGTTTAAATATGTGAGATATGGTAGGTGCTCAGGTCTTGGACAGGAAGAAGTAATAGAAAGATCAGGGACTTCCTTGGTGGTTAAGAATCCTCCTGCCAATGCAGGGGACACGGGTTCGAGCCCTGGTCTCGGAAGATCCCACATGCTGTGGAGCAACTGAGCCCATGTGCCACAACTACTGAGCCTGTGCTCTAGAGCCCACAAGCCACAACTACTGAAGCCCGCGCACCTAAAGCCCATGCTCCCCAACAAGAGAAGCCACTGCAATGAGAGGCCTGCGCACTGCAACGAAGAGTAGCCGCTGCTTGCTGCAACTAGAGAAAGCCCAGGAGCAGCAACAAAGAACCAACACAGCCAAAAATAAATAAATAAGTAAAGAAAGAAAGAAGAAAGAAAGAAAGAAAGAAAAGAAAGATTAGAAGGTTCAGGTGAAAAGAACCAAGAAGAGAACATAACAGGCAGGGCAGAAGAGGGCAGTCTGCAGAGGAGGAGAATGTATGACTAGTACTAGAAATGGGAGAAAATTGAGTTGGGTTAAAGGTCACAGGAGGAAGGTTAATTCCAGCACTCCCCGAGTTTAATTTAGGATTCCTTCTTTCAGAGGCTTGCTGGTATGTCCTTTTGAGCCTGTCATGGGCCACCTTCCTCCTGCTCAGTGTCCATACCCCAGCTCACAGGGCAGGGCACACCCCTCCCCCCACAAGGGGTGGAAAGTGAAGGCTATGGCTGGCTGGAGACTGTCAAAAACCGTGTGATGTTAACAAGAGCTTAACACTAAGTAGAGGCACTTTACCTTCTGTAATTTAGGGGAATTGAAAAAGTATCTTGGAAAGAAATCAGCTCTTGAGAACAAATTCTCTTTTGTGCGTATGTCTTTGTTGTTGGCATCGAACATTTTCCAGGATGGGCTCATCAGATCTCCTCTCCTCTCAGTGGAATCAGAATTCCAGTAACATCTGGATATATCTAGGCTGGCACAGTGTGATCATGAAAAGAGAAATTAAAGACGTTTAACTAGAAGCTTGCCCACCAGCTTCTAGAATTCTCAAATGAAGGAATATCACTAAGAGATGGAGGAGAATCATTTTTAGATTGACCCAAGCTTTCCTTTTGCAGATGAGAAAACTAATCGCTTCATGAGACCCAGTATGATTAAGGGGCCACAAAAAACGTAGCTTTTTAATGGTACTTTGGGACTACAAGCTGGATGCATTCATGTATTTATGATTATCAAGGAGAAGTATGGGGTGGGATTTATTCTTAACTCTTAAAATGGTGACATAGATGAAAATCTCTTTTTTTTTTTTAAATTTAATTTTATTTTTTTATACAGCAGGTTCTTATAGTCATCCATTTTATACACATCAATGTATACATGTCAATCTCAATCTCCCAATTAATCACACCACCACCACCACCCCCTGCCGCTTTCCCCCCTTGTTGTCCATATGTTTGTTCTCTACATCTGTCTCTCAATTTCTGCCCTGCAAACCGGTTCATCTGTACCATTTTTCTGGGTTCCACATATATGCATTAATATACGATATTTGTTTTTCTCTTTCTGACTTACTTCACTCTGTATGACAGTCTCTAGATCCATCCACGTCTCTACAAATGACCCAGTTTCGTTCCTTCTTATGGCTGAGGTATATTCCATTGTATATCTGTACCACATCTTCTTTATCCATTCGTCTGTCGATGGGCATTTAGATTGCTTCCTGGCTATTGTAAATAGTGCTGCAATGAACATTGGGGTGCATGTGTCTTTTTGAATTATGGGTTTCTCTGGGTATATGCCCAGTAGTGGGATTGCTGGGTCGTATGGTAGTTGTATTTTTAGTTTTTTAAGGAACCTCCATACTGTTCTCCATAGTGGCTGTATCAATTTACATTCCCACCAACAGTGCAAGAGGGTTCCCTTTTCTCCACACCCTCTCCATTTGTTGTTTGTAGATTTTCTGATGATGCCCATTTTAACTGGTGTGAGGTGATACCTCGTTGTATACCTCACTGATTTGCATTTCTCTAATAATTAGTGATGTTGAGCAGCTTTTCATGGACTTCTCGGCCATCTGTATGTCTTCTTTGGAGAAATCTCTATTTAGGTCTTCTGCCTATTTTTCGATTGGGTTGTTTGTTTTTTTAATATTGAGCTGCATGAGCTGTTTATATATTTTGGAGATTAATCTTTGTCCGTTGATTCGCTTGCAAATGATTTCTCCCATTCTGAGGGTTGTCTTTTGGCCTCGTTTATGGTTTCCTTTGCTGTGCAAAAGCTTTGAAGTTTCATTAGGTCCCATTTGTTTATTTTTGTTTTTATTTCCATTACTCTAGGAGGTGGATCAAAAAGATCTTGCTGTGATTTATGTCAAAGAGTGTTCTTCCTATGTTTTCCTCTAAGAGTTTTATAGTGTCCAGTCTTACATTTAGGTCTCTAATCCATTTTGAGTTTATTTTTGTGTATGGGGTTAGGGAGTGTTCTAATTTCATTCTTTTACATGTAGCTGTCCAGTTTTCCCAGCACCACTTATTGAAGAGACTGTCTTTTCTCCATTGTATATCTTTGCCTCTTTTGTCATAGATTAGTTGATCATAGGTGTGTGGGTTTATATCTGGGCTTTCTATCTTGTTCCATTGATCTATATTTCTGTTTTTGTGCCAGTACCATATTGTCTTGATTACTGTAGCTTTGTAGTATAGTCTGAAGTCAGGGAGTCTGATTCCTCCAGCTCTGCTTTTTTCCCTCAAGACTGCTTTGGCTATTCAGTGTCTTTTGTGTCTCCATACAAATTTTAAGATTTTTTGTTCTAGTACTGTAAAAAATGCCACTGGTAATTTGATAGGGGTTGCATTGAATCTGTAGATTGCTTTGGGTAGTATAGTCATTTTCACAATATTGATTCTTCCAAGAACATGGCATATCTCTCCATCTGTTGGTATCATTTTTAATTGCTTTCATCAGTTTCTTATAGTTTTCTGCATACAAGTCTTTTGTCTCCCTAGGTAGGTTTATTCCTAGGTATTTTATTCTTTTTGTTGCAGTGGTAAATGGGAGTGTTTCCTTAATTTTTCTTTCAGATTTTTCATCATTAGTGTATAGGAATGCAAGAGATTTCTGTGCATTAATTTTGTATCCTGCAACTTTACCAATTCATTGATTAGTTCTAGTAGTTTTCTGGTGGCATCTTTAGGATTCTCTATTATAGTGTCATGTCGTCTGCAAACAGTGACAGTTTTACTTCTTTTCCAATTGTGCTCCTTGTATTTCTTTTTCTTCTTTGATTGCTGTGGCTAGGACTTCCAAAACTATGTTGAATAATAGAAAATCTCTTTTTTGTGAAACTTAGTGCAACTGCCTTGGACAGACTCTATGGTAAGAAGTGGGTTGTCTTTAAAAGTGATAAAAGTGATTGAAACCAAGAGTGCTTTTTCATATTATTACAGTGTTGCAAATGGGGGGATGTGTTCCTAGCAGCCCGGAAAAGCGACTCTACAGTGTAGCTGAGACACTTAGCAAAATTTACAGTTGAGAAATGTGAGCAGTTTCTGGTATATATTAGGCAGTCAACTAGTTAGTAGCTGCTGTGATAACTAAGAAAAGTCATATTACTGTAATCTCATAACACTTATGATGAAGTCAAACAAATTTTAAAAGCCTGAATAAAACGTCTTTGAAACTCTTGACTGTTGAGATACGCAAAGTGAAAAGAAGGAGAACTTTCAGTTTTGGCAGCTGCAAGTTCTGATTCTGGTTTTGCAAGTTACTTAACCTTAGGGAGTAGAGCCTAAGCTTGTACTTTACAGAATGGAGATACTGTGCATTTTAGGGAGTTGCTGATAGGGTTAAGTGCCTGGCACAGTGTCTGAAATACAGTAGGCACTCGATAAATGTATTCTCTATCCTGGTCCTTGGGGCAAAAGCAGATTTAATATGAAGATGAAGAGGCATTCATAAACTTTTCTGGGGAATTTTCTGGGCATTTTCAAGGTTCTAAATGTTGGTAGCTCTTAGTTTTTTCACTTCATACTTAAGCTGTTGTCTGAAAGGAAACACCAGAAACAGAGGATACCTCTAGGGATTGGAGGGTATGAGAAGACTTTTTCTTTTTACTTAATGCTTTTCCGTATATTTTAAATGCTTTTTACAATGATCATGAATTTTATAATAAAAAAGGAATGGATTAAGAAAAAACTGAGTATATAATTTTTAGATAATGATTATCACGAATTTAGATTTTTAAATTGCTGTATTGTCATCTTAATTACTATTTTCAATGGATACATAATGTCCATAATTTATTTAGGCTTATTCCAAAAGTTGTATTGCTTTGATTTCTGGAAAGAGTAAACATTTTCCCATATATTTGTTTACCATCTTTATTTTATGCAAGTTGTTGATGATGTTTGTCTGTCTTCTAGGGTCATGATGTTGACTTTTGTGAGCTCTCCTATAATATGGGTGTCAACCTGTGGTATTGCTACAAACATTTTCTCTTGATTTTCCATTTTATTCTTTCACTGTATGGAAGTTTTAAATTTTATGCAGTTTAAGTGTTAATCTTTGTAATTTCTTCTATCTAGATAGTTTAATTTCTGTAAGGCCTTGCTAAAATTTGAAGTTTTATATTCTGTTAACTTTCCTGTGATATAGTTATTTAATTTTTTAAGCGTCTAAGTCTTTAAATTTCATGGTGTTTCTAAATTATTCTGATATTACTTAAAAATAATCTTTTACTACCTATTAGCAACTGACATCTAGTATGTCAAATGTTAAATTACCGCACAGGCCCAGCGGCCATGGCCCATGGGCCCAGCCGCTCCACAGCATGTGGGATCCTCCCGGACCGGGGCACGAACCCGTGTCCCCTGCATCGGCAGGTGGACTCTCAACCACTGCGCCACCAGGGAAGCCCTAAAGCACTCTTAAAGCTTAGAGTCCTGAGCACTGGCCCACTGGGGAATTCCCTTCATTTTTCTTGAAAAAATGTGTGACTTCATTTTCTTGTACTTATTAATGAGAAACAACATCTGAAACTAGCTTGATTTTTACTTCCATGAAAAGTAACATTTTTAAAATACTTTTTCACAATTTGAAACTTGTAAAAATTCTTATTTCTAAAAGTTTCCCCATGTTACATATTAGAGTTGATACTGGCTTAGTAATTTAGCCTGTACTGTGGAGACTCTTCTTGATTTTTATCTTTTTTTTTTAAGGGATTATTAATACTGCTTGACTTTTATTTATTTTTATTTTATTTTTTGACATACCTTTTTTGTTTCTTTATTTTAGCTCTAGGAAATTGTTATATCTTTAATAATTGGTTCTAATTCAGTAGTTCTGTCTTGGGGGTGCCTGTTGGTAGGTTAGATCTGCACAGTGTTTTATGGCTGATCTTCATTTTGTTTAAGTCAGTTTTCTAGATATGTGTCCTACATATATATCTTCTTTTTGACTAACTTGATTTTCCTCTTTGGTTCTGTTAATGGTAGTTGCTTTGTCCTATTGCAATTTTCATTTTGGACTGTTAACTCCTTTTCCCTCTCTATTCTTGTTAATAGGTCAAACGGTCTCTGATTAGCTCATGAAGAATAGTGTGACACATATAGGATCCTTTTCAGGTGGAAAAAAGGAGCTTGTAGCCAAGAGAGTTGTTTACTTTACCAATTCCCCTTATTTTCATTAAGTCTTGGAGTGGATGTCACCATAGGGAATCTGTGTTAACTGGATTGTCCACCAGTCAAGGTTAGGAAAGTCTGGGTGGGCTAAGTGGACCATTCGTTTGACCTAATCTAGCATATATTTCTTCTAGTCTTAAATGTCAAAGCAACAATTGTTTATATATTTTGATGTTCCTAATTGAAAAAACAGTAAAAATATATTTGAGGGCCTAAGTTGGCATTGTTCTAGGAATGTGATTTTTCTGGCTTTGCATGATGATCTGTCTCTGATTTCTGTATAATTCCTTCAGTTTCACAGTTTAGCAATGGGGATACCTTTTGGTAGCAGGACCTGTTTTGAACATTTTTAAGCCATGTGGTATTTGATGGACTCAGGGTTGTTTCCAATTGTGGCTGCTAAATAAACCCTTTCACAGGAAGTATTTATGTAAGAAAGTGCTAGCAGGCAAAGTGAGACCATCCGGAAGTGATTCATATGACTGGTGTTGTTTGTTTAATTTGGGACTTGGTTGCCTAGAGACCATATCTTTGAGCAAGCTGAGTGAAGTGCCACATGAATGCAGAGGTCCCATTGCCTACCTGATCAAATCAGGACTGCTGTTTGATTTTTCTTCTGACAGAGCTTCTGGTAATCGCATTGATCCCTGTGCTTTGACAGTGTGTGAATCAAAAAATCTTAAACATATAAATGAAAGATCTGGTTAATGGTTTATGTTGAAGAGAAAGTCTGCTTGCTTACGTTTGAATGTTTAAAAATTTTCTTTCTTATAATTGTACGTTGGGAAGAATTATTTTTCAATAAGGTATTTTATTATATAAACCTCAATACTTCAAATACCTTTACACCAACTAAGAGGAAGCAAAACAAAACAAAACCCCCAAAACCGAAAACCAACCCTGCGATTTGCAAGGACATCATGATATACAATATTACCTGTCTGACCCAAGGTCAGTGGTCCTTCCCCTCTCTCCTCCTTCATCATCATCATCATCGTCAGTACCATTTATTGAGCACTTATGTGCTGGGCACTGTGATAATTAAGCACTTCATATGCATTGTCTAATTAGCTATTCTTGAAGTCCCATGAGGTGCTTATTCTTATCTACATTTAGCAGAAAAGAAAGCAAAGCTCAGAGAGGTTGACTCGCCCATCTCTTAAGTGATAGATCCAGATTTCAGGCTTGGCAAAGACTCCAAATCCTTTGCTCTTCCCTGGATCGGTCTGTCACTGCAGTACTACTTGTGCTTCTAAAAATAATAACTACAGTAACAGTATCTACCAGTAATTAAACTGAACGATGATGTACTTTACATACAACATTATGGTGAGATAGGCATTATTTTTATTTTAAAGAAGGAAGAAAATTGAGTTAGTATCACGTGTTTCAAGGTCATGTAACTGTGGAATTCAAGCCCAGGTCTGTGTGACACCATCACTACTGCTGTCAACCTCTACAGGCACTAAAGGGACAGCATTTAAGTCCAAAATTAAGTCACCTAGTTCCCAGACATTAAACAATTGCCTAGCTGTCAAGTGGGTGAGGGAATGTGAGCTGTTTCCTCCTTCTTCTAATTGCAGTCTCTTTTACCTGCCACTCTGCCTATATGAGGGCAGTTCTCTGATTTGTCTCATGTATTTTTAAAAAAATATTTATTTATTATTTATTTGGTTGCGCTGGGTCTTAGTTGCGGCACGTGGGCTCCTTTAGTTGCAGCATGCAAACTCTTAGTTGTGGCATGCATGTGGGATCTAGTTCCCTGGCCAGGGATCAATCCTGGGCCCCCTGCATTGGGAGTGCAGAGTCCCAACCACTGTGCCACCAGGGAAGTCCCATGTCTCATGTATTTTTGTGTCTAACAAATTGTTGGACTCTGTCTTACACTTTTTCTTATTCACTGCAGAGCTAAAGATAGTGATAGACATAAGTAACAGTTCACTGATTGATGAAAAATTTGGGCATGAATGCTTACAAGAAATACAGTAAACATAAAATCTAAGTGATTTTTATAGGTGTCTAGAAACATAACTGGTCTGTGATAAATGTGTATATTTAACTTTTTTGACCTAACTCCTGCTCACTAAGAGGTCTCTTGGAGTTGGAAATGGATGCAGTAGAGGTTATATGGTTACATACAGTGACTCTGGGGAGACTAGAGAGTGCCTGGTTGGTTTTCTTCTTTCTAGCACCTATTTTTGATTTGGCTTAGAAACGCATTCCTTCTTCCCAATTGCTTGTTTTTTCAGTAGTGACCTCATGCAGACAGGAGTGGCATTGGAAATTGCCTTGGATTGTTTGGCAAGAATTGTATTTTTTGGTGTTGTGGGTGGAGGAAAGGCCTGCCTCAAGGCCTTTATTTCTTCCTTATTCTGAATACCTTCCTGTTGACTCATTGGAAATCATAACAAAAAACAGAAGGAGCATTGGAGAGGCAGCTGCCAGCCCAAGGCTTGGCTTCTGTTGGAGCAGATGTCTGCGGACTGAGAGAACTCTGGCTTTAAGAAAAATTGGGAGACTTTTGTAGTAGAAGGAAATACTATTGTTGTGATAGGTATTTATCCATAAGGTAGAAACTATCAGCCGGTTGCTGGGGGTCATTAATCAGCAACATAAAAAACTAAGAATATTTTCTTCAATAGGATTAGTCTTCCTTTAAAATTGAAGCAGAGGAACTGAAGTTTAAAAAGAGGGAATGGGGCAAAATTAGAAAAGGAAAAAGGAAAAATACCTATGATCATTAAAAATAGAAAAATGATATAAAAATAAAATTTAAGGGAATTCCTTGGTGGTCCAGTTGTTAGGACCTCAAGCTTTCACTGCCGAGGATTTGGGCTCAATCCCTGGTCGGGGAGCTAAGATCCCGCAAGCTGAGCAGCGTGGCTGAAAAAAAATTTTTTTAAATAGAAAAAGTCTTGTGGTATAGCAGATCATTTTATTACAAATAACATACATCTCAGATGACCTTTAAAACAGCTAAAAGGAGACAAAAGTTACTTACCACTTACATGACTATTACAACAAAATGTTTTTCTGCCCTGAAGACATATTACTATGTCATTACTTTGGACAGTGCTTTTTAATCATTGCTAGTTTGAAGAGGTAGTGCTAGACAGTGGCTTGACTTTGGGGGTTTTCCTTTACAAACTTGAGAATTACCCACAAAAATGTGTTTTAGGTAGATTTGGTCTCAACTTTTAAAACTTTTTCTTAATCATTTAAAAATAGGTAATATATGGATATATGACACTTAATTCAGAGGCTCTGCTAGGATATTCAGTAAAAAAAAAAAAAAAAAAAAAAAAAAAAAAAAAAAAAAAGAAAGAAAGAAAAAGAAAAAAGTCTCCCTAGTCCTGTTTCCCAGGCACCCAGATCTTCCCAGATGGAACCACTGTTATGATTGTATATCCTTCGAGAGTCTGTGCATCTAAATACAAATCCCTTTTGTTTCCTCATATAGAAGTGATAGCACTGTACATTCTGCTTTGCATCTTGTAACATATTCCACATGAATATGTTATAGTGCTTCATTTTTTTTCTTTCACAGTTGCATAGTTTTTCAGTGTATGGGTTTAACCCATCAGTGGACGTTTCCCCCACCACCAGCTTCTTCTCTTATCAGTAGTGTTGTAGTTAGCAACTTTGTATGTCTGCCATCTTGCACTTGTGAGTATTGTAGGTTAAATTTCTAAAAGTAGAATTTCTAAGTTAATGGGAATATCTACATTTAGTTTTGATAAATATTGTCAGTTTGTTCTCTTTGGAGGTTGTACCAGTTTATATGTACATTAATGATACATGAGACGGCTGCTTTCCCTATGATTTCACTGACCTAGAGTATCATAAGTTTTTTTTTCATATTTATGAATTTCATAGGTGAAAATGGTATTTTAATTGTAGTTTCACTTTCAGATTATCTTACTCTGAGTGAAGCTGAGCATCTTTGCATATGTTTAAAAGCCATTTGTATTTCCTTTTCTGTCAACTGTTTTGGCAGAATCCTTTGCTCATTCCCTTTTGTGTTATTGGTCTTACTGATATAAGAGCTCTTTTTATACTGAGGAGATTGATCCTTTGGATTTATGTGTAGTAAATAATTTTTCTAGCTTGTCTTTTAACTTTTGATTTTAAGGTGTTTAAAATAATTTAGAATTTTAAAACATCTGATTTTACTAATCTTTTATTTTTATTTATTTATTTTATTGGAGTATAATTGCTTTACAATGTTGTGTTAGTTTCTGCTGTACAGTGAAGTGAATCAGCTATATATATACCTATATCCCCTCTCTCGGACCTCCCTCCCACCCCCCCCATCCCACCTATCTAGGTTGTCGCAGAGTACCAAGCTGAGCTCCCTGTGCTATACAACAGGTTCTCACTAGCTATCTATTTTACACATGGTAGTGTACTTATGTCAAACCTAATCTCCCAATTCATCCCACCCTCCCCTTCCCCACCTATGTCCGCATGTCCATTCTCTACATCTATGTCTCTGTTCCTTTTATTTTTAGCTTTTGGGCTTTGTATCATTTTTAGAGAGTCCTATACTGAGATTATACAAAAACATTCCCCCAGCCTTTCTTCTGGTATTTTTAGGATGTAAAGAATTTTAACATTTGACCCTTTGATCCATTTGGAATTTATTTTGATGTGAAGAGTGAGGTAGAGCTCCTGCTTTATTTTTTTTCTCTAGTTGGTGTTTGGATAGTATCTTAAATATTGAGTACCAGCAATGGCTCTCTCATGAAATGTGCTCTGGAATTTGCCAAACTCTCTGGTCTATGAACTGAGATTTAATTTTTAATTTTTTATTTTCAGAACAAGGCAGTTTCAACTTCTGAGATTTTTGGAACATATGGCTTAAATATCCTTTTAGAAAAATTAGCTAGAAGTTTGCAGAGTTCTTTCCTCCTCCCTTCCTTCCTTCCTCCCTTCCTCCCTCCCTCCCTCCCTCCCTCCCTTCTTTCCCTTCCTTCCCTTCCTTCCCTTCCTTCCCTTCCTTCCCTTCCTTCCCTTCCTTCCCTTCCTTCCCTTCCTTCCCTTCCTTCCCTTCCTTCCCTTCCTTCCCTTCCTTCCCTTCCTTCCCTTCCTTCCCTTCCTTCCCTTCCTTCCCTTCCTTCCCTTCCTTCCCTTCCTTCCCTTCCTTCCCTTCCTTCCCTTCCTTCCCTTCCTTCCCTTCCTTCCCTTCCTTCCCTTCCTTCCCTTCCTTCCCTTCCTTCCCTTCCTTCCCTTCCTTCCCTTCCTTCCCTTCCTTCCCTTCCTTCCCTTCCTTCCCTTCCTTCCCTTCCTTCCCTTCCTTCCTTTCTTCTTTCTGAAAAGAAGGCCACATTTATTCTTTTAGTTGCGGCATGCGGGCTTCTTAGTTGCAGCATGCAGACTCAGTTGCGGCATGCATGCAGGATCTAGTTCCCTGACCAGGGATCCAACCCAGGCCCCCTGCATTGGGAGTATGGAGTCTTACCCACTGGACCACCAAGGAAGTCCCCAGAGTGCTTTCAGGCAAGTTGTATTATGTTTAAAAGATTAATAGTGTAATGAAGTTGGCATTGAGAAAAACAGGTTTTGGATGAACAACTTTGACATATATACTGTGAAGAGTTGAATAGACTTGTCAAACTAACAATTTATTCTTTATGTTAAAGGAGAGTATAGTTTTGAAGAACTTTTGAAAACTGTGTAGCTGACTTCTGTATCACTATTTTCTTTTAAATAAATTTATTTATTTTTGGCTGCATTGGGTCTTCATTGCTGCACACGGGCTTTCTCTAGTTGTAGTGAACAGGGGCTACTCTTCCTTGTGTTGCACAGGCTTCTCATTGCATGGCTTCTTTTGTTGCGGAGCATGGGCTCTAGGCTTACGGGCTTCAGTAGTTGTGGCTCGCAGGCTCTAGGGTGCAGGCTCAGTAGTTGTGGCGCATGGGCTTAGTTGTTAGTTGCTCCGTGGCATGTGGGATCTTCCCAGACCAGGGCTCAAACCCATGTCCCCTGCATTGGTAGGTGGATTCTTAACCACTTTTGAGGCGTATTGTATTAATTTCCTCTCATTAAGGAGGAAAGGTTTTGGTGGTCAAATATGTTTCAGAAATACTGGATTAAACCAAGTTAAACAGAGTATTTAGCTGGTGGACTGTTTAGACTATCATGGGCTGTAAATTCTGAATCTCCAAGGGAGAGGATAGTGTAAACAATATTCCTCCAACCTAGTTTACTATCAGACTCTTTCCTCACAGGTTGTCTTTCTTAGGACTAGTGTTCCAGGGTATACTTGTTTGGGAGCTCTCTCAGAATATTGGATCTGTGGGACTGTTTCAGCTAAGAATTTGAGACCTGTTCATGGTCAGTTCTTAAATTAACTGTTTTATGTTTTATCTGTAGTTTCTTTCCTTTCTCCATTGAGTTCTCATGTTCTTGGTTGATAGAGCTTAAATTAAAGCCATTATTGTATTAATTGGGTAGATGTAATTGCTGAACTTCGCCAGTGATCTTTAAGACATTGTGAAGAACAAGAGTGTGTTTTTTTTTAAAATGGGGGATGGAAAATGTACTAGTTATTAAAAAGGAGAAGATACCACAAATTCTAGTCTAGTGAACTAGTTTCTGGCAAAATTCCATAGCATGTATTTTGTCAAATAGATGGCTTATGGTGAGAAAAGAAGGGATGCTTAAGAGTCAACCAGGACTCCCTGAGAAAGGCCCTGTTACAGTAACATCATTGCCTCTTGGTCAGGGTCACCAGATTGGTGAATCACAGAAACAGAGTAATGTCTAGATTTCATTAAGGCATTTGAAAGTATGTCTTGTGATACTTTCGCAGACAGATTGGATAAATGTGGACTAGACTGTAATGTAATTAAGATTTGTAGCCAGTTGAGTAAATCATATTCAAAAAGAGCTGCTAAATGGTGAGTGACTGCTTAATGGACAAAGGATTCCTTTTAGGCTGGTGACAATTTTCTGGAATTAGATAGTCATGGTGGTTGCACAACATTGTGAATATACTAAAACCCACTGAATTGCTTACTTTAAAAATGTTAAAAATGGTGAATTTATGTTATATACATTTTAGCTCAGAAAAAGGAGCTGCTAGAACTTTTTTTTTTTTTTGTGGTACGTGGGCCTCTCACTGCTGTGGCCTCTCCCGTTGCGGAGCACAGGCTCTGGACGTGCAGGCTCAGCAACCACGGGCTGGG
Source organism: Lipotes vexillifer (assembly GCF_000442215.2). Classification (NCBI taxonomy): domain Eukaryota; kingdom Metazoa; phylum Chordata; class Mammalia; order Artiodactyla; family Lipotidae; genus Lipotes; species Lipotes vexillifer. Next base: position 1,977,639 of record NW_006798464.1, on the reverse strand, counting down.
CTCACGGGCCCAGCCGCTCCGCGGCATGTGGGATCTTCCCGGACCGGGGCACGAACCCATGTCCCCTGCATCGGCAGGCGGACTCTCAACCACTGCGCCACCAGGGAAGCCCGAGCTGCTAGATCTTTAATTCAAAGAAAGCTTAGTAGGTCATGTTACAAGTAAAACATTTGTGTTGGGACTTATGCATGCATCAGTGGTATGTTGATCAAATCTTCAGTTGTGTTGCTGGGATGGTTAATACACTGCATGAAAGATTTTGCTTTCAGAATACCTTGAATCTAATGATGATATTTAATAGTGAGAAATGTGTCATCCTGCATTGAGGTTCAAAAAATGGAGTGTCTAAATACAGGATAGAGAGAGAAGTAGCATTAGTAGGGACAGGATTAGTGGGGAAAAAACCAAAATGAAACAAACCTGAGATGTTTATTAACTCACTAATAGAAATGTGGTATATGCAGCAAAGGAAACAATGGTTCTATTGTCCTCTGTACTGATCAGAGGCTACCTGAAGTTGGTTTTCAGTTCTGGAGGCCATACTTTAAGAGGGGCCTTGCTAGTCTAGAGCAGGGATGATAGATATGTGGTGGGCTTTCTTCACACCCATGGCAGGCACTGCTGATAGATCAGAATCCTTACCTGAGGAGCTACTCCAGGCAGTGGGTGTTGGTCCACTAGTTGAGACTTTGTTGTTGCTCCAGGACTAGACCATGTTGGATGAGCATGTACAGGATTAAAAAGGGTCTAGAGATTATGAGGTATGAGGAATTATTGAACAGATCATTTAATATGGAAACAAGATTTAGAATATATTGAGACTTCCCTGGTGGCACAGTGGTTAAGAACCCACCTGCCAATGCAGGGGACACGGGTTTGATCCCTGGTCTGGGAAGATCCCATGTGCCGTGGAGCAACTAAGCCCGTGCACCACAAGTACTGAGTCTGCGCTCTAGAGCCCACGAGCCACAACTACTTAGCCTGTGAGCCACAACTACTTAGCCCGCGAGCCACAACTACTGAAGCTCGTGCTCCTAGAGCCCATGCTCCGCAACAAGAGAAGCCACCAAAAAGAGAAGCCTCCACGCAGCAAAGAAGAGTAGCCCCCACTCACCGCAAGAGAGAAAGCCCATGTGTAGCAACGAAAACCCAACGCAAAATAAAATAAATATAAATAAATAAGTAAATAAAAAATTTAAAAATTCAGAGAGAATATAGAATCTCAGAAGATCAACCTCTCATCCAGTATAGGAATTTATTCAACTGTTAATATTTTGCCGATGTTATTTTAAAATTCCTGAAAAATGGTAAAGGGGTTTAATTTATCATATGTGGTACCAGAGGAACAGAACTAGGCAATGGAAATCTGCTTAATATGAGGAAGAACTTTATAGCAATAAGAGGTTTCCAAAAAAATTCCCCAAAGACTTGCTTTGAGAAAACCCATGTTGCAGATTTTCAAGCATAGACTGTATAATGGTTAATGGAAGATTATGTTCTAACCTAAGTGCTTTCTCAAGTTACTTAAAATAGTTTTTATTTTCATTTCCTGTTATTAAAAGGTATTTTTATTTTGAATGACCTGATAATATCCCATTGCTCTTTTTTTTTTTTTCCTGACATGGCTACAAAAGTTGGGAAAAACACCTCCAATACAATAAAACAGGTAAATATTTTCTGAGCTCTTCCATTGTTCAGGACCCTCTGGTAGAACTGGAGATGTGAAAGTATAACCCAATCCTGCCCTTAGGGGACTTATGGATTAATTGGACAGTCAGGGTATAACCATTTGAAAAGTTACTCACCATCGAAGGATGAAAGATCTAACTAATGTCACAAGGCAATATAGATTGCCAAGGAAACGATGCACACAGTTAATGTGTGAAAATTTATCTAAGGGAGAGATTATTTTATGGCTGAGTTTTGCAGTATAGTCTGAAATTGTATGGCAGAGAAGGGACAGCATAACTGTATGTATGTTTGTCTTACTTTTTTGTGCTCCTTTAGACAGTCTCTTTAGTGAGACCGTCTTTTTCTACTTGTTGGTGTCCAACAGCAGCTCCTTCCACAGTGCTTTTCACAAAGTAGATGCTCAGGAATATCGTTTCGCTGAATTCGTGAAAAGTTGTGTGGAATGTGGGGGCTGTGGTAAAGAGAATTTCAGTATTGGTGGTGATGAGAGTTTAGGGTAATTTCTTTTTCTTTTATTATTTGGCTGTAATTGAGACCAGGGCTGTGGTCCTCAAGCAAGAGAGAAAGGACGGTTTGTGTCATTCAGCAGTTATTTATTGAGCACCATGCTTCAAATAGAAATCAGAAAAGGATTCCACCCTTATGTCCTTAAATAACATTAAGAGGTAAAGAGATACAAAGTGCTGTAAGAAAGGCTAGAGGAGGGACTTCCCTGGTGGCACAGTGGTTAAGAATTGTCTTGCCAGTTCAGGGGTCACGGGTTCGATCCCTGGTCCGGGAAGATCCCACATGCCGCAGAGCACCTAAGCCCATGCGCCACAACTACTGAGCCTGCGCTCTAGAGCCCACAACTACTGAGCCCGTATGCTGCAATGAAGAGTAGCCCCACCTCGCCGCAACTAGAGAAAGCCCATGTGCAGCAACGAAGACCCAATGCAGCTAAAAACAAAAAAACAAAACCGTTGAAAAGAAAGTCTAGAGGAAATTTGGAGGAAGAAGAGAGTATTTCCAGTGGTAGATCATGGAGGAGGTGCCTTTTGGAAGTAACATTTGAATTGTCAGAGATGGGTGGGACTGATCAAAAGTTTTATCAACCTTTATTCTTAGTAGGCATCTCCATCCCTAGCTTCTCATATCACAACTTGATGACCTCAATTTTCTCTACAAACTCGCTCCATTTTTCTGGCCCTAACAAATTTATCTCGTTTACCATGCCATGTTGACCTCCTTCCCTGTAGCAACGGGAGAACAATTTTTCTTCTTAAGACTCAGTTTTCTCTCTGTGGTCTGGATCCTACCCCTCCTTGTTTTCTAGGGTTCTTGTCCAGTATTATTTTCTTAACTATAACTTGAGCTGTTTTCTGTCAGTTCTTTCTCTTTCGCACATAAACATCCTCACCCATTCCAGATATACTCCCTCAATCCTAGACCCTGTCTAGGATTATGGTCCCTTCTTTTTTCCTTCAAGGAAAACTTGTCTTTATTCCTTATATACACTTTTTAAATCTTAACTCACATGGATGCGATTTGTGGGCCCTCCTTTCTCCCACTGAAATTTCTCTTGCTCAGATCACCAGTGACGTAATTGCTATGCCCATTGGAAAATTTTCAGTACTTATTTTACTTAATCTCTGCAGCATATGACACTCTTGTTTATTTACTTCATGAGATTTTCTTCCTTTTAACTGGGTATCTTTTTATACTTAAAATTTTTTGACCTGTATCAATATATTGCCGATCTAAGAAAAATTCAGGCAGCTCCTCCTCCAAGAAGCTTACTTGGACACCCACCCTTACCCCAGGTCTGAGTTAGATGCTCCTCTCTTGTGTCTCTATCATCCCCCCTCCCCTGCCCACGTATCTTTAGTATAGCTTTTCACAATAAATTGTAAGTGCTTTATTTATTTCTCTTCCCTAATTGACTGAGCCTTGGAGGGCAAGGGTTATATGTCCTTAGTGAGGTTCATACTCAGCAGTTAAACCGCCTCCTGATACGTTCTCACTAACGACTAGATCTGAAAATTAACTTTTTGGCATGTTTTTGCTCTACAGCCTCTCCTCATTCCCCTGGGCTCTGACAGCTGCTGCAGTAGGCAGTGACTCAAGAGAACTGGTTTTTTACAAAGAAATATGGGCCTGTCTTCCACCTAGTAGAGGACTCTCACCTGTTTTTTTTTTTCTCAAGAGCTGCCCACAACCAGCAGTGACTAGGCTGAGACTTGAGCTCACTTTGAAGTCTTTTTTTTTTTTCCATTTAGTGTTAAAAGGTCTTTCATGCTTCATGATATATGGTAAAGTACAGGTGGGTGGGTGTGTAGGTTGAACACAGTAATGTTTCACTAGGCTTTGCTTCTGAATACTTGGTCTGGAAGTAAGTTAATCCTGTTCACTCAGGGACTTTTTTTTTTTCTTTTTAAATTTCATTGAGGTACCGTTTACATACCATAAAATTCTCTGATTTTCAGTGTATAAGTCAACAATTTTTAGTAAATTTACCAAGTGGTGCAACCATCACCATAGTCTAGTTTCTACCACTCTAATAAGAGGAGGGACCCTTTTGAAATATGATAACAATTAGACATTTAATATTGGCAAGTAAACTTGACATACCTTGTCCAGTTCAGCAGAGTGAAATGACTTGTTCAGGGACAGGTCTGTTTTAGGTATCAAGAAACACAGAGGTTAACTAAGTTAACTTAAGACGAAGAAAAAAAAATCTCTTCTGTTTCTCACAATCCCTATAGCTGTTCAGATTGGTTTAATTCATACTCAGACGTTTCTTTTAAAACAGATACTATCAAGATTTCTCATTTTGCTTGTATGGCTTGGAAGACTAGCCTTTGTCATTTCTTGCCTGGGTTACTGCTATACTTTCTTTAGTAATTGTGCACCCCTTAATAGTACCCCCTCCTAATCCATTGTGCTTGGAGTGATCTTTTAAATCAGATCTAATCATTTCCTTCCTGTTTGAAATCCTTCAAAAGGTCTGTACATTCTCTTCCTTTAGCTTGACATGTTCTCCCCCATGCGCGCACGCGCGCGCACGCACACACACACGTCCTTCAAGGCATAAATGTTATTTTCTCTGGGAAACCAGTTCTCATTCCCCTCCCTCTTCATATGGTGAGGAATGCTTTATTGAATAATAAACATTCTTTTTTCTCAAGACTTGTTTTTGCCGCATTGTATTGAAATTACTAGGCTGTTTCCAGTGCCTAGATGGTACTCAAATGTGTTAGCGACTTAGTAAAATCCTATTTACAAGGAAAGATGGGCCAACTTGGGAGGTTTTTAGCAGTGAGTAATGCTGACATTCGGCGGGGGTTGGGGGGGGGCGGTGTTTGTTCTGCAAACTGGGTGTGGTGCCAGCGGAGCTGCTCCTGGAGGAACTGAATCTCAGTGGTTTGGAGTAGTCAGTTCCGGCATTGGTATGTTCCCCTTCTGTATTGCACAGAGCCGGGAAACCACTGAAGTCGTGTGGTCTGCAGGACTTGTTCAGCTGGTTTCACAGACCCCTAATTCAGATTCCCACCCTGATTCTTTTCTCCATATGCTCTTGGTCTGGGCTTGTTTTAAGGCTTACCACACTAGAGTTCTCTGAATAGTCATTTCTTTGTCTTGCTGAGTGGTGGAATGGGTAGGGCCAAGTATATGCTCTCTTTGACAAATGATATCAATAAGACAAAGTAGACAGGTATTATGCAAGTTACTGGGTGTCAGGTTCTAGAAGTACGTTTATTTCTGGGATCTAGCTGTCCCCCATGCGTACACAAACACGTTGCTACCATTATTTAGAGCCTACTAGTGCTTGTATACGTTATCTCAGTCTTCACAACAATCTTATGAGAATAGGTGCTGTTCCTAATCCTGTTTTACAGACAGGAAACTGAAGCTCAAGAGAGGCTAGTTAGATACGTCATTCTTACTCATTCTTATTTCCTTCCCTCTTTCTCAAGGAAGAAGTGGGTATGTTCCTTTTCATAGGTAACTGCCCATTGTGTTCTTCAGAGCCTTCTTTTTTATTCCTTTAATTCTTGTGTCTTTAGTCCCTCTTATTCTTTTCTTGCAGGGCGCAAATATGTGCCTATTCTTCAGTTATTTAAAAAAGGAGACAGAGATACGCCGCCACTTCAGACTAACCCTTTCTTTATCCCCCCAATTTCTCTTCTTCCCTTCTTAGATTTCTTGAAAAAGAACTCTACATTTTCTGTCTCTAGTTCCCTACTTCTAGTGACTTCTCTAGTTACAGTAATCTGATCCTCCTGCCTCATCACTGCACTGAGACTCCCCCCTATTGGGGTCCCAGATGACCTTCTTCCTTATTTGCCATATCCTTTTCTCTTTGCCACCCATCTCTCTGCAGCATTTGAAGTTGGTGACCTTTCCCAGCTTCCTGAAATTTTTTTCTTCCTTGCTTGCCATCACGTGATTCTCTCATAGTTCTCTTTTTACCATAGTAACTGTTCTTTCTCTGTAATATTCGCCTCTTAAGTGTTGGTGTTTTTCCAAGGCACAGTCCTTGAACTTTAAAATTTGTC
>NW_006798464.1:1938266-1971399 GCF_000442215.2 Lipotes vexillifer | reverse complement strand
TTCCCTAGGGAGCTCGTCCACTCCTGTGGTGCCGCTTCTCTTTCTTTCTTTTTTCTTTTGGCTGCATTGGGTCTTCGTTGCTGCGCGTGGGCTTTCTCGAGTTGCGGCAAGCGGGAGGCTGCTTTTCGTTGTGGTGCGCAGGCTTCTCATTGCAATGGCTTCTCTTGTTGCGGAGCACGGGCTCTAGGCATGCGGGCTTCAGTAGTTGCAGGATGTGGGCTCAACAGTTGTGGCACATGGGCTATAGAGCATGCGGGCTTCAGTAGTTGTGGCTGGTGGGCTCAGTAGTTGGGGTGGCTGGCGGGCTCAGTAGTTGTGGTGCCCAGGCTTAGTTGCTCCATGGCATATGGGATCTTCCTGGCCCAGGGATCAAACCCATGTCCCCTGCATTGGCAGGCGGATTCTTAACCACTGTGCCACCAGGGAAGTCCTGGTGCCCCTTTTCAAATCTGGGTCCCTGGTTAAACCTGGTCTCTCTCCTGAGTTTTTCAGACTTGTATTTCCAACAACCGGTAGGATGTCTCTTCCTAAATGTATCATTGACCTTTCAAGCTGAACATATTTCAGGCATGAACTTATCATTCTGGCCTGCTTCTTGTGTTCCCAGCCTTGTTTAATGGCATAATCTTTTATTTAGCCATCCATGCCACAAGTCACCAAATCATCTTTTAAAAACAAAACAACCTTTTTACTTTTATTGAAGTTTTTGCACGTTTCCTATAGATGGTACGTGTTGCCAGATTTTCTTGTGGAACAGTGTGAGAACGCTGAGTTTCCCCACATACTGGACAATAATAAGTTACTATCATTCTTTTTTATCTTTGCCAGTCTGCTAGCTGAAAATGGGGTTATTGTTACTTTAATTTGCATTCCTTTGATTAGTAGTGAGATTAAGATTTTTTTCCCATAATTGCTGGCTACTTATATTCTTTTGTGAATTGCCTGTTTGTGTTTCTAGTGCATTTTCCTAGGGAAATATTTGTCATTTATTTCAAGCATTAAAAAATATATATATGCATCTAAAGATTATGGGAGGGCTTCCCTGGTGGTGCAGTGGTTAAGAATCGGCCTGCCAATGCAGGCGACATGGGTTCGAGCCCTGGTCCGGGAAGATCCCACATGCCACAGAGCAACTAAGCCCGCGAGCCACAACTACTGAGCCCAGGTGCCACAAATACTGAAGCCTGCGCGCCTAGAGCCCGTGCTCCACAACAAGAGAAGCCACCACAATGAGAAGCCCACGCTCCACAACGAAGAGTAGCCCCGACTTGCCACAACTAGAGAAAGCCCACGCACAGCAATGAAGACCCAATGCTGCCATAAATAAATAAATAAATAAAGCTTTATTTTAAAAAATAAATAAATAAAGATTATGGGGGAGGGCACTTCCCTGGCTGTTCAGTGGTTAGGACTCCACGCTTCCAGTGCAGGAGGGGTGGGGGACAAGTTCAATGCCTGGTCAGGGAACTGAGATCCGTATGCCGTGCAGACAAAAATTTTTAAAAATTTAAAAAAATGAAGATTATGAGAGATCATTAGCCCCTTGTTATAGGTTGCAAATTTTCCCTCCAGCTTATCTTTCAAATTTTTTTTTTTTAATTTCCTTGTAGAAGTTCAACTGCTTTTGTGTAGACAGTTTATTTCCCCCTTTTCAAAATGATTTCTGCCTCACAGTCTTGTTTGGAAAGGCCTTTCTCATTTCAAGATTATACAACCATTCATTTATATTTTTTTCCTCCTTTCATTTGTTTATGTTTTAAAATCTCTAATCCACTTGATGTTTAAAGTCAGTAGCAAAATGTGAGGTCAGGAGCTAACTTTGTCTTTCTTTTCTTTTCCAATTGTCTGTTAAACCTCATCTTCCTCAGTGCCCTTCTAACCCCCACTCCCAGCCATCTAACAGATTGTCAAATGGGGTCAATTCTTCCTTTGAAATTACTCATCATTTTTCTTTCTGTTTCTGCCATTGCCCTAGTTGGAGACCTTATTATCTCTCACCTGGATTCCTGAAGTAGTTGCCTAATATTTCTCTGTTGAATCTATCTTCCGTGCTGTTGTCCTAGTTACCATACTAAGTGTCAGATCTCACCAAGCTACTCTTCTATTCAAAAACTTTTGTGGTTCCCATTGCCTGCAGATTAAAATTCTATTGTTCCAGGTACATCTCCTACTCCTCTACCACAATGATTTGTCATTCTCTAAATATGTCATTTGTTTTTATGCCTTTTTGCCCTCTTTTTTATGCTGTTCTCCTTTATCTTAAATGTCTTTATTTCCCATTTTCACCTTTCTAAATACAATTTATCTTAAAAGCCTAGTTCAAATATCATCTACTATTGTAGCTAGTAGTTTAAGCATCTCTGTTCCCAGAGGGTGATCTCCAGGTAGTTAGCGCATTTTATGCCACTGATAAGTGTTGCACAGAGTGAGCCGTTAGAAACGTTTCCTAAATGGATATTTAGCTGTCAGAGTAGATTTTTTTTGGAAAATTGATTTAAAATATGAATAAAACAAAGCTTTATCAAAATACACTAGATATGAAAGCTGTAGCAGGACTATTTATAAGAATTATTATGCAATTATATTAGAGATAGACTTTTATATAAGCACTTTTCACACTAATTGTGTCAACTTCAATGTTTAATATTTTATAGCCCTCTCTCTTGGTCCTTGGTAGAGTAAGTGTTGTTAATGAGGTCATGCACTGTGGTTTAGGGTGCTTCAGGAGGCCCAGCTCCAGAACTTGAGCTTTTATTAGTGTGTATTAAGGAGGGTAGTAGCTTTTATTATTTTTGAATAAATTGCTGGAATGTAGCACCTCAGTTTGCACTTTAGAATCACACCATCTTGGGTTCAAGTGTGAGCTCAGCCACTTACTAGATGGGTAATCTTGGACAAGTTGCTTTACTTTGAGGAGCCCATAGTTTTCTTATATCAGTAAAATAAGAATAGTAATACTACTTACCTTATGGGGTTTTTGCAAGGATCAAGTGAAATAATACATGTAAAGTATTTAACTTAATATCTGCCAGGTGGTGTTAGAGATTGTTTTTTTGGCGTTATTTATAGAAAATGAACCATTCAGATGTTACTGTTTTCCTGTTTAATAGTTGTGTTTCAGATCAGATGTCACTTAAAAAATTTTTTTTTTTTTAGTAATTTTCATTTGAGTTAGATTTGTTAAAGCAGTTCTAGGGTTAAACTTGAGGAGGAGAAAATGTTGAAAGTTTAATCCCTTTTTGTGGGAGGAAGGACTAACAACTCTATTCTACGTTTCCTTCATATAAGAGTTTTGTTGCTGAGTTCTACCTGTGGTCGTGGCTGAGAGACCTAATCACAGATTGGGTGTGCTGGTGTCACCACTTGGTATAATATTCTCAGAACTTTTTTTTTTAAAGTGACTTCTTTGTTAAAACATTTGTACTTGTAGAAACATTTGTACTTGAAAAATTTTTAAACCCCACATTGTTGCCACAGTGATTTTCTGAAACAGATCTGATCAGATCACCTTCCACTTAAAATCCTTCAGTGTCTCTCATGACAGAAGGAAAGGTTTCTTAGCATGACAGACAGGCCTTGCACCATCCAGCCTGCTCTTTTTTTTATCTCACCTCCTACTTTCCCTTCTAGCAATGACAGTGCTGAACTACTCCGTAACCCACCATTTTTTCTCAGCCCTCCCTGCCTTTTTACATGGTATTTCTTCTGCTTAGAGGCCTTCTCTGCCTTGGCCATTTGGTGAACTCCTCCTCATCATTCTTTAAAACCCATTAATATTTGTGGATAATGTGAAGCTGGAAGAGAAGTTGGTATTTTGGGTAACAGAATTAGGATCCCAAAAGGTGTTGACATTCGGGACAATGGGCTGAATCAAACATGAAGAAACATAGTAGAGATGAGTGCAAATAATGGTTCTAATATGGAGCTGTAGAGATCGGGTTTAGCAGCTGCATATTTGGGGAAAAAAATACTAAGAATCTCTGTTGAGTGGAAAAGTGTTGTAAGATAATTTAATTGGGGCTTTGTCTGTGGTTTTGGAGTGTTCAGAATGAGGGAGTGATATTCCGGTTCCATTTCAGGCCAGTCAGACCACACCTGGAGCATAGTGTTCAGAGATGAATGAGAAAGATGCGAGGGGCAGGGAGTCATGTCTAACACTAGTAGTGATACCAGCTAACGCTCTGAGCGCTTACTCTATTCCAGGCACTGTTCTTAACTCTTTATGTGTGTTACCTCTTTTAATCCTCACAATCGTCCTGTGAGGTAGGTGCTGTTCTCTTTTCATGAAGAGTACTTGAAGGAACTGGAATCATTTTACTGACAAAAGTGTCAGCATGTGACTCATCATATGAGGGGAAAGGAGGAAAAGCACAAATTTTTAAATACCCAGCCAAGCACTGTGCTAAGCACTGTATTTCACATGTAATCTTATTTAATCCTCAACAACAGCCTTATTTGGAAAATATTCCCTTTTAACGAATGAAGAAACTGGGTAAGTGACTTGCTGTCTTGATAAGTAATAGGGACAGGATATAAATCCATGTCTTTGAAAGTCCCTGGCCAGTACTGGTCACATTATATTTTAATTCCATATGTTGTCTTGCTCCAGAACGCAACTTAGGGTGTCAATGGGGAGCTAACTGCTGGCTTAATAAAAACTTTTTGGCTACTAGAATCCTGAGATGAAATGGGCTAACTTGAATGTGTGATTTCCATGTCAGCATCAGTGTTCAGGGTCAGCTTACATCATGATTTGGCCAAGATGTTTTGGAAGCATTCAGGCATTAAAGTGGGGGAGGGAGTGGAAGGTGAGAGGGGAGTGGAGGAGTTGGGGTAGACTGGAAGAGCTTTAATGAGCCTTCCAACTGTGAAGTTCTATGACTATTAAGACAGTTTTAAACATGAGAATTGGTAATATGAGAATTGTGTTGACCAGTGACTTTTCTTTTGTGCATAGATTGATTTATTTGTTAAATTTCTGCTTTACTGAGGTATAAATGGCATGTAAAACTATAGGATATTTAAAATAAGTACTTTGTGGTGACTTGATATATGTATACATTGTGAAAGGATGTAGTTAACATATCCATCACCTCACATGTTTATCTTTTTTTTTTTTGGTGAGGACATTTAAGTTCTACTCTCTTAACATATTTTAATTATACAATATAATGTTATCAACTATAGTCACTGGTTTATGTTAGATCCTCAGACCTTATTCATCTTAAATAAGCTGAAAGTTTGTATACTTTTGCCAACCTCTGCCTGTTTTCTCCACACCCTACCTCATGGCAAGCACTAAAGTTTGACTTTTTTTTAAGATTCCACTGTTTAAGTGATACCATACAGTACTTGGTTTTCTTTGTCTGGTTTATTTCACTTAGCATAATGCCCTCAAGGTCCATCCACTGTTGTCACAAATGGCAGGATTTCCTTCTTTCTCATAGCTGAATAATATTTCTTTGTAGACATATACCACAACCTCTTTATCCCTTCGTCCATTCCTGGGTACTTAGTGTTTCCATATCTTGGCTATTGTGAGTAATGCTGCGGTGGACATGAGAATGCAGATTTATATTCGATATCCTGTTTTCATTTATTTTGGCTATACAGTTATCCCTCCATATCTGCAGGTTCAGCATCTGTGGAGTCAGTCAACTGTGGATTGAAAATATTCAGGGAAAAATAATTCCAGAAAGTTCCAAAAAGCAAAACTTGAATTTGCTGCTTGGCAGCAATTATTTACATTATAACATTTACATTATATTGACAACCATTTACATAGCATTTACATTGTATTAGGTATTATAGTAACCTACAGATGATTTAAAGTATACAGGAGAGTGTGCTTAGGTTATATGCAAATACGATGACATTTTATGTACAGGATTTGAGCATCCTTGAATTTTGGTACCTATCTACGTGGGTCCTGGAGCCAATCCCCTGTTGATACCCAGGGATGTCTGTATACCCAGAAGTGGGATTGCTGGATGATATGGCAGTTCTATTTTTAATTTTTTGAAGAACCTCCATATTGCCTCCATAGTGGCTACACCAATTTATATTCCCACTGTTGGCTGAAAAAAAATGTACAACCTAAAAGTTGAGAATTATGTGTTATTCGGCAGCCTTAATGAGGACTTAAAGCTCAGGAGACAGCCTCTCAGATAGCTCTGAAGGACTGTTCCAAAGAGGTAAGGGAGGAGCCAGGATAAATAAGAGTTTTTTGAAGAAAAGAAACAAAAAACAAAACCCAAACCAGGTAGTCAGAACGTCATAAGATTACTGCTATTAAAACAAAACAAAAAACCCAGACATCTCAAGTTAATGAATTAAGTGCTTTTCTACTTACGGGAAGATGCAAGAGTCTGGGCTTATTGAAATTATTCCATTGATATGCACCTTATGTAGAGCCAGTATCCTTTTTTTCTCTCTCTTGAATCCTCTCAGGGTATACAGTTGGGGCTGGATGTAGAGGTTCATGGCTTGGTGGCAGGCAACCTGTTTTTCTCCATCCTGAATTCCCCTTAGGGTGCACCGTCAGGGGCCGCTGCAGTGGCTGATGGCTTGATGGCCTCAACGTTCTTTGTTTTACTGAAATGGCAGAGGACATTCTTTGTCTACACCACCAGTAGTGCACAAGGGTTCCCTTTTCTTCACATCCTCACCAACACTTTCTTTCTGTTGTCTTTTTGATAGTAGCCATTCTAACAGGTGTGAGGTGATAGCTCATTGTGGTTTTGATTTGCATTTCCCTGATGATTTAATGAAGTTGAGCATCTTTTCAGGTACCTGTTGGCCATTTTTATGTCTTCTTTGGAAAACTGTTCAGTTCCTCTGCCCATTTAAAAATTGGATTGTTAGGGGGTTTTTTGCCATTGGGTTGCATGAGTTCTTCATATATTTTGGATTTAACCCCTTATCAGATGTATGATTTGCAAATATTTTCTACCATTCCATAGGTTGCCTTTTCATTTTATTGGTGGTTTCCTTTGCTGTGCAGAGGCTGTTTTTAGTTTGATATAATCGTCCTTGTTTATTTTTGCTTTTTTTTTTTTTTTTGCGGTACGCGGGCCTCTCACTGTTGTGGCCTCTCCCGTTGCAGAGCACAGGCTCCGTACGCGCAGGCTCAGCGGCCATGGCTCACGGGCCCAGCCGCTCCGCGGCATGTGGGATCCTCCCGAACCGGGGCGCGAACCCGTGTCCCCTGCATCGGCAGGCGGACTCACAACCACTGCGCCACCAGGGAAGCCCTATTTTTGCTTTTGATGCCTTTGCTTTAGGTGTCAAATCCAAAAAACGCATCTCCAAGACTGATGTCAAGGAACTTACCCCCTGTGTTTTCTTAAGGGAGTTTATGGTTTCAAGTCTTGCATTCAAGTCTTTAATCCGTTTTGAGTGGATTTTTGTGCCCAGTGTAAGATAAGAATCAATGCATAGATTTATTCTTAAATGTATTTATAAAGTTAATTTAAATGCTTAAGTTTTATAAGGAAGCTTTGTGTCTGAGTTGAGAATTACTGGTGGTCTTACAGTTAAACTGAAATATTTAAAACCCTATTAAGTGGACAGAACTTGGAGAGATACCAGCCTTTTTCCTGCATGGGATGTCTGAAACTTTGTCCTGTTTAGACAGCCCTGTGGAGCTCAGCTCTGTTAGGCTTTTGGGGTGATGTGGTAAGAGCAATAGTGGTTTAGTGAGAAGGATTCTAAATTAGGAATCAGGGTCCTCTTATCACACCTTTGTCACTAGCTAGCAGGTAACCTTTGATAGGCCTTACTCTTATTTGTAAAATGAGAGAGTTGTACAAATAGGTACAGCCTTTGGGTAAGCTTTTGAGCAATAACATTTTTTGTTTTGGAGTTTCCAAAGGAATTAATTCTAAATACGGAAGAACATTGTGTACAAAGACGTTCCTTGCAGAATTATTTAATGGTTAAAAACATTTAGAAATGATATAAATGTCCAACATAGGTGACTGGTTAGCATTTGGTAGAATTTTAATGTAACTCAAAGTCTTGAGAAACTGTATAGTAACATGAAAAATATTCATAAAATGTTGAGAAATGTTTTGTAATTTTCTTTAATGGATAGATTTTATATTGGGGGGAAAACCCCAAAGGGATTTGCCCTAGAAATGCATTCAGTTCCTTGCTCTCACATTTTGTGGCAGAGGGGGAATCTCAGATGGGCTGTAGAGGAGGACAGGAGAATTTGTTGCATCTTCTCAGAATTATAGCAGAATCCAAACTGATGCTAAGATTAAGAATCTAGTAATATAGCACCCTACTTAATGCTGTTAACTTTTCAAGCAGTTTGGTCCTAATTTAACTAACTTTATTCTTATAAACAAACCAGGTGATTCTCTGCTGTGGAGCAGAGCTTAGAATGGAGGGTGAGCCACACAGGGAACTGGAGGGTAGTTTTGGGCTTGCGGCGGTTGTTTAGAGACACTTCTGTGCTTTGCCTGTTTCCTCTAGCTCTCCCTCTCTGCTTGTTCCTTTTCACCAGATCACAGGTGGCTTTTCTTCAGGCCTGACACTTGTGTGATATTTAGGGTATTCTACTCCGCTATAGAAAGCTTGTGAGTCTTGTCATCAGTCAGGACTGTTTTATAGCAGTTAGACAAGAGAAGGCGAAGGTAAAGGATTGTGGGAGATGTGGCTGTGGTCCCTCCTTTTACTCTGATTTTAATCCAGTGATCTCAGAGGAGAGGAGAACCTAAACAGCCCTGGTAGCTGGCTCTGATTCAAGCCAGAAGCACTACTGTGTTGTTTATCCACAGTCTTCCCCATTTTGAGAGGAAAATAAGTAACTTTTTCTTCATACTATTATGTGGTAAAGGGCTGTTTTGGGCTTAAGATTTATTCTAGGTTTGTCCCTGTTAATGAGAACATAAGTTAGACTGTCGCCTGAGAGCAGGGATTGCCAGCAGCTGTTTGCTGTATCCTTTTTAGCAGTAAAATATTGGATGGACGATTATATGAGATATTGGATGGACGATTATATGAGATGTGTCCTTAGACTACAGCTATTTTCCATACCATTGACCTATGTTCTTTTCCACATTGCCCTATGGTCTTAGGCTCTTGGAGAAGCATAGTTTGGATTTTGTAGCTGCTACAAATTGATATCTAATTTAGTTATTACTATGGTAACTCTTCTGGAAAATTCATTCGTTTCTTCTTTTTCCCCTTATGACATTTCAGTTCAACTACCTAAAAGAAAAGCCAGAAGAGAAAACAATATCATTGGGTGTAGGAAATAACCAGAAAATTCTCTGGCCCATTCATCTCTCCAGCTAGTATTTATTTAAGTATCTACTATGTGTCAGACAGTATGCTAGCTGCTTTAGAAGTAGAATAGATTTGAAAGTGAGGTTGAGTTAAGTATTCTATAGCACTTGAGAAAAACAGGAACATTGTTGCTTTTCCTTTTTTTTTTTTTTTTTGTGGGAATCTTAGCTCCCAACCACAGATTGAACCCGGGCCCCGGCAGTGAAAGCACTGAGTCCTAACCGCTGGACCTCCAGGGAGTTCCCTCATTATTTTTTAAAGATTCTGAGTGGTAATCTCAGTTTGAAAAGATAGAATTAATACAAGAAATTTTATTCTGAATTATAAAACTAATAATTTTAAAAGTATGTAAATTGAAGCCCTATTGTATATCTTTTCAAGCAATTTTATTAATGTAAAGA
Source organism: Lipotes vexillifer (assembly GCF_000442215.2). Taxonomy (NCBI): domain Eukaryota; kingdom Metazoa; phylum Chordata; class Mammalia; order Artiodactyla; family Lipotidae; genus Lipotes; species Lipotes vexillifer. The sequence continues at coordinate 1,961,701 of NW_006798464.1, read as the reverse complement.
ATTATATAGAAACACACATAAATGGGATTATAAATACATTTATATATTATTTGGTCTATTTTTCTATTGGTATGTTAGAGTTTTCTTATAAATTTTCATGGGTGTGTGTGTATAAAATATGGCATATTTAAATGTGGCTTCCAGTTTTATTTGTCTTTTAATTTAAATTTTAGATAATAACCCCCGTAAAGAATGGTAAAGAATTTGGGGATACAGTAGCCTTGTAAAATTTGAGTAGCATACTTATAAATTAGGGGTTTTCAAACCGGGGTCAATGAAATCTCTGAAATTATATATTAAATTTAAATATATATACATTTTCGGGGGGAAGGATCTGTAGCTTTCCTTAGATAGTCAAAGGATTCTGTGATTCAAAAAAAAGTTTAAAACCATTGCCCTAAATGACTTTTTTAGTTAACTACATTTCTGTTGGTAGAAAATACATGCAGATAAACTTGGTTTTGTTTTATCTTGGGATTCCCTGAAATCTTGTGAGAGGTGTCCAAGGGGGACAATATAGTTTTCTGTTACAACTTCCTTTCCCCTCTAAAAAACACATAAGAATTCACTTTTACTGCTTCCATTGGAGTTTCCTTAAGTATTTTAGGTGAGATGATTGACTATTTTGGTAACCCCAAAACAACTTTAAAATCTGAACCTAGAAATTCACTATGGATGCTGAATTCTCAAACCAGAAAAGAACCTCAGCTGCAAATGTAAGTTTCTGAACAGTTGAGAGATGGTGGCTTCAGTTACAAAAGGTTTTTCTTAGGAATTCTTAAGGTGCAACTGAAGGAGTAAGGGAGACAGTCTGGGCTGAGGCTCGTGGGGCATTTAGGACCTGGGGAGCCAGCTGGCTCTCTTGCTGCAGGAGAGGAAAGTAGGGTGGAGAAGAGGGTGGCGTTTATACTTGGAAATTTTCCTAAGTTCCCTGCCTCTGAGATCTGACTGGGCCAGAACAAGGGTGTGTGTGAAATTGAGTCTTCAAACACTATTGCTTATGTTCAACTTAAACTTTTCCAAGGAGAATGGAAATTAAGCTTAAAATCTCTGAAGAGGGGAGGGGTTCATACCTTCCCTCTCTTTTCTCATGTCCTCCCTCCTTCTGTGCAGGTGGATGGAAGCATGCCTGGGGGAAGACCTGCCTCCCACCACAGAACTGGAAGAGGGGCTTCGGAATGGGGTCTATCTTGCCAAACTAGGAAACTTCTTCTCCCCGAAAGTGGTGTCGCTGAAGAAGATCTACGATCGAGAGCAGACCAGGTACAAGGTGAGTCCATCCTTGCTTGGTGCTTAAATCTCTGTAAACTTGAGAGAGAAGTTTAGCATACTTTATCCTGTGAAAGAGGTACTGAGAAATATGTGTAAGTGTGTTTGTTCCAACAAAATAAAATACCTGGCAGAGTGGAGAAAATTTAGTGCAAAGTCAAGATACAGTAGTAAAAGAACTTCAGCTGTCCTTATTTCTGGTGCAATTCTAATGAGTAATTTGTATCTAGAAATTTTCATGGTCCTTGATGAATTTTTTTATTTCTTAGAAGGTAGAGGAAGTAACTAGGGGAATTACTACTTTAAATCTAATTTTAACCAAGCTCTGAGATTTGTTGGCAAATTGAAAGCAATAGCAACTTTGGGGGAAGAAAATCACCCCATGATATTAAAGTTTAAGGTAAAATGGGACAGTGATCCGATTTCAGAAAATTGAGGTAAGTGATTGATTCTTGTGGCCCAGGGCGCTCAAAAAGAAGACTGCTTTAATTAAGTTGGGATGTTGACAAGGACCGAATTCCCATTGCTCACAGAGTTTCTGTGGGGAGCTTTCCTAAGAGCTCTTATCTGAAAAAAGGATGAGTATAGAAGATAGTGGAAGATTGCAAAACCAAGAGCAAATGTAAGAGGGGTCAACTGTAAGAATTGGGCAAGAGCTCAGAATGAGTTAAGGATGAAGACAGAATCAAAAGAGTTGATTTTTTTGTTTGTTTGGCTTTTTAATATTTAAATTAAAAGGAAAACAAGGAAAGTATAGGTCTTAAGCCAAAATTAACATCCCAAATAGAAACTTTTCTTCATCAAAAAGCAAAGACTTATATGCTGAGTTTTAAATAAGTGGTTATTCTGAAGACACCTCCTGAGCTGTTCTGTTGACTCTAAAAAATGTGTGCAGAACAGGCAGACAGAGCAGTCTCCAGCAACAGTAAAGACAGTAGCCTACACCTCTAACCATTTTGAGGGTAAACCTTCCTAAAAAACAACAGGTTAAGAGGGGGATGTTTATATGTGTAGTATGAAAATACCTCATTTGGGGAGTATCTTCTACTTGTCAGACACCACACTGAGTGCTTTATGTACATTTTCTCAGTTAATCTTTCCAACAAACATAAAGTAGGTGTTAAAGATGGGGAAACTCAGTATCAGTAGGGTGAAGTGACTTGCTCATTGTCACCAATAGATAGCCAAGTCAGGAATTGAATCCAACATAACTGAATTCCAAAGACCATGTTCTGCTGAGCACACTGTACACAGGAAGATTCTCCAGATGGTTCTTAACTGAGACGAGCTGAGATGTGGATTTGGCTTTTGGAGATTAGAATGTGTAATGATACAGACAGACCTTAAGTTTAAGGGGACCATGTAAAGTCTTACAGGGAAACTTTTATTGATACAGAGTATTTATTTAGTATTTGCTTCAATATTGCCAAAGAGTGCCTAATGGTCTTTTATTTGTTCTAGGCAACTGGCCTCCACTTTAGACACACTGATAATGTGATTCAGTGGTTGAATGCCATGGGTGAGATTGGATTGCCTAAGGTAATTTATGTGATATTCATAGTTCTGGCTTAGTTCTGGCTGTTTGGCATAACAGTTCTCATTCTACCTGTAAAATTATTCTCAATTGATTCTTTGGTGATCTATCTATCTATCTATCTATCTATCTATCTATATATATATATATATATATATTTTTTTTTAACACTAAAGGATCTCTTCAGTTTGTTTTAGGAAATAGCTTTGTTCTTTTTCTTTTATATTTCTCATCCCTGCTTCACCTCACCCTAGAGAAATTCCCTATGATGTCATTTACTTTTACTACACCAAATTATAAACATTATAATTCAGGGCTTCCCTGGCGGCGCAGTGGTTGAGAGTCCGCCTGCCGATGCAGGGGATACGGGTTCGTGCCTCGGTCCGGGAAGATTCCACATGCTGCAGAGTGGCTGGGCCCGTGAGCCATGGCCACTGAGCCTGCACGTCCAAAAAAAAAAAAAAAAAATTTACATACCATGAGGGAATTCCCTGGTGGTCCAGTGGTTAGGACTCAGCACTTTCACTGTCAGGGCCTGGGTTCAATCCCTGGTTGGGGAACTAAGATCCTGCAAGCTGAGCAATGTGACTCCCCCACAAAATTCAAACAAATTCATATACCATGAAATTCACCATTTTAAAGAGTACAGTTCAGTGGATTTTATTTATTCACAAAGTTGCTACATTCAAGTTTGACTTTAGGAAACATAGGGAAATATTTTAGAAATGTCATCTTCCAGCTTCAGAATAACCAAATTTGTAGGTAATATGAAGGGTTTATTTTATATTTCAAATTGTAGAGGCAGTATAATGAGATTTACTTCTTTTATCTGGTTTTGGAGGTGGCTGTAGGTTTTTTGTTTTTGTTTGACAGCTTTATTGAGGTGTAATTGATTACAGAAAAACCATACATATTTAATGCATACAATTTAATGAGTCTGGAATGATGGCTGTAGTTTTGATATGGGAGTGTGCATCCTTGAGTGTTTTGCTCAAGAGTTTATTTAGTGCTTCTCTTAGTGAAATTGCCATCTCAAGTGTTGGGCTGCACCTTGCAGGCCTACAAGCCTTGTAGTTGCCTGGAGAATGAGGGAAGAGCCCGGAGACAGCAACAGAGACATCACTGGTTTATTAGATAGGGGATCTCAGCTGTCCAAGTCAAGGCTCTGGAGTGACACCCTACCGTGGACGGCAGACAGCAGGCAGAACACGACAGCAGTCTTTGCTACTGGGGGTGGGGATGAGGGGGAGGAGGAGTTTACCAGTTATGGGGGAATTGACGTCAGTTTGGCTCATCAGTTATTTACCAGGGAAAGCAGCAGAGGGGCATGTCCCTCATAGCCCCTTGGGCAGAGTTTTTCCCTTTGATAAGCTATCATAGTGGAGCCATTCTGATCTAAAGATCACTAACATTTACTGATTAGGCTGTATAATTAAGAGGGAATGTCAGCCATATGAGTAGGGTATAGGTGAAGCAGGGACTGGTTGAGCAGGAGATGTACAGAGAGCAAGAGAATAGCCATCTTGGGTGGCCTGATCATACATCTAGCTACCTAGTCCTACCTTGAATCCGTAGAGGCCCTGATACAGTGTCACTGTTAGAGGCATGGACAGCTTTTTTCCCCCCTATCCTCTGACCTAAGAATTCTACTTCTACGAACTTATCCCCACTCCCACCCCACCGGCTCAAAAAAAGAAAGAAAAAATTAGACAAACACAAATAATGTATATGTAAGGCAGCATTGCATATGATAGAAAAAATTGATAGCAAACCACATATTCCTAAACTCAGGGTATTAATTGTGTTACAGCCAGTCAAATACTAGTGCTGCCGTTGAAAAGGATGATGTCAATCTATATATATATATAACCGTGATGTGTTAAGTGAAAAAAAAAAAACAGGCTATGATTATAAGAGACTTGTGTTCTGGCTAAGATGAGATCACTATTTTTGACTAAAAATAAAGTGAGTATTCTTGGGAAAAATCTGCAAGGAGAAATAGTTTTCATTTCTGTGTGATGGGGTTAAAGGGTGGTTTTTATTTTCTTTATACTTTTCTGTGGAGTCTAAAGTTCTGTAACCAAAGAAAGATTAAAAAGAAATGAGATGTGGAGTATCAGAAAGTGGCTGAAACCACTTGGAAATGAGCACTTGGCATTTAGCAGAGTGCTCAGCTCACTGTTGCATACATACCTGTTGAACTGAGTAAATTTAGAGCTAAGTCTTTGCAGAAGACTAGCTTGTGTCCTCTTTTTTTCAGAGCAAAGTTCTGAAGTTCTCTTCCTTGCACTGGTATGTTTGAGAATTAAGCCCCACAAATGTCAGGAAATGCAATACGTCAAGTTCTTACAGCTACTTGGCCTTTCTATGCACCTGTAACTTCCTGTTCCTGTTTTTTATATAGTATGCCCAATGGGCAATAACAATTTAACCTCTTTTGAATGGTACTAAGAGCTTTGTTAATATTTACTATTGCTAATAGTACTGTTACTACAAAATGCCTTTTTAATAATTTAATTTTATTACCTTTTTTATTTACTAACAGTAGTGCATTGTCCTGGACCACAGTCTCAACAAACTGTTGAGGCTATCAGGAACAATAGGATTATTATGGCTATTACCCTTGAAATGTCTGCTCTATATGATTTAAGTCCAGAAGACTTCTGAGTAATGTAGACTAAAGATACTTAGCCTAAAAATGTGTTTTTGCTCATAATATAACATGTGATCGATAACTGACAATAATAGTATTTATTGGGATATCTTCCCTAATCTCTTTATATGGTACATACAAATTATAGAGACTTAATAGGATAATTTTTTGGTTTTTATCCATTTGACTATTATAATTGGTGCTCTTGGCCAACTCCTACATGAAACATTTTGTTGTTTTGATTTTTAAAATTGTTTTTAATCTACTTAATAGTCCTCTGTTTTCTTCAATTATTCTGCCTTCTATATCCTAGTGGCGGGCATTCCTTAAGATGCAATTCTTATTTTAGCTACATTCTCTCATTCTCATGGTTTCAGTTGTTTTGAAGACTCTTTGCTATAAGATAAACACAGTTTCTTCAATTGGTTGCTGGACATTTCCCCTTGGATAGCTTTCTACTAGAGTTTCTCATATGTAAAACTAAACGTACCTTTTCCCCCAAGTGAACCTCCTCTCCTCTGCATAAATGGTACCATGTCATCATGTTCCCAGTCATCCAGTCTCAAAACCTTGGATTTACCTTGGACTCCTAAATGCAGTCATTCCCCAAGCCTTCCTCAGTTATTTGCAATGTCTCTTTTATCTGTTGAAACAACCTCCCAGCCTGCTTTCTCAGCTTCGATCTTTTCACTATTCGGTGTATCCTGTGTCTTGTCTCCAGTTAGATCTTCCTGAGGCTGTTTTTAGCCTTGGCTCCAAACCTAGAACTTCTCTAAAGCCTGAATATCAAGTTCAAACTTGTCTGACTTTCAAGGTCCTCATAATCTGCCTCTATCCTCCCTCCCAACCTTATTTTTTTTCTATTACTTTCTAAAATGTATTCTGTACTGTTTTTGGGAGAGTGACTGACTTTGACCATGATTTTCACCGTTCAGGAGAAGACATTTTAATCTTAGGAAATGAGCATGGAAAGTTTGAAAAATTATCAAAAAAGATGATTTGAAAAATTATCAAAAAAGACCCCCATTTCTCTTGGGGGTGCACAGTTCTTCCTCATCAGGAGCAATAGGTATTGTGGGGGAAAACAAGCATAAAAGCAAGTAATTAAACACAATGTGTTAAGTTCTATAATAGAGTTAGATACAAAGTGCTGTAGTACTCTTCTCACTGTCTTTTATTGCTCATCCAGATTCCTCTAATCGCTTTATAATCCAGTCTGACTTCTCTAATCCAGTGTTACCCCTTTATTCCTCTAAATTACAGATTGAGTTGTATGGTACCACATTACCATGAGAAAAGGTCTTGAAATTCAAGGCTATTCTCCATCTAAACCTACTCTGTTCCTATCCTACCTCATTCGTTAATTCATCAAACATAGAGAGCTCCCTCCATGACCTTGACTCTGGGCTTAGCGTTGAAGATACAGCAATGAACAACATAGACCTAGTCCTTGCCTTCATGTGGCTTATAGTCTATTGGAGGAGTCAGACAGATAATTTCAGCGCACATAGTTGATTAATTGTGGTACATGCTACCAAGGAAAACTCCCCATCTCTCTCATTCCCATATACATCCTCTATTCTACCTACTTTATCTGTGTATCTTTCTACTTCCCCCAAGCATTATAACACATTTTAATATTTTGTAGTTTTTTTCAATGTCTAAATGTAGTGATTTTACACATACTGAAGCACTTAGTAAATGTTCATTATTGAGCTATTATTACTCAATCTAGGCCTGCTAGATAGCAACTAGGAAGACTGCAATCCTTCAGAGAGCCTCATACACTTGCCACTGATTTAAGCTGGACTGGAACTTGAGTTTTGTTTGCCCATGTCTGTGTCTGCAGTAAGTAACTCACTCTCACATACTTAGTAAAATTCAGTGGGTTGACCCAAATAAGTCTTTTCCAAGTAGTGCTTTTCACTGTGTATTGTATCATTTTGTTCCTTACATTACTTATAATGAAATGTCTGTTCACCCTAATGAGGTTATTTGCCGAATGCTGACAATATTTTCTAATTGTCCAAAGTTTTACTTGTATTATTCATGATTGGTGAATGATTAAATGAACTCTAGTGGATGGATGCCTTACTCTACTTCTTTTATTTCTCTTTAGATTTTTTATCCGGAAACTACAGACATCTATGACCGAAAGAACATGCCAAGATGTATCTACTGTATCCATGCACTTAGGTAATGAGATTTTCTTGGTAGAATAAGCAGTATATAGATACAGAGAATAGATTGGTAGTTGCCAGAGGCGGGGATTTGGGAGTAGGCGAAATGGGTGAAGGTGGTCAAAAGGTACAAACTTTCAGTTATGAAATAAATAAGTCCTGGGGATGTAATGTACAGCATGGTGACTACAGCTAATGATACTGTATTATGTATTTGAAAGTGGCTAAGAGAGTAGATCTTAAAAGTTCTCATCACAAGAAAAATAATTTGTAACTGTGTGTGGTGATGGAAGTTAACTGGACTTACTATGGTGATCATATCATTATGCTGTACACCTGAAACTAATATAATATGTCAGTCATATCTCAATTTAAAAAAAAAAGCAGTTTAGGAGTCACATCTGAATTGAGGATGTAGCTTGTTGTCCAGGGTATGATGAAAAAGTTTTTGCATTTGCTTCACAATTTTCAAATAGAATAGAGCACTATTATCTTAACAAAATGGTGAGAAACAGCTGTGTCCTTCTAGGGAGAAAGGATTTATTTATTCCTATAATAACAAAAAATCTTGCTCTAAAAACATAATATAATCTTTCATTATTGATCTAGTGTTTCAGTGAACTATGCATTTCTCTTGAGATGTAGTCCCTTTCTTTTAAATTAAAGTCTCTTAAAAATTCTAAAAACTACATACATTTGAAAACTTATTGTTTCTCATTTTGTTTCAAGCTGATAAACTGATTTACTAGATACACTGTGTCTTGATACTCTTTGGTAGTACAGTTAAATTTTGGCAACATCTTCAAATACCAGCAAATATCAAATGGTTGATTGATAATTTATTAAGTAATCTAGGACCTTGACAAGTCATTTGTTCATTAAATAATTTTATGTCAATGCAAAAATAATAAATAGGAACTGAAACAAGGTATAATTTTATCACAGCTTCGTAGTAAATTTGGAAGATGACTTAATTTCAGGTCCTCAGCTCTTAGAATGAACGAAGCACTAAATTGGAGGGAAGAGGTGATATGTCTGGATGGAGGATGGGATGGGAGAGGTGTAGGTGCTAGTAGTATAGTATTTCAGAGTGGTGCAAATTTACTTGATGGCTGTAGGCCTAAAGCAGATGATAGAAGTAAGTATGAGAAGGGACATGAGGATGAGATTTTTTTCTTGGGCTGCTCTTCTTATATAGCATCCTGTATGTGTACTTAATAAATGTTAATTATATGTATGAATGTATGTATAATATTGACCCACAAGAAACCTATTGTCTCCAGTTTCTGGATCAAATGTTTGCCAGATCCTTGGTATCACTGGAATCAGTGTGAAACCCATAAAAGAGAGAATATAACTGAGGACTAATAGATCTCTTGTGTGGACTAATGAATGCATTAACCTCCTTAGAGGGTTCCCTCACTAGGCTCTCTCCCTTCTGGTCCATCTGCCATGCTGCTGTCAGAGCTATCTTTCCAAAACAGCCCTAATAGTATCAGACGCTTCATAAAATTTTTTTTTTTTTTTTTTGCTGTATGCAGGCCTCTCACTGTTGTGGCCTCTCCCGTTGCGGAGCACAGGCTCCGGACGCGCAGGCTCAGCAGCCATGGCTCACGGGCCCAGCTGCTCTGCGGCATGTGGGATCTTCTCGGACCGGGGCACGAACCCGTGTCCCCTGCATCGGCAGGCGGACTCTCAACCACTGCGCCACCTGGGAAGCCCCATAAAATATTTTGATGCTTCCTTTCTAGCCTCACCTCCAGCCATTCTCTCCTGTGTACCTATGTTCTAGTATTTTCAACAAACAGGCTATGTACTCTTGCCTTTGGTTTTGCTGTTTCCTGTGCCTGAAATGCCTTTTTTTTAAAATTAATTAATTAATTAATTTATTTATTTTTGGCTGCATTGGGTTTTCGTTGCTGTGCGCGGGCTTTCTTTAGTTGCGGCGAGTGGGGGCTACTCTTCGTCGCGGTGCACAGGCTTCTCATTGCGGAGCACGGGCTCTAGGTGCTGGGCTTCAGTAGTTGTGGCATGCGGGCTCTAGAGCGCAGGCTCAGTAGTTGTGGCGCATGGGCTCAGCTGCTCTGCAGCATGTGGGATCTTCATGGACCAGGGCTCGAACCCGTGTCCCCTGCATTGGCAGGCGGATTCTTAACCACTGTGCCACCAGGGAAGCCCTGAAATGCCTTTTCTCCTTGGTTTAACGTATGCTTTTCTCCAGGTGCCACCTCAGAATGCTACCATTAATATGTTCTCTTACTTTTTCCCTCTCTGGCAGAATTAGCTGCTTTCCATCTTTGTGCTCCTTTAGCATTTTATAACATACCTCTTACTTCAAGCATAGTGCTTGTTACATTGTACTCTGGTTACTGTTTGTTCTTACAACTTGCTTTCTTGTGGATTCCTTAGGGACAAGAAGTATTTCCTTTGTTCTTTATCCATGTGTCTTTAGTATCAACACTTAGATGCCTAGCCTATAATCACAATAAATGTGTGTCAAAATTATACATTATAACAAATCTCCCTCTCCCTCCCCCAGCTCAAGGGGGTACTTTCTGTCCTGTAAATGAAAAAGGAAATGGTACTTTGTCAAATGGCTCTTCATGTTTGTCTCTGCTTATCCAATCAAGTTTTAGCTCAGTTCCCACATTCTTGGTGAAGTTTCTCAAATGACCTCAGCTTATTCCTTTTTCTAAACCTCTGGGGTTTTTGTTGTTGTTGTTTTTTTTTGGTTTAGTTTTGTGTGTGTGTGTTTTGTTTTGTTGTTTGTTTGTTATATATTGCTTCTTTCATATCTTTTCTCCCTATTACATTTATTAGCATCTTAGGGACAGAAGTCATGCCTTACTTTTTTTCCCCCTCCAAGGTACATAGCATAACATTGGACAAACAGTGGTAAAATGAGAATTTAAAAAAAATTGTTTAGGAATAGGTGATATATTGGAGAATTTTCAGAATGTAGCAATTTCAGATGCATATGTCTGAGCCAAAATCAGCTTAATTCTGAGTATTGTGATTGGCTTAGTGTTCTGTGAAGTCTGTCTATGTTGATAACCTTGTGAAGGCTGTACCTACAATGGATATCTGAACTTGGCAGGCACAGCAACTAAGCTGGCAGAATTCCTCTCTGCTAGTTCTGTAGCCACTACTCTCTGCAGTGTAACCTGAGTTCCAGGCCCTCAAATTCTCTGAAGAGAGATTGAAGAATTAACTGTGCCTTTCTAATGATGGAGTCAAAATGAGAAAGGGAGGAAGCCTGCTACTGTTTTCCATTTCTGTTCAGTATGCAGTTCGTGCTTAGAAAGTATATACAAAGCAGTGTGTTCTGGTTGGTGATTTATGATTTCTTTCCTCCCTTACAGTGTTTTTCCTGAAGGGTATGTAGGAAGTGTTTGTAACTGCTTGAGCCTGTTCTTTACCTTTACACAACAGTGTTCAAGGCAGGTTCCTCACTTCACTTACCTGTATTGGGTGAGGCACTGTTTCCCTTTTGGATCAACAGTGATAGAGAAGCTTTATCTTCTTGTTTTCTTCCTTCCTGCCATCTTTTTTTCTCCCTCAGTCTTGACTGGCATTATTCCAGAGATAGTTACTGTACTTTAGTCAGACTAAATTACTCTTGTAGATTACATTCCACTCTCAGATAAGACCCTAATTCTCCATTATTTCAAATATATTTGTATACTTCCTTTCCATTTCTGATGCTTTATCTTTCTAAGAACTGATTTGGGGATTAAACTGGCCCGTAATCCTTTATCCTAAGTTCAAAAAAACATGCTGAAAGATCTGAAAAATGAGTTTTGGTTTAGTTCAAACTCCTTTGTTGGCAAGATCTGATCAGTATTAATTGAGATTACTTAGAATGTTTATCTACTTAATATGATTATTCATATGTCTCTCTGCAGAAAAGTAATGTATTTGATTAGGGGTGCTTCCCAAGGCTTGTTGGGGGTGTTTTATAATGCTGTTTACACTGTAAAACTTTCTTTCATAGGTTACTCTACAATTAGTAACAGTAATTGGAATCCAGATAGGCTAACACAACCTCCTTTTCCTCATTGCTATAAAGTATATCTTAGATAGGAAAAAAAAAATAGAAAAAGAAATCTGAGCTCAGTTACAGGCTGACTATTAGGTACCTAACAGCTTATTTGTAAGCAGACATAGGAGACTAGGAACAAAGATTGAAAGTGGTGTTTATTGTTAGGAGTTTTAAGTTTTAGCTGTGAGGTTAAATACTTTGGATGCTGGATAAGAGGATCCAAGTGGCCATTATGATTCTATTTAAAACTCCAGCATATCCTTAAAATATTCCTAATAATTAAAATGAGATAAAAGAAATATGATGCCCATCTGTTTTCTGCTTACCACTCCTCTACTTTTTATAGCAGCTAGTGATATCATTGTAACACCTTTAATTTACTGTTGAAAGACATTAAAAGCTAACTCACTGTTCTTGGGGCTGTGAAAGTGACATGCCCAAGCTTTTGTTAAAGTGTGGCAGCCACTTTCTTGTTTTAAAGTAGGAATAAAAGAGGAAGAAATATCTGGAGAAAAATATTTCTACTAATTTAGGATGCAGATGGAACACTGTGTGGGGAAAGTATATAAGGTAAACCGTGTATAGAAAGTTGTTAGCTGTTTGGCTTTGGAAACTTTATTGAATAGATGTAAAATCTTTGCAGAGAGGAACTTCATGTATTTCCATCTTGAGCATCTTATTCTAAAGAAAAGCCCTTAATCATATACATATGATTTATATTTGCACTTATCTGAGAAAGTGATTAGTTATTGTGGATGTATATATTCTAATGTATTTTTAGAACACTTGATTTTTTTTCTTTTTAGATTATGCATTTGGGTTTATTATATGCAGTTTGGGTTCTGATCAGTTCTGTGAATGCAATATGCATGAGACATATTTGTATTTGGATAATATTGAGGTTTATAGGTTATCTGCAAAAACTGTAGACTGCTCTATTGAGTTTCTGTGATTTATTTCTTAGATATTTTTTTATTTCCTCCCTTATTGATAGGCTGTCAATGTCTTGCTCACGTTAATCCCTGTGGAGTGCCCTTCTGATTTCTTCTTTTTCTTTTTTTTTAAAAATAAATAAATAAATAATTTATTTATTCATGGCTGCGTTGGGTCTTCGTTGCTGTGCTCGGGCTTTCTCTAATTGCATTGAGCCAGGGCTACTCTTCATTGCAGTGCGCGGGCTTCTCATTACGGTGGCTTCCCTTGTTGCGGAGCACGGGCTCTAGGCCTGTGGGTTTCAGTAGTTGTGGCACGTGGGCTCAGTAGTTGTGCCTCGTGGGCTCTAGAGCACAGGCTCAGTAGTTGTGGCTCAAAGGCTTAGTTGCTTCATGGCACGTGGGATCTTCCTGGACCAGGGCTCGAACCCGTGTCTCCTGCATTGGCAGGCAGATTCTTAACCACCGCGCCACCAGGGAAGTCCCCCTTCTGATCTCTTCTAATTTATTGATTCTGACCTGCTAGAGCCTTAGAATCCAGTTGATCTAACTCATGTTACAGATTTCCCCATCCATCTGTGAAATATTGATGAATATTTATTAATATATGCCAGGCTCTGGGTAGGCATTGGTAAATAAGACTTTCATTGTCCCTGCCTTCATGGAGCTTAGAGTGTAGGAGATTTTTATTTAAAGAGTAAAGATTTATAATATATACTTTATTTAAAACTCTTAAAGTACCTGAATTGAACTTTTCCATCAGTAATATGAATTCAGCTTAAGTAAGATTTGCTATCTGAATCTTTTTTATGACTTTTCTAAAATGTCTTGTTACTTAAAACTTACTGATCACAGGAAGGTAAACAGTGAAGAGACTTCACTTATATTCATTATGTTAACATTTATATTAACATCTAATCACACATTGGATTTGTGCTGGAGCTGGGACTTAAACTTGCATCTGCTGGTTCCCAGTCCAGTGCTTTTTGCATTACATTATGTGACTTTTTAAGGACCTACTTGTTATGTAAAACTAAAAAAAGGCTCTGAGGTAAAGTATTGTAACTGCAAAGTGGAATATGGTAGAGTACTGGGAGTCTCTGTGTTCAGAGTGTTTCTGTTCTTTATGCTGATTTTCCCCTTTGAATTTAAAGCAGCAGGGAGGTTCAGCTGGGAGGCCTGACTCTTTTGCATATTATATCTTCTAGTTTGTACCTGTTCAAACTAGGCCTGGCTCCTCAGATTCAAGACCTATATGGAAAGGTTGACTTCACAGGTAAGAAGTTACAAACTTGGCAGGAAGTGCTTGATTTATGTGGAAATAGCCTGGAGAGTCAACAGTGCAAATCTTAAAGACGTATGGCTTTAAAAACACTGTGCCAACAGAGATTTAAAAAAAGCATGAGTAACCTGCTTCTCCTGCTTCTCCTCTTCTTCCACTAAACTTGGAATTTCAAGCTCTGTTCTCTCAGTTATCACATGGGTATGATTGATAATTCTCAGTTTTCTTATATGTAAATTAGAAAGAACATTAGCATATAGTATGTAAAAAATAATATAATACTAACATGTAACATTAAAGGTTCATGTACAGTGAAAAATCTTTATAACAGTCTTGCCCCTTCCCTTCCAGTGAGCACCAGTTGTAGGCAAGGGAAGGGGAGCGAGATGATACAAAGATGACAATTTACAAATTTTAAAACTTTAGCTTATTTGGGTGGGTGTTTGCTATAGTCAGATGCTTGAAGAGATGGGGGCTTGGGGAGAAAAAGAACAATGGTAATATTGGTTAGGGGTAAGATAGATTCAAATCTTTTGAACTGGTGATTATTTTGTAGGCCAGGGAGTTTTAAAAATTGTAAATAAAACTTTTATCTGTGATATTTTTCCTTCCAGGGAAGTTGTTCCCCAGACTTGGGGCAAGGGCCAAACCTTACATGTTGTTTTCTTTATCATTTGGCTTTCTGCCTTAGAAACGAAATTGTGTAATAGTACCTAGTGATTTGGATTGTAAAGACAGATAACTGGCTTGTGATTCACTTCTTGTTCGAGCTGCCTTTAAAGCTGCTCCATTCGTAAGTTCATTATAGGGAATGCCATAAGTAGCAGTTTGGGAGAACTATTTTCAATAGAGCCAGTCTCATGTTATAGTTATTTCTGATGCTCTTGATAATACTGATAATACTGTGTCTATTGAGTGCATGTTATGTACCGGGTATCATGTTAAGTGCTTTCCATATATTATCTTATTTAAATCCTTCTAACAACCCTAAGAGGTAGATGTCATTTTACCCAATACATTTTGTAGTTGAGGAATCTGTTTCCTTCTCTGTGTTATGGAAAGGTGCTTAACTTGCTTGTTTGGGTCTTAATTTTTCCCTGTAGAAGAAGAAATCAACAACATGAAGATTGAACTGGAGAAGTATGGGATCCAGATGCCTGCCTTTAGCAAGATCGGGGGCATTCTGGCTAATGAACTGTCAGTGGATGAAGCCGCATGTAAGAAAAGAGAAATTTTGTGGGTTCAAATGGGGTTGTTGCTACTACTTTTAATGATTAATACTATAATGATGGTCTTAGACATTAGGAATTTTGCTAGCAAGTTTAGGTCAGTAGATATAGATTTAAACACTGCTTTACAGTTATCTATGCTATTGTTATTTGGAAATAAGTGAGTGATTTTGATTAAAATAAAAGCACTAGAAAGTGAATTCTACATTTCATTGCCTTTTGGAGTTTCTTATTTTCTGTTGGTGTTTACATGATGATTAAGGTGAACATTTCCATAACAAATGCTCAAAGGCTCCTTTCAGAGTCTCTTACGAATATTTCCCTGTTAAGATTTCAGATTCAGCATTCCAGACATGGATCACAGGCCGAGCTGTGGGTTTGTGCATCAGAGGAAAAAGACTGGGCTTAAAGATCTGGGGGTCCTCTAACCTCTCCATCTATGAAAAGGAGCCTCTTTCTGTGATAGGGGGTTGCAGTGTTTGAATGTGTAATGTATATCCTTTACTTTGTATAACCTCAGTGTTCTATGTTTTGAAATTTTTTTTTTTTAGTACATGCTGCCGTTATTGCCATTAATGAAGCTATTGACCATAGAATTCCAGCTGACACGTTTGCAGCTTTGAAAAATCCCAATGCCATGCTTGTGAACCTTGAAGAGCCCTTGGCTTCCACTTACCAGGATGTACTTTACCAGGCCAAGCAGGACAAAATGACAAATGCTAAAAACAGGGTAAAAATGGAACATTTGTTCTTTCTGATTTATATTCTTTCACTGTTTGATATGACTCCATTTTAAAAATCAGTTTTATCGAGTTATTAATTTACATATAATAAAATTCAACCATTTAAAGTGTACAGTTTGATGGGTTTTGACAAATGTATATGGATGTGTAACCACCCCAAAAGTTCCCACATCTCCCCTTCGCAGTCAGTCTCTACCTCCTCATACTCCCCACCACTGACCCCAGCAACTACCAGTCTTTTTTCGATCACTTTAGTTTATTTTTTTAGAATTCTATATAAATGAAATGGAGTTACCCAGTATGTAGTCTTTTGGTATTAGATTCTGTTTTGACTTCTACTTCCTTCCTGAGTTTTGTGCAAACCAGTGACGGGCTCTGCGATCTAGTCCCTGGATGTACCTGTTCTGCTCAGGTCTGAGGCAAGGATGCAGACTCATAAGTGAGCAGGGCAGGGTTCACCAGTGCTTCCTTCTCTTGCCTGACTCTGGAAGAACCCCTGGGTTCTGTAAATAACCTCTTGTTATTTACAAGTGGATCTGCTTTTTTTTTTCTTTTTTTTTTTTTGCTCCCATTGTGGAGCACAGGCTCCAGACGCGCAGGCTCAGTGGCCATGGCTCACGGGCCCAGCCGCTCCGCGGCATGTGGGATCTTCCCAGACCGGGGCACGAACCCGTGTCCCCTGCATCGGCAGGCAGACTCTCAACCACTACACCACCAGGGAAGCCCAGATCTACTTTTTATGGGTTTAGTTACAGTTGTGTAGCATTCTGCTCTGTTCTTTATTAAGGATTTTAAGCCACACCCTTACTTGCTGTTGATTCTGTAATGGTGGGGGAGGAGCACAAATATATTTCTGTGGTCTTCTTAGAGACCTGAGCTAATTTAGTTACACTTTCTTACTCATCTTCAGACAGAAAGCTCTGAGAGAGAAAGGGACGTTTATGAGGAGCTGCTCACTCAAGCTGAAATTCAAGGCAATATAAATAAAGTCAACAGTAAGTATGTCCCCACATCAGGCACCTAAAAGAATGTTACAGAATAATGTGGCAGCTGTTGATCTCTTCTTGGACTTATGGCATGGTTTAAGTTTGTTTATTTCAGACATTCATGGATTTGCTTAGGAACTGTTGCTGATTTACTGTCTTTTGTGTTCATACATCTTCTCTTTGGGCTACCATTGTCCTCAGACAGGCCCCCACTCCTCCATCTACTCATCTTTTGTAACTTACAGACTGGATTTTTTTGGCTACAGTTTCACTCTTTCACCCTGTGTTAGACACTTAAATCTGAATAGGGATTTCATTTTCCTGTTTTTATTTATTTATTTATTTTTAAATTAAAAAAAACAATTTATTTTTGGCTGCATTGGGTCTTCATTGCTGCACGTGGGCTTTCTGTAGTTGCAGTGAGCGGGGCTACTCTTTGTTGCGGTGCACGGGCTTCTCATTGTGGTGGCTTCTCTTATTGCAGAGCACGGGCTCTAGGCGCATGGGCTTCAGTAGTTGCAGCACACAGGCTTAGTAGTTGCAGCATGCAGGCCCTAGAGTACATGGGCTTCAGTAGTTGTGGCATGCGGGCTCACTAGTTGTGGCTCGCAGGCTCAGTAGTTGTGGTGCACGGGCTTAGTTGCTCTGCAGCATGTGGGATCTTCCCGGTCCAGGAATCGAACCCGTGTCCCCTGCATTGGCAGGCGGATTCTTAATCACTGCACCACCAGGGAAGTCCCTATTTTCCTATATAGTTTTGTTTTTCTTTTAAAGAGTAATACAAGTTATCCAGAAATAAACAACAAACAAAAAATTAGACCCCATCACCTAGGATAACCACTCTTGATATTTTTAACATATCCTTCAAAACATATATTTAAACAAAAATGAGATTGTACTGTTCATATTGATTTTTGTGTATGTTACACACTTTTGAAAAACTAATTTCTTGAAAGTGTCATTTTCATTTTGTTACTCTTCTTCAAAAGAACCTGCATTAGTTCCTCATTACTTGCTAGACAAAAGGCAGATCCCTAGCCTGGTGAAGTTCTTTATGTAGTATTTTATGCATATAACTCTCTATAGAAACTCATGTGCCTAATTATCTCCCATATTCATTGTGTTTATTTCATGACTCATGAAAAATGGTTATGGAGTTGTTCAGAACTGGGATTTGATCTCTTGCCCTCATATTAATAGCTGTGGGAATTGGGTACGTGTGGCATAGAATCATTATACGAATGATGAGATAATGTATGTAAATTGCCTGGTATTTAGTAAGCATTCAGTAAACAATATTATTATCACTTGTTAATCATGTAATCTCGCCATTGTAATGCCCTCATGCCTCATCTCTTACTTAATCTAAATTATACCCATCATTCAAGATTCAGCTCAGTTCTCACCTCAGTGCCCATCCTAGCTCACAATATACTTGCCTTTCACATCTCCTACAGCATTTATATGCTAAACCACACAATTTTGTTTTTAATTATGTATTGTCTTAATTGCTTGCTTTTTGTTTCTGACATATTTATAAACTTAAAGTTTACTTCTGAGTTCTGCTTCTTTTCAAATCCTCATAATTCCTAGCATAGGGTTAGACTCACCAAAAGAACTAAAAAACCTTGCTTGATTCAACCAGACTTGATCTTATCTTGATCAAGATAATAATAATAGTAATAGTAATCAGTGTCCTCTTTGTTCCTTTGGAGATCCCAATTTCTCACTTGAACTAATACTCTGAATAACTGGAGTGAATTTATAAGATTTTACCAACTCCGTGTGATAGGGAGTTCTAAATCCTGACCAGGAGTCTTTGCATTCTGTTCCATTCTGGCTCATTTAGGATAATAGCATTCTGAACAGAGTGATAGTTCCATTCACGTATGGGTGATTTGTTGTGCTGTATCTGTATGAATACTACTTAAGTCAGCAAGTATAAACCAGAATGCCCTTGTAGTTAGTTCTCTGTGTGAGAAGAAAGTCCAGCACATTTCCTGCTTCATACACCACGTAAAATACTCTTTTATTTACTAAGGGATTTTTTTCTCTACCATGTTGTCTGGGATTTTATAGCCTTATAGCCCTACCTGGCTAATTATATTAGAGTCCATTATAAACTTATAAGGAGAGAAACATGTATATATTTTTAAAGTGTTCCATGCATATTGTTCTCATGTGGTCAGAGGAGCAAAACAGTAAAAATTCCCTCAAATAGCTTTCAGTATAGTGAGGAAGGTAAATAGTCAAATGAATAATTTCAGGGCAACTTGGTTAGAACAATACGGTGAGTAATTTCAAGGCAACCAAAGGTGTGTGAAGTACAGTCATAGAATAAAGAAAAGAATGATGACTTTTCCTCGAGGTTTGTGTCTGAACCTTCACTGGGATTCTTAGGGGTAGGTAAGAAGGTGAGGATAAGGCAGAATTCCCCATAGGGGGACAAGCTTTTCCTAATAGTAGAGAAAGTCTGAGACAAGGGAAAGTTGTATGGTAGGAAGATAGGGGGACTTTAGGTCCTGGGAATCATCTTAATGTAATAATAGATAGATTCTTTCCCTGGGGCTGGAAAAGCCATTCACGCTGCCCCAGAAGAAAGCTGCAGGCCAGACAGTTAAAAATGAGAAAAAGTTTTTATTTTTTGTTAAGTAGGATAAGGAAAATTAGAGTTAGGTAATTAAAGCATAGTGGGAGAAAGTGTTTAAATAATGTTTTAAACTTTATAATATTAGTAAATGTTCATTTAAATATTTACATATTTAAGTAGTAAGTTTACATTTCTGTAATTTACATTACATAATTGACCAGATGCCTTTGCAGATGGATAGTCTGAGATTCTGCATTGCATACGTAGAGGAAACCTGGTTGTTACCTATATTGTTTTTGTTTTCTGTCCCCCACTACTACAAAAACTCCCTGAAGATGGAGATAACCTGTCTGCTTTGTTCATGGCTGTGTTTGCAGCAGGTGCCTGGTCTGTGTTGTTGAAAAATGCTTGTTTAGTTGGCTAATGGCCACATAGACCTGCAGCCATGATTCAAGGAGCTGCTCACCTCCTTCGTGTGGTGATCAGTGAGCTGAATTGCAGGGGAATGTTGGGAAGAAGGAAAGAGTCTCTTAGGAACCTAACCTTTTCATCCTTTCACCTCTTGGTGTTATTTTTTAGTTCTGGTTTGAGACTTTGTTTTCTCTTGCAGTTTTGTTTCTTTATAACAGCTTACATTAATTTTCTTTTTGTTTCTTTACTAATGAAAACAGTTAAAATTGATAAGTACTGCTATGCCCCAAATATTTTGATTTTTAGTATTTTATTATTGACTTTTTTTTTGCTACTTTGGTGGTAAAATCATATGGTCATTCCTGGGTGGGACATGGGAGGGAGAACTCTATATTCTCTTCTAAAATAGGAAAGCTGAAAATAATACAGTAATTATGATTTTCCAGTGGCTGTCATTTCTGAAATCAGAAAATACGATATTTTGACTTTCAACTTAGTAATACTTTATTTATTTTACAATATAAAAGTACTTTCATGTATATGATTTCATTTAATCTTATGAGGAGGGTATCTTTGTTATCATTTTCAAATGAAGGAAAATCTGCATTTTTACTGTTGGATAATAAAGCCCTTGTGTGATGTCAGGTTCTGTGACTAGAAGTAGAGAATATTGAGGCGGTGTAGACAGCCCCTTCCACTCCACGCAGTCAGACCAGCCTTGATGTCTAGGCACTGCTTTGGGCAGAGTACATTCAGGAGACACCAGGATAATGAAGGGATTCAGAATGATGCTGTATAAGAAATGGTTGGAGGAACTAAGGTTCTTTAGTCAGGAGTAGACAGTCACAGGGAAGGGGGTTGGATGTATTAAAGTATCAACTCTAGGTTGGGAGCTTTAACAATTTTTTTAAACAGAATTGTCCAGAGATGTAGTAAATTGCTGTGTGGGATACCTTTTCCTGTATCTAAGTTTAGTCTGGATAATGACTTGGCATTTTAGAGGGAATTTAGGCATGTGTTATTGGTGCCTCTTATATTGCTGCCCATATTGGTGCCAAGCTCTCTGCATCTAGAAGTTTTTAAGTAGGCCTGGGGTGTGGTCCACGAATCTGTTAAATCTGAACAACCTGGGAACCCCTGGACGTGATGACTTTAAGGTTCTCTTCCAACCCCAAAGTCTAATGCTTCTGTGATACTCCAGAATAAAAGCTATCTAATTATATTTCCCTGATCTGGAACTGGGATTGGTTTTCAGGGAGGAAAAAATATTCTATGTTATAATGTTAATATAGTTTTTTCTTAAGCGTTTGCCTTTTTTCCTCCTCAGTGTTTGCTGCGTTAGCAAATATAGACCTGGCTTTGAAGCAGGGATCTGCACTGGCCTTGTTCAAGATTCTGCAGTCACCAGCGCTGGGCCTTCGAGGACTGCAGCAGCAGAATAGTGACTGGTACCTCAAGCAGCTCCTCAGTGATAGACAGCAGAAGAGAGAGGTAAAAGTACCCTGAGTTGCACCTGCAAGAGTTTATATGCATCCTTTTGAATCCCATGCTGTTGTGTCAAGGTATATATGGGGCCTTTTTTTCCCCCTAATATAACTTTTTCTCCTGCAGATGAATTAGGCTGTTTAATATACTCAGGTAAAGTACACATTGTCTTCAGCTCTCTTTTGCTTTTAGAGTTGTAAATCCTCTTTTAAAATAAACATTGCCCTTCCCGGCAAGTGAATCTGACCACCCATTCACTTGAAGTCCCTTAAATCCCCAACTAAAAGCCATTGGGGAGAACCTGAAATTTTTTATTCTTACTTCAGGAATTTCCACTTTTAAAAAACCATACCTGATGAGTTTCCTCTGGCCAACACTGGGAAAGTACTTAATGTGCATGCAGTAAGAGTGGACTGTGTGGGATTGTACTTTATGGTTTTCTGTTTTTAGAACAAATATGAGGGGATTTCTTTTTTTTTTCTTTTTCTAAATAAGGACAAGTATTCATTTTACAAATCCTCAGCATTGGCCAGAGAAAGCAGCATTAATGTGCTAATGATTCTACAAGCATTTTATCTCAGAACATTTTGATGCTCTTTACAAAATATTTTTTTTTAATGTGCTTATATCAGGAGAGTCACTCTACCTGAGATTTGACAAGGGCATTCGGCTCTCACTCAGGCTGCCGCTTTGGCTGTGTGTAGCCTGAAGCTCTCTTGTGCCTGTGGCTCTCTGTCCCTAGTGACCGCTGTTGAGATATGAGAACTACAAGGCCCAGAGGCCTAGGCAGGAGTCATCTTTACCTAAGTGTTCTTTGCTTTTCTCAGGGTGGTCAGGCTGAGGCCCTGCAGAAGGAGGAGCTACAGTCTGGAGTGGATGCCGCAAACACTGCTGCCCAGCAGTATCAGAGAAGTAAGAGTCCTCTCAGCTGCGTGTCCACTGAGATCCTGAGTAGGGGAGGAAAGTGGCTTTGTGTCGTTGAGGGACCTGAGGTTAGATTCTGTCCCTCCTCACCCCACCCCAAGGCTACTAGCTGCAGTCAACTACCAGGTACCTTTGGTAGCAGAAGGGTTCCTCCAGTTTTAAAAGTAGAACTGGAGTCAGCATAGGCTCACTTTGGCTAGTAAGCTCGTGCTTACGTGGTTGGTTAGGGAAACATCTGGAGGAGACAGGACTAGGGGTTGATTGGCAAGATTTGGATGTTGAGAGACAGGAGAGAAGGGTGCTCCTAATATGGGGCAACAGGGGAAGAGGAAGTGTGAGCAGAGGGACAGAAGGTGAAAGATGTATTATGGAACAGTGGGTAGAATAAAATTTTTGTAGATGTTTTAGGCTGAGTTGTGTAAGATAAAGGCTTGGAAAGATTGTGGAAAGCTTTGAATGGCAGCTTAATAAGCTAGTTCTTTGCCAGGCTCCCCCCTGTAGGGGAAGGATGTCTTAGGTAGAGCATAGTGGTGGCAGGCAGGATGATTTGGAGTGGAAAGAAAAAATGGGTGAGGAGAAGAGGAGGCTGCTGTTTAGAGACATTTATTGAGATGTAGTTCACATACCATGCAGTTCACCCTCATACAAAGGAGGCTGTTTTCTAAAGATGAAAGCTCTACTTCAAACGTCATGGCTAATAGCTTATCCACAGAATATAACTTTCTTCTGTGAAAATTGGCATCTGCTTCCCCTCGGGCCTCTCAAAGCCAGCTGCCTTTGTGACCTCCTTGTTTTCTACCCAGGACTGGCAGCAGTGGCAGCGATCAATGCTGCAATCCAGAAGGGTGTTGCCGAGAAGACTGTTATGGAGCTAATGAATCCCGAAGCCCAGCTGCCCCAGGTGTTTCCATTTGCTGCCGATCTTTATCAGAAGGAACTGGCTACCCTGCAGCAACAGAGTCCTGAGGTGAGTTACCTGAACCTGTGCTGTTTGTGAACAAAACAGAGTGGACGTGAATTTAAAATTTAATACCCACTTCTTGGTGTAGTTAGGTAGAGGGGGGTTTTTTTGTTTGTTTTGTTCTACTGGAAACTTAGACTCGTTATGGTTTTATTAAACTTCTGACCTCCCTTGGTATTCCAGAATGTCTTTCCTTACTCTTTCACACCTCGCT
>NW_006798464.1:1932204-1938214 GCF_000442215.2 Lipotes vexillifer | reverse complement strand
TCTTTCCCCCCTCGCTGTCTGTACAGCATAGCCTCACCCATCCTGAGCTCTCCGTTGCAGTGGAGATGCTGTCATCGGTGGCCCTAATCAACAGGGCGCTGGAATCCGGAGACATGAATACAGTGTGGAAACAGTTGAGCAGTTCAGTTACAGGCCTTACCAATATTGAAGAAGAAAACTGCCAGAGGTGGGTGCCCAGAGTGCTGGGTTGAATCCATTAGGTAGCTGTCGCCTCTGTCTTTCGTGTGCCAACACTTTTATTTTCTTTGCAGGCATTGTGACTTCAGTGTGATTGTCTTTTTTTTTTTTCTATTTTGATACATTTTATTCTTTACTATGCTGAAGGTTTTGTAGTAAATTACAGATACAACTTTCCACTCCTAAATTTATAAGTCTGCTTATTTAAAACATTGAGGATATTATATAGCCAAAATAACACTCTTATACCCTGACAAATCAACAGTACTTCTTTAATACTTTCTAAACCTAGTCCATTTTCGTACTTCTTCTTCCAAAACTGTTTGTTTTTTCAGCTGGTTTGTTCAAACCAGGATCCAATCCAGGACCACATGTTAACATCTGATTATTGTGTCCCTTTGGTATCTTTTAATCTAGCATTGTCCCTTTCTTTATGACACTGACTTATTAAAGAGAGGGGGCCAGTTGTCCCATAAAATGTCCCGTCTTCAGTTCTGGTTGCTTCCTAATATTTGGTTTATTCCTGTAAATTGTAAATTAGGTCTAAAGACTTGTCAAGATTCAATTAAATATTTTTGGTGACATGTGTTTCATATTTTCTCATATCAAGAGGCATATAAAATCTGCTTGTCCCCGCCATTAGAGATACTAAGATTGATCCTTGGATTAGGGAGTCATCTAATCCCTCCATTGCATATTTATTTTTCTCCCTTATCACCAGAACATAATTTTTTTTTTAATGTAACTTTTTTTTTTTTTTTTTGGCTGCCTTGGGTCTTCGTTGCTGCTCGTGGGCTTTTCTCTAGTTGTGGTGAGCGCGGGCTACTCTTCGTTGCGGTGCACAGGCTTCTCTTTGAGGTGGCTTCTCTTGTTGCGGAGCATGGGCTCTAGGCCTGCGGGCTTCAGTAGCTGTGGCTCACAGGCTCTGGAGCCCAGGCTCAGTAGTTGTGGCACACAGGCTTAGTTGCTCCATGGCATGTGGGATCTTCCTGGACCAGGGCTCGAACCCATGACTCCTGCATTGGCAGGCATATTCTCAAACACTGCACCACCAGGGAAGCCCCAGAATATAATATTTTTTGTACCTTTTGCAGCATCAAAATGTCCAGTTCCCCATTAACCATTCATCTAATATTTTTAACCCCAATTGATAATCCTTGCCTAAATCCATATACTTTCAGTAAGAGTTGCTGAATGGTGATTTGTTGATCTGTCATTCCTTCTGTGTTTGTTAGCTGGTGTATGGCCTTGTTTCCTTGTCTTTAGAGGGATTGCGTGAGCTGCTGCCACTGACTCCAGAGTTGGTCTTACTTGGAATTTAGAACATGTAATATAAATAGGCCGTTAAGAATAAGTGATATCCTTGCATTTTTACACTTTGCTCATGGTAACTCCTCGGTCCCAAAGCTGACCTCTAGAATACATCAAGCTGTTGGTGTTCCTTAGCTATCTCTGTTCCTTGGATCCTTTGCCCCCATGTCTTCTCATTCCTGTCAACCAAAATAATCCTGAAGGTCCCTTTTCTTATGTTGCACTTCATTGTCTCTTTTGTTGGGGGAATGGGGCAGGTATCTCGATGAGCTGATGAAACTGAAAGCTCAAGCAGATGCAGAAAATAATGAATTTATTACGTGGAATGACATCCAAGCTTGTGTGGATCATGTGAATCTTGTGGTGCAGGAGGAACATGAGAGTGAGTAATCTACTTCCCGTCCCCCCAGATAATGTCACAGTTACAGATAATGTGATTCCATGAGCTGGTTCTAAACACTACTCCCGGGAGGATTTTTGGAAATTGGAAAAAAAAAAAAAATCCATCTCAAAAAGCTACAGTTGTATATTGTTTTTGAAACACCAGGCGACTGCTATGATTAGATAAGTATGTAATAAGAACTAAAATTTTCAGGAGGCGAATTGAACATGATCTGTTATTTTTAAATGCTGTTATAAGAAGTGGTTCTGACACTGACTACCTGGAGTTAGGTCATATTGCACAGATTGAGGGCACAGTCCTCCCCAAGACTCCTCTCGCTTTAGACACCAGCCTTAATCTCTGGAGTTCCCAGGTCACCACACTTCTGAAAAACTGGCTATATATTCAGGGGTCCCCTCTATCCCCTCAGGTTCAGTAATTGGCTAGAATGACTCATAGAACTCAGGAAAGCACTATACTTACAGTTATAGTTTTATTGTAAAGAATACAAATCAGGATGAGTCAAAAGAAGAGACCAGGAGGGCAATGTCTGGTAGGGTCCCAAATTCAAAACTTCTGCATCCTCAGGGTGTGTTGCCCTCCCAGCCCACTGATGAGTATCACAACCAGGGAAGCTCACCTGAGCTTTGGATATCCAGAGTTTTTAGTGGGGCTTCATTCCATACAAATAATGGATTGAATTATGGCCAGCTATTGGCCAAGTAATTGAATTCAATTTCCAGTCTGCTTCTCCTCCCTGGAATAGCTGGGCTGATATTCTGAGATCACATGGCTCAAAGCCCCAATCTTCTAATCATATGGTTGGTCTTTCCAGCGTGACCAGCCCCTATCCCAAAAGTTTCTAGGGGCCCGCCAGCAGTCACCTGGTTGGCATAAACTCAGGTGTGGTCCTAGGGGCCCACTATGGATAATGAAGATATTCCTATCACTTGGGAAATTCCAAGGGTTTAGAGCCTCCTTTCCAGAAACCAGGGACAAAGACCAGCGAAATTTTTTATTATACAGCAGAGTCTTTACAAAAGTAGTCCAGTTGGATGAGATACCTGAGGAGTGACTATTTCTAGTTTTAATTAGTGTTTCCTGTGAGAAATATTCAGTGATTTAGTGGGAAGAGCCTTCCCTTGGAGTAGGAGACCCTGAGCTTTGATTCTCTGTCTCTTACTTGTTTGCTTTGTGGTGTAGGAGAGGAGATTCCTAAGACTCATCTTTTTTTTTCTATAAAAATGTTGAACTAGGTGACTTTTTTTTTTTTTTTTAATTTATTTCTTTTTTTGGCTGCGTTGGGTCTTCGTTGCTGTGTGCGGGCTTTCTCTAGTTGCAGTGAGCGGGGCCTACTCTTCGTTGTGGTGCGTGGGCTTCTCACTGCGGTGGCTTCTCTTATTGCAGAGCATGGGCTCTAGGGGCATGGGCTTCAGTATTTGTGGCACGTGGGCTCAGTAGTTGTGGCGCAGGGGCTTAATTGCTCTGTGGCATGTGGGATCTTCCTGGACCAGGGTTTGAATGTCCCCTGCGTTGGATGAGATACCTGAGGAGTGACTATTTCTAGTTTTAATTAGTGTTTCCTGTGAGAAATATTCAGTGATTTAGTGGGAAGAGCCTTCCCTTGGAGTAGGAGACCCTGAGCTTTGATTCTCTGTCTCTTACTTGTTTGCTTTGTGGTGTAGGAGAGGAGATTCCTAAGACTCATCTTTTTTTTTCTATAAAAATGTTGAACTAGGTGACTTTTTTTTTTTTTTAATTTATTTCTTTTTTTGGCTGCGTTGGGTCTTCGTTGCTGTGTGCGGGCTTTCTCTAGTTGCAGTGAGCGGGGCCTACTCTTCGTTGTGGTGCGTGGGCTTCTCACTGCGGTGGCTTCTCTTATTGCAGAGCATGGGCTCTAGGGGCATGGGCTTCAGTATTTGTGGCACGTGGGCTCAGTAGTTGTGGCGCAGGGGCTTAATTGCTCTGTGGCATGTGGGATCTTCCTGGACCAGGGTTTGAACCCGTGTCCCCTGCATTGGCAGGCAGATTCTTAACCACTGCGCCACCAGGGAAGTCCCACTAGGTGACTTTTAAGATCCCTTGAACTCTTGACTTTTTGTGAATCAAGAATGGTTTTGATCACACATTGGAGTATACTTGAAATCTGTCCTTTATAAAAGCCAGTTTCATCAAAATCCTCATCACGCTTAAGTTAGGGCAAGTAAAAATAAAACAAAAGGACTTGAGATTTCAATAGGAATATGGATATAAGGGAGTTTACTTAGATGGAAAAAACCACTAAATTTAAAGGAAAAAGATTTAAATGCTGCTTAATATTATGGATGACAAATTGTAGTTTGAATCATGGTAACTCTTGGATAGAGGATTTATGGTCACTTACCATGTTTAAAGACTGTTTTATTTATACAATTTTTTAATCTAAAAAATAACCTTTTGTCCATTCATATTTAGGGATTTTAGCCATTGGTTTAATTAATGAAGCCCTGGATGAAGGTGATGCCCAAAAGACTCTGCAGGCCCTGCAGATTCCTGCAGCTAAACTCGAGGGGGTCCTTGCAGAAGTGGCCCAGCATTACCAAGACACGCTGATCAGAGCAAAGAGAGAGAAAGCCCAGGTGAGTGGCACTAAATTGTTCTTTTTTGTTCCGAGAACTTCATCCCTCCTAGAACGGAGATAGAGGTAGGGATGTTCTCTCAATGACTATTTCCTGGGCACCCTTAGATTCAGAGCACTGGAGGGACACACGATGTAAGAGTCATAGACTCTGCCCTCCAGAAGCTTATGCTATTTTACATATTTGGTTTTTTTGTTGTCCTTTGTTGTTATGGTTATAGACACATCTCTTATGTCTCTTTAAAGAAATTTTCTATTGAAATATAAGATCCAGAAAAATATGTCAGTTATTTAAGTGTATGGTTGTATAAATGTTCAGAAGTGAGCATACCTATGTAATTGGTGCTCGGATTATAAAAAGCATTAACAGAAACCCCCTTATATCCCCTTACATCCTTATTCACCTCCCCACTCCCCAGGAATAAACCACTATCCTGATTTATTCTAGCACATGTCTTTTGGTAAATATATGTATGCATTTCTATTAGGTATACATTTGGAAGTGGAATTTGTGGGTCACAGGGAATACATATGTTAAGCTTTAGTAGGTAATGCCATAAAGTTTCTTTTTTTTAATTTAAATAATGGCTTTATTGAGATATAATTCACATACCATACAGCTCACTGTTTTGTAGTGTACAATTCAGTGGTTTTTTCGTCTATTCACAGAATTGTGCAACCATCACCACAATCAATTTTAGAACATTTTCATCACCCCTAAAAGAAACCTGTGTAGGTAGTCACTCCTCATTTCTCTCAATCTCTCCAGTCCTAGGTAACCATCAGTCTACTTTCTGTCTCTGGATTTGTCTATTCTGGACATTTTGTGTAAATGGAATCATACAATGTATGGTCCTTTGTGACTGGCTTCTTTCTCTTAGCTTGGTTTATCCAAGCTGTAGCATGTATTAGTATTTTCTTTTTATTGTTGAATAATATTCCATTGTATGGCTGTACCACATTTTATTTATCTGTTCATGAGTCAATGATCATGTTTCCACTTTGTGGCTATTAGGGATAATGCTGCTATGAATCTGTTCTCCAAAGTAATTTTAATACAAACCCATCTTTTAAAAAGTTTGTCTTGCCTCTCAGCTAGTTTGTTGAGGAAATGGACGAGATTTACTCCTTTTTTAGTCCTCTTGCTGAATAGGAAGTTGCCATGTTGCTTTAGGAAGCCCTAAAAGAAATTGTTAATTCAGGGGGTCAGATTCCTTCTGGGAAGCCAAAAGTGGTAAAACAGATCAGAGCTTTTGTGTTAAGGGAGCTATTGTACACCGACAGCCTTGTGGGCTCTAGAAGTTTGGGTTGTGGGGGAGGAGCTGTGGATAATATAATGTTGATAGATCTCCTTTGATTCCATTGTCATGAGAGTAGTTGACATTACTGTGTCCTAAACATATAAGTGTAGCAAGTACCAGGTTCCTTTTAAGAGGGGCATTGCTGGGCTTCCCTGGTGGCACAGTGGTTGAGAGTCCGCCTGCCGATGCAGGGGACACGGG
>NW_006798464.1:1913370-1932124 GCF_000442215.2 Lipotes vexillifer | reverse complement strand
AAAAAAAAAAAAAAAAAAAAAAAAAAAAAAAAAAAAAAAAAAGAGGGTCATTGCTATGCATGTCAGTTGATCCTGTGGTGAAGGTTGAATCATAACCCCCATTTTGTAGCGAGGCAATCTAGACAAAGGCATTAACTGATTTTACTTACTCAAGTGAGAAGCGGTTGGCTGTAGGGAAGCTGTAAATAGAGGCCTGTCTTTGATATCAGTTTACTGGATCAGAGCTTCCCGAACTTGACTGATGACTAGAACGCTGGAAAAGTCATTTTAAAAATACAGATTCCTAAGCATTAATTCTAATTCTGCTAATTCAGAATCTCTAACCTGGGGCCTGGCTGCAATGATTCTCTGTAGGCTAGTGGTGGTAGTGTTATTTTTTGCTGCCTTATTAGTCCAAAAGGAGTCTTATATCCGATCCAACTGACAGAGGAATGGGCTTTGAAAGAGTAAGCTAGGTCTGAGTCCATGTCTAAAAAAGGAAAGTAGATTGAAGATATAATTTGTACCAGCTCTCACGCATGTGATGGGCCTTACTGCTCCTTTTGTTTGGGTCACAGGAGTTAAACTTTTATTAGAGGATGTGACTAGAGTTTGAAGCATTTCCTTTTGCTGTGGAATAACTTTTCAGAGTTCATCAAAGGCAGAGGAAGGGGAGAGTTAGAGGAAAATGTGCTTAACAGTGCCGTGCTCAGATGGGTAGACTATACTTTACGTGTAATTGTCTTTTTTTAAGCCTCAGCTCAGCTTTTAAGTTCCTCTTGGGAGTAGTTTTAAAAATAATCATCTGAGTTCCAAATTTAGCAAGCGAAAGATCTTAATTTAAATTTGATCTGTTTTTCTTGTAATATCTTTCTGTCTGGTTTTGGTATCATAGAATGAATGAATTGGGAAGTGTTCCTTCCTCTTTTATGTTTTAGAAGAATTTGTAGAGGATTGATATTAGTTCTTTAAACATTTGGTAGAATTAACCATTGAAGCCCTATGGTCCTGAATTTTTGGTTTTGTTTTTGTGGGATATGTTTTGATTACTGATTCTATCTCTATATTTGTTATAGGTCTGTTCAGATTTTCTGCAAGTAAACTGCCTCTTTCTCTTTGCCTTTAGGGAATTCCATTATGCATATATCTTCTCTTTACTCAAATCTGCTGAATCCCTCTAGTGAATTTTTCATTTCAGTTATTGTATTTTTCAACTCCATAATTTAATCTGGTTCTTTTTTAAAAAATGTATATTCTCTATTTGGTGAGACATTGTTCTCATACTTTCCTTTAGTTCTTTAGATATGGTTTCCTTTAGTTCTTTGAACATACTTAAGATAGCTGATTTAAGTCTTTGTCTACTAAGTTCAATTTGGACAGTTTCTGTTGTCTGTTTTTTTTCCTGTTTGGACCATGCTTTCTTGTTTCTTTGCATGTCTTGTAATTTTTGGTTGAAAGCTGGACATTTTAATAATAATGGGTCAACTTTGGAAATCAGATTCTACCCCCCTCCTCAGAGTTTATGGTTGTCCCTGTTTGTTTCTGTTGTTTGTTTAGTGATTTTCAATTCTTTCAAGTCTGTATTCTTTGTCATGTGTGTCCACTGAAGTCTCTGCTTGGTTAGCTAGTGGTCAGCTAATGATTAGTCAGAAATTTCCTTAAATGCCTAGAACCAATAAAGCTCCCAGCCTTTGCTGAGGGCCTTTATGTGTGTTGGGGCATGCCCTCGACTCTCGGCCAGGCAGTTTACAATTTTGCTTTACCCTTCACTTCATGCTTGCCCAGAGCCTCAAGGTCAGCCAGAGGTCAGAGCTTACAGCCTTATCAGATCTCTTCTGAGCATGTGCATAGCCCATAATGCACTATGACCTTCTAGATTCCCATCCCAGGAATTTGTCAGAGCTTTTCAAAGCTCTCTGTGGACATCTCATTCTCTAGCTTTTCCTTTTAAGCTTTTTGGTTAACCTATTATTTGCCTAAGTTTTTACCCACTGCCTCAGACATCTGTGATGTGAAGCAGTTACCTCTGTTTTGGACAAATACCCCTGGAGAAAAGGCTGTTTGCACTGGGCAAGCTCTAAGTCAGGTCAAATAAAGACAGCCTAGCTGTGGTCTTCCAGGGAACTCCTAACATGTCAACTAATGACAGTTCTGTGGGAATAGATAGGGCTTTGAAGGAGGTAGGTGTGTATGGGGTGGGGGCGGAGGGGGGTGGGCAGAGCACAAATGGGAGTAGGGCAGTTTAAGTGCCATAGGCCTCACTGTTCTTACTGAGAGTCAGCTGTTCTTGAATAAACTCTGATTGCTGCAAGCCTTTGGTTCATTTCTATAGTTTTGAAAAAGTTGATTCTGATGACTTTTGTCAGTGTTTTTGTTGCTTTTATGTAGGAGGGGATATTCAGAGGTCCTTCCTCTACTGTTTTCACCATTGTCAGTCCTCTCTTCATTTAAATTTAGTGCCTTTGGAATACTTGCTAAAAGTAGGTTACTGGTCACTGGATAGTATTGTTTGAATGCCAAGACACAGATACCAGGAATTCTCAAGGAACTCATTTTATAATTACAAATATGAATGATTTTTTTTTTTTTTTTGTGGTACGCGGGCCTCTCACTGTTGTGGCCTCTCCCATTGCGGAGCACAGGCTCTGGACACACAAGGCTCAGCGGCCATGGCTCACGGGCCCAGCCACTCCGCGGCACGTGGGATCTTCCTGGACCGGGGCATGAACCCATGTCCCCTGCATCGGCAGGCAGACTCTCAACCAGTGCGCCACCAGGGAAGCCCAATATGAATGATTTTTAAGTCTGGCTTCTCCTCCCCCACCCCACAGTCTGAGTGTACACAGACAGGCATACGTGCATGTAGCTAAAAATCAGCTGGTGTGCACTGACGTGGCTGTACCAGTTGTTAGAATATTGAATACTTTTGTTTGGTACATTGCTCCTGTCCCAGGCCTCCCAAATGTGTTCCACCCCCAGTTCTAGCTCTTTCCCCGCACTTCCGCTATGAGCAACTAGAGGATTAACACCTAAACCAGCAAGGGGCCATGAGATCTCTGCTCCACTCTGATTGATCAGTGCTTGTGTTGATAAATATGTTGTATAGATTCATGTCTGTGTGTTTACATGCGTATATGGTAGGTATGGAGTGGTTTATATGTATATATAGCATAGTTTACATATGTGATGAGAGATAAAACATTACATTTATGTTACACATATATGTATCTATAATATGTTACATATATATTATCAATACATATGTGTAATATTTTATCAATCATGACACATGCATCCATGCCACATATAATAGGAGAGACTTTTAAGGAGGTTTTAAGGGGTGAGAAGTGCCCTTTGCAAGTGTGTGTGTTTGTGCTTTCTGAATATATACACACATATATGTATGGTAGCCATTCTTTCATCTCTTTTCCCTTTCTTTTCGCCGTATCTTGTGGCTTCTCCACCTCTTTTACCTCCAGTCATTGCCCACTCCTTTCGTTCTTATCTCTGGTCCCTATCTCTTTACCTCTTCTAAAATGCAGTCAGTGTGCTTCTAAGTGTCAGTCAGAGTTGTTAGGGATGTTATTTAAGTATACTTTATATAGCATTTTCACATTAAATCTATTTTGTCTCAGTATTCTCAACAATATGTCGTTCAGGGTTTTAACTCTCTACTGAGTGATTTGAGTTAATCTTTAGAGCAAACTTTAACAGGAGGATGTTGGGTTTTGTCATCTTATTCGATCTAATTGGAGCAGAGAGAGCCTGTTCTTTCCTCACAGTGGGATGAGCTGGTGTATCTCACCGATCTTGCCTCCTTCAGTCTGGTGAGGGGTATTTCTATATATCGTTTTCCCCTGATGTACTGCTCCATTGTTGTTGGGTTTTTTTCCTCCTCACACCACAGCTCTCTACCTTGTTTCTTAGGAGGGAGTATGTATGGAAGTTTTTGTTTTAATCCTTCTGCTTTAGTCTGCCCGGGGCAGAGAAGACAGAACTCTGAATGGTCAGAAATCATGATAAGCTGCGCCTTTCTCTGGATCCAAGGAAGGTTGTGCCAAGCCCCCAAGCTTTGCTTACATTAGACTCTGCTCAGAGCCGGCTGACGCGCGCATTAGCCTAAAACTGAGCCAGAAGTGGCCTGGTTCTGTGGAAATACTTGCTTTGGGGGTGCAAGGGTTTTTATGCCACTTCTCTTGGAGACTGCACCTTCAGCCGTCTAGCTTATGACTTCTCAGTTTAAGTTGTTGCTGACTCATTGTATCGTCTCGTATTGAAACTATTGCTTAGCATTGCCAATATTTATTCATATGATTCTAGGGAATTGTATGTGGCCATTTTCTCTTTTCAGTAACAGAAGCTGACCTGACCAGTGGTAGAAAAGTGCTAAGTTCTGCAGCTATTAGGTGACTTGTTCTTGCATTCTATTTATTGGGTTACTCTTTTCCTTTCCCAAGACTATGAGCTTCTTAAATTGGGATGGTGCCTCTTATGATTGTAAGTTAAATGATCTTTCTAAAACTCTGAATTAGAGAGAAATCTTTCGATTTCAGATGCCTTCCTTTGGCCTTACCCTGTCACCAAGGCGCTTTATAAATTGCAGGGGTTTGTGACTGCTTGGCTCTGCTGAGTGAAATATTATGTATCTCTCCCCAGTAACGCAGGAGGAAAACCAAGTCTCCTCTAAGGTTTTGCACTTCAACTGCTGGGCCTGCAGAAGGCAATGAAACTTTCCATTTTGCCCCACAGCCCAGACCCTGCCTCACCTGGCAACACAGTTATAGTTACCCCAGACGCCTCATTGGTGCCTTGGCAAATTATATTTACATCAAGTAGTCTCGATGGATTTTTGAGCTACTATTTATCCCAATTGCTATTAGCTCAAGCCTCAGGAACAGTTACTTTTGTTGGGTCTGTAAAGATTGCCTCAGACATGACTCTCAACCTGGGCACTTTAAAACCTGAGGTGCCTTGTCTAGAAGGAGAAAAATACTCCACTTCTATTTCACCTCTGTCCCTAGTATTCAGCTCAAACTACACTATGGACTAGAGAGGCTTTTGTTGGCCATGCTGAGAAAACTAATCGCCATTTATTATGTTTCTGTGTGAAAATGTGTTTTTAAGTTTCCAACAACTAATATAACTTTCAAGTTTTAGAATATAAGCTGGTGATAAGATTAAATTGCCTATAGTGACTCCTGGCTTCACATGTGATAACGTCTTGATAGTCCTAAAAACAGTAGTCATAGAGAATATTAACTCCCTCTGAATATTGTTGGCAAAGGAGGCTTTCTAAAAAGTACTTCATGTCATGGTGCTTGTCACAGTACTTAAGTCCCTACGCCCCTTCCCAGTTGGGACCTTTTGCCCCTTCTAGTAGCTCTTGTCCTCCTGAACAACTTGAATCCATCTTCTTATATCCATCACCTACATCTGTGATATTTCTCTTGTAACCCTTTACCGGTTTTTTGGTGCCCGGCTTCTTCGAGTTGACTATTGCATGTGTCTTGTATGTTGGAAACTTCTTCCTCTATCTCTAATGGAGTCTCAGAAGCCGCCATCATGACATGTACCCCGATTTGATGACTCTAGTATTGTTTTGCTTTTAATGGTTTGTAGGAAACCCAGGATGAATCAGCTGTGTTATGGTTGGATGAAATTCAAGGTGGAATCTGGCAGTCCAACAAAGACACCCAAGAAGCACAGAGGTGTATGTATCAGTTGTTTTATTTCTACTCTGGTGGAAAGTGGGGGTGGCGAGGTGCTCCGTATCTTAGAACTCAGCTTGACCAAGATAGAAAGATGTAGGGGGAACAGTTTGCTAGTAGGTGAATCTAGACACCTTCTAAACTATTCCAGTAACATTTCTCTTCTGGGATAGTTGCCTTAGGAATCTTTGCCATTAATGAAGCAGTGGAGAATGGCGATGTTGGAAAAACGCTGAGTGCCCTTCGTTCCCCTGATGTCGGCTTGTATGGCGTCATCCCCGAATGTGGTGAAACTTACCAGAGTGACCTTGCTGAAGCCAAGAAGAAAAAACTAGCAGCAGGTGAGTTTGGGTAAATAAATATGTGCCCTGGAAGTAAGAACTTGAAAATATCACAGGGCAGATGTAGAGCAAAGGGACAAGCTATAAGGAAAGGTACTTCAGAAGTACAGTATTAGGCTTATTTTAAAGACCCAAGGAGATAATATTCCTATTTTTGAAAATATTCTTTTTCTTCCCCTTGAGGGTGGCTATGTTAATAAAAAGGTCAGTTTTCTGAAAATGTTTATCTTTCATAGGGTGTTAGTAGTTCTGATTACCTAAGCCTGTAGATATTTAAAAGTTTATCTGCAAAAAGAGGGGAATAAAGATAAGATTTTTCATCCCGTTTCATGGCCCTGTTTTTAAAATTAACTAGAGAGGCTGAATGGCTGCAAGTCTTTTATCAGAATAGTTTTCTGACACACAAGGTCTTACTTAGGTATAGGCTTCGGAAGGAACAGAGGCAGTCAAGGTTGATTTCCCCATTTGGACTTCATAGGTATTTTCTTTTTATACTGCGGATATGAATGAGCTAAATGAGACATTACAAAGTCATAATTTTATTTTATTATTTTTTTCTTTTTGCGGTACACGGGCCTCTCACTGCTGTGGCCTGTCCTGTTGCGGAGCACAGGCTCCAGATGCGCAGGCTCAGCAGCCATGGCTCACGGGCCCAGCCACTCTGCGGCATGTGGGATCCTCCCAGACCGGGGCACGAACCCGTGTCCCCTGCATCGGCAGGCGGACTCTCAACCACTGCGCCACCAGGGAAGCCCCAAAGTCATAATTGAAGAGGGACTTAGGATCGCTCTTTACTCTCATAGACCCAGGGACAGGTTTTGGAATGGTCTTCATTCAGCTTGTTAACCCTTACCAGAACAATCCTGTGGTATCAGACGTGTGAATGTGGGGAGTGTGGCTCTGGGTTTCTTTCATCTTTCCTTTATTTTCTGCCAGGAGATTATAACAGCAAGTGGGTGAAGCACTGGGTAAAAGGTGGCTATTATTATTACCACAATCTGAAGACGCTGGAAGGAGGATGGGATGAACCCCCAGACTTTGTGCAAAATTCTATGCAGCTTTCTCGGGAGGAGATCCAGGTAGGTCTCATTTCTTCACAAAAGAAGAAGCTGAGGGAAAGTACCTGTATTTTAGAGGTAATATTACTTAGGAGGAACAGGGCATGTGGTCAGAAGCCCTAGACTAAAATTAACATAACAAACTACTTTGGAGTAATTTTTCCAGTGGGAGTGCTTAAGGCCTAAATTAGTAAAACATCTGGATTATAGACTTAGGTCAGATGAATTGTGTGCTTTTTAAAGAAAACTGGATGATCCAGCAAAGAACAAAAAAAGTTGCTCTGACTTCTCATTAAATGCAACTACTCTTACTCTTTCCCAGTGTACATTTTTAATCTCTTTTCTGACTATTCCACAGATTCCAACTGTACTATGTTAGGATATAACCTGCACTTTCACATAAAGTTAGCATTTTTTCTTATAGCAGCTTTTAAAGTGCTTCTTTCTCATCCCATGTCTTTGCTTATGCTGTTCACTCTTACTAGAATTTCCTCATTCAGCAGTTCCTGAATACCTCCTGTATGTACCAGACCCTCTTCTAAACACTGGAGATATAGTCATGAACAAAACAAAGTTCCTACTGTCGTGAGATGTCCCTCCCCTGCCATCTACATCTGTCTAACTTTTATCCTTCCAGGCACACCCATCTCAAAGTGTCACCTCCTTTACAACTCTTATTCAAATTCCTTTTCCTTCCCCTCTCCATCTTCATTTCAAGCCCCCCCTCCATAGTCTTTGTATTCATTTAGAATTTAACCAACTTGGATTTGTTTCAGTTGTGTGTGTACTTACCTTATGCCCACTGTTAGTTTTTAAGGTGAGCTACTAAGTTTGCAGTCCTTGTATGTAATGGCCACTTACTTTGTCCTTGACGGTGCTGTTGAGCACTTCCAACGTTACCTGGTGCTAAGCTCATGGTTATCAAACTGGAGTTGTCTAATGTACATGAAAGGAGAGGGAAATATATTGAGGGAAGTTGTTCAGTAGAAGTTGTGGGTCATGATTAGACACATGATTAATACACACAAAGATTCCTAGAGAGAAGGGACATTAAGGACTTTTAAAAGGTTATCTACTTCCATTGGGCAGTTATTCCCAAATCCTGTGTAGAAAAAAATGGAATGTTCACATATGTAAAAACTGAAATAGTCCCTTTCTTCAGAACTCACCTATCAGAGGAATGAGTTTCTCTCTTGTGTTTATTAAAGTTCTCCTCTGAGGGAAATTATAGTCTCGTACCTTCCCAGTGTTTCGTCTTCACTGTTAATGGTTTCACAGGTGATTAAATTTAACTAAGCTCATTGAACTCTCTCTCTGTTGGGTGTTGAGAGGCTATAAGGATGTATCAGAGTCTCTACTTTCCAGTTATTAACAATATTGTGGTAAAAATAGCAGGCACAGAACTGAGTACTGCAATGTAAGACAGAGAAATAGATGCTCTGATAACAGTAAAATAGAGGAAATGTTAAGGAAGCAGTTAATTCTATCTTGGAGAAAGACAGCATAGGTAACATTTTAGCAGATGAGGAACAGAGGGAAGTCTATTCTGGACAGAAAGGACAGTGTGGGGAAGGACATCAAGGACTGGAGGAACATGGGCCATTTCAGGGAGGACGAGTGGTCCTTTGACTGGCATGTGAAGTGGAGGAGGCAGAGAAGAGAGGCAAGAACCTGATGGGCCACTTGAAGGAAGCCAGGGTGATCTTCCAGCAGAGTGATTTTTTAACTCTTTTTGGGTCGTGTACACCTTTGAGAATCTAACTAACCTTCACAGAGACACTCCTACTTAGTGTTTTGTGTATGGACCTAAGATTTTTTTTTAAATAAATTTATTTTATTTATTTTTGGCTGCATTGGGTGCTCGTTGCTGTGCGCAGGCTTTTTCTAGTTGTGGTGAGCGGGGACTACTCTTCGTTGCAGTGCGGTGGCTTCTCTTGTGGAGCACAGGCTCTAGGCACGTGGGCTCAGTAGTTGTGGCTCACGGGCTCTAGAGCACAGGCTCAGTAGTTGTGACGCACAGGCTTAGTTGCTCCAACAGCATGTGGGATCTTCCCGGACTAGGGCCCAAACCCGTGTCCCCTGCATTGGCAGGCGGATTCTTAACCACCGCCTGCGCCACCAGGGAAGCCCTGGACCTAAGAATTTTTTTTTTTTTTTTTTACATCTTTATTGGAGTATAATTGCTTTACAATGGTGTGTTAGTTTCTGCTTTATAACAAAGTGAATCAGTTATACATATGTTCCCATATCTCTTACCTCTTGCGCCTCCCACCCTCCCTATCCCACCCCTCTAGGTGATCACAAACCGCCTAGCTGATCTCCCTGTGCTATGCAGCTACTTCCCACTAGCTATCTATTTTACGTTTGGTAGTGTATATATGTCTATGCCACTCTCTCACTTTGTCACAGCTTACCCTTCCCCCTCCCCATATCCTCAAGTCCATGCTCTAGTAGGTCTGTGTCTTTATTCCCGTCTTACCCCTAGGTTCTTCATGATCTTTTTTTTTTTTGTCTTAGATTCCATATATATGTGATAGCATATGATATTTGTTTTTCTCTTTCTGACTTACTTCAGTCTGTATGACAGACTGTAGGTCCATCCACCTCACTACAAATAACTCAATTTCGTTTCTTTTTATGGCTGAGTAATATTCCATTGTATATATATGCCACATCTTCTTTTTTTTTTTTTTTTTTTTTTTGCGGTACACGGGCCTGTCACTGTTGTGGCCTCTCCCGTTGCAGAGCACAAGCTCCGGACGTGCAGGCTCAGCAGCCATGGCTCACGGGCCCAGCTGCTCCACGGCATGTGGGATCTTCCCAGACCAGGGCACGAACC
The DNA here is from genome assembly GCF_000442215.2 of Lipotes vexillifer. NCBI lineage: Eukaryota > Metazoa > Chordata > Mammalia > Artiodactyla > Lipotidae > Lipotes > Lipotes vexillifer. Next base: position 1,922,199 of record NW_006798464.1, on the reverse strand, counting down.
CGTGTCCCCTGCATTGGCAGGCGGACTCTCAACCACTGCGCTACCAGGGAAGCCCGTGCCACATCTTTATCCATTCATCTGTTGATGGACACTTAGGTTGCTTCCATGTCCTGGCCATTGTAAATAGAGCTGCAGTGAACATTTTGGTACATGACTCTTTTTGAATTATGGTTTTCTCAGGGTATATGGCCAGTAGTGGGATTGCTGGGTCGTATGGTAGTTCTATTTTTAGTTTTTTAAGGAACCTCCTGGTGGCTTTATCAATTTACATTCCCACCAACAGTGCAAGAGTGTTCCCTTTTCTCCACACCCTCTCCAGCATTTATTGTTTCTAGATTTTTTGATGATGACCATTCTGACCAGTGTGAGATGATATCTCATTGTAGTTTTGATTTGCATTTCTCTAATGATTAATGATGTTGAGCATTCTTTCATGTGTTTGTTGGCAGTCTGTATATCTTCTTTGGAGAAATGTCTATTTAGGTCTTCTGCCCATTTTTGGATTGGGTTGTTTGTTTTTTTGTTATTGAGCTGCATGAGCTGCTTGTAAATTTTGGAGATTAATCCTTTGTCAGTTGCTTCATTTGCAAATATTTTCTCCCATTCTGAGGGTTGTCTTTTGGTCTTGTTTATGGTTTCCTTTGCTGTGCAAAAGCTTTTAAGTTTCATTAGGTCCCATTTGTTTATTTTTGTTTTTATTTCCATTTCTCTAGGAGGTGGGTCAAAAAGGATCTTGCTGTGATGTATGTCATAGAGTGTTCTGCCTATGTTTTCCTCTAACAGTTTGATAGTGTTTGGCCTTACATTTAGGTCTTTAATCCATTTTGAGCTTATTTTTGTGTATGGTGTTAGGGAGTGTTCTAATTTCATACTTTTACATGTAGCTTTCCAGTTTTCCCAGCACCACTTATTGAAGAGGCTGTCTTTTCTCCACTGTATATTCTTGCCTTCTTTATCAAAGATAAGGTGACCATATGTGTGTGGGTTTATCTCTGGGCTTTCTATCCTCTTCCATTGATCTATCTTTCTGTTTTTGTGCCAGTACCATACTGTCTTGATTACTGTAGCTTTGTAGTATAGTCTGGAGTCAGGCTCCTGGACCTAAGAATTTTAAACAGAGGAGTGATGTTACCTCACTTCAGCACGTTACCTAACCTCCTACCTCCCTGAAAACAAAACAAAACAAAAAACAGTGACCATCAAATTGGTTCTCCCACTCTCCACTTTCCTCCCTTTCAGTGAATCTGGATTTTCACTGAATCCTTCATCATTTTCTTTTCCCAAAAGAAAAGTCTCTTTTCCCAAACTTATCATTTATCTTGTCTCTTGATTTTATTCTCTCCCAGTTCCTTGCAGACCTTGTACTCCACCTCCTCTCATTTTTTGGATTATTCTAATATGTAACCTAGATCAGTGCTTTCCAGAATTTAGTGCAGTCTTTAACTGCACAAGTTGTTGCCCAGGAAAAAAAAAAATCAAGGCTCTGATACCAAGGACGGGGGGGATATATGGTATATCCATATACCATGGATATTAGGTGGGTAACCAGGTGTTCTCACTAACCATTCTCACCAGTCCTGCCCTCATTCAAGCCAGGTCCTCTCCCACTTGGATTATACGACAATAGCATCCTAATTCACCCACTCAGGCTGATCTGTCAGCTACTCTGCTAACAGTGCTGCTTTTCTAAAAATAAATCTGATGACTTTATTCCTGTTTGAAAGTTTTCTGGTTCTCCAGTGCTTGTAGTAACAGTTCAAACACTCTAGGCTACTTCTCAAGACGATTTGTAGTCTGTCAGCTCCCTTGCAGGGCCCTCCTCTGTGTCATTCCAGGGGATCTGGGCCTTGGTGTTGTCACCTGTCACTCTGTCTTCTTGTCAGCAATGACCCCAGATCAGCAAGCACACTTCCTGGCACAGCCAGTGTTAGGTAGGTGAGTAAAGGAAATAACATATGAGGTAAAAGAAGGTGAAGTTTTTGTTTATGACTTTTTGGGGGGAAGTGAGGACAACTTGGCCTTGAAAAATAGATCTGAAGTCTGCATTCCCATTTCTTGGCTAAAGATCTAGTATAGCCTTGGAAAGCCTTAAGCATTAGTTTGTGTGATACTGTGTAAAAATTTGTGTCCATTCTCAGCTGTGTTTGTCTTCTCATGTGACCATTGCTTTTTCAGAGTTCCATCTCTGGGGTGACCGCTGCGTATAACCGAGAACAGCTTTGGCTGGCCAATGAAGGCTTGATCACCAAGCTGCAGGCTTGCTGCAGGGGATACTTAGTTCGGCAGGAATTCCGATCCAGGATGAATTTCCTAAAGAAACAAATCCCTGCCATCACCTGCATTCAGGTATTTCAGAGCCTATTATGCAGACAGCAAGTGGGCTTCTAGAGCAGGGGTAATAAAAAGTCAGCTCCTATGATCGAATGTCTGAGCGTGTCCTCTGTCTTCTGACCTCTTAGTCTTGTCCTTCTTCTGACAAGCACTTCCTCTCCTACCATTGGAATCACTGTGTGCTCATTGCTGTTTAGTGTGGTGAGTTGTCCAGCTCAGTGGCAGTTCTTCTTGGGCACCTCATTGTCTTCTAAGACTGTTCCTTTGTGTCAGATTTGAATATTGAGAGAAGCAACTGCGATTTTGCTTCAATGACAGGGAAGCACAATGTCACAGAAACAATTCTGGGTTAGGAATTACGGCTCCAGCACTGCCAGGTAGTGGTAAACCTCTTCTCTAAGTTTGTGTCCTCATCTGTAAATGGGGATACTAATATTTTTTTTTTTTTTTTTTTTTTTTTTTTTTTTTTTTATAGAACTGGAGAACATATGTGCAAACCATTTTTTTTTTAATTTATTTTTTTTATTTTCAGTACGCGGGCCTCTCACTGTTGTGGCCTCTCCCGTTGCGGAGCACAGGCTCCAGACGCGCAGGCTCAGCGGCCATGGCTCACGGGCCCAGCCGCTCCGTGGCATGTGGGATCTTCCCGGACCGGGGCACGAACCCGTGTCCCCTGCATTGGCAGGTGGACTCCCAACCACTGCGCCACCAGGGAAGCCCGGATACTAATATTTATCTTACCTTCCTCACCTGATTTGTTGTAAGGAGCCTATGAGAGCATCTGTGCAGATGCAGTTTAAGGTGTGAAGTGCTGTGCTCACATCAGGGAGGTGGAAGTTAGCCAGTGTGCTCTCCTGGTGGAGGTACAGCCCAGGCCCCCCTTCCCCTGTCACTGGTGGACGTGATCCTTTTTAAAGCTGCATCATGAATTGCACTTGGATGGTATCTCAAGACGAAATCTTTTTTTTAACTTCCTCTGACCCTTGGGAAATAATGTGTCGCATGTAATGTTTGATGGTTTCAGTCGCAGTGGCGAGGATACAAGCAGAAGAAGGCGTATCAGGACCGCTTAGCTTACCTGCGCTCCCATAAAGATGAAGTTATAAAGGTGTGTAGCCCAGGCAGGGTTTCTCAACGTGGGGCGTGAGCATGATATGTGTGGAGATGAAGGGCTCTTCTAATTTCCAGGACCGCCTTTTCCTTTTCCACAGATTCAGTCCCTGGCAAGGATGCATCAAGCTAGAAAGCGCTACAGAGATCGCCTACAGTATTTCCGAGACCATGTGAGTACCCTTGGGTAACAAGGACCAGTAGAGTTAGTTTTGCTGTGTTTGTGGTGGACAGAAGAACAAAGGAATTTCTTTTTTTTGTTCCTTAGATAAATGACATTATCAAAATCCAGGCTTTTATTCGGGCAAACAAAGCTCGTGATGACTACAAGACTCTCAGTGAGTAACTGTGGCTCAGCAGAGGACAGTTGAGGCAGTGGTTGAGAGCCGTCAGGTTCTGAGTATTCTCCACGGATCTCTTTTCTTGTCCTGCAGGCAAGGCTTGGGGGGTAGGGTGCTGCTTGTGACTTAAGCCCCATTGCTCACCTGTGACTTGATGTCTTGTTGCTTGCTATATTCGCCTTCCACATAACAACATAGCAATAGCATGACTGGGAAGACTGCACTTGGTGGTTGTCTTTGCACATCTCAAAAATAAACAAATATCTTACGTGTGAATAGAGCTTTTTTTTTTTAAGACAGTGCTGATGTTTTCCATTTTATTGACGCTTCCATTCCTCGTCTGACACATGCTTTCTTTCTGTCAGTCAATGCTGAGGATCCCCCTATGGTTGTGGTCCGAAAATTTGTCCACCTGCTCGACCAAAGTGACCAGGATTTTCAGGAGGAGCTTGATCTTATGAAGATGAGGGAAGAGGTCATTACCCTCATCCGTTCTAACCAGCAGCTGGAGAATGACCTCAATCTCATGGATATCAAAATTGGACTGCTAGTGAAAAATAAAATTACACTACAGGTATGGTCCAGTGCCAGTAAGGGCCTTGGGGTACATTGTCCTGCTTGGTACCCCTGTCTCTCCCTAGGTGACTTGCAGGGAGAGGGTAGGAGGCTGGCTTTCTTCTCAGCGAACGCCATAAATTTTTTTTTTTAAGTTAAATAAGAAATCAAGTGATTTAATCACAAGATTTTAAATAGAGAAAAGTAGATAAAAAACATCCCAGAATTCCACCACCCTAACAATCATTTTATATCCTACATTTTTATTTAATATAGAGGATAAGATACTTTGCATATGTTAAGTCATCATAAATATTATTTTTAGTGGCAGTGTAATAATTTATCAGGAAATAATCTGAGTTACCTCTTTTTTTCTAGACTATTTGACATTTTCAACTTTTTTTTTAACATTTTCAACTTTTATTATTACAGAATAACACTGCAGTTAATGTTTCAATGTATATGTAGCTTTTATTGTGTTTAAGACTTTGTAAGATAGATTCCTAGAAGTTGGTTTCTTGAATCAATGGACATTTTTATAGATGACGTTCTTTATAGGAAGATGGAAGTAGGAATGGATTTGATTGATGTACTGAAAATAAGGTACAGTGTAGTGATTCTAAAATATTTAGGGGATCTGCCAGTGCAGTAGACCTTCATGAAAGTTTCTAGGTGCTAAAAGACCTTTCCATAATGCCCAGAGTTTCATCTTTGAAAGCTTTTTGATTTATGTATATGTGTTTGTTTATAGGACGTGGTTTCCCACAGTAAAAAACTTACCAAAAAAAATAAGGAACAGTTGTCTGATATGATGATGTTAAATAAACAGAAGGGAGGTCTCAAGGCTTTGAGCAAGGAGAAGAGAGAGAAGTTGGAAGCATATCAACACCTGTTTTATTTATTGCAGGTGAGTGGCTCCTGGAATTAATATTGTAAAATTTAGTTAATTTAGTTTTCTCAAGAAAACCTTATGCATAGATCTCTGTGAAAGTCCTTCTGATTTCCACTGAGAGATGAGCAAAGGGCTGTCTTATTTTTCTTTATTACTCAGGTACTTTCTAATCCTTCAAGCTGAAAAATCTTGAATATTTGTGCCAGCCTTCATGTCATCTAGAAATTACTTATCCCTTGCTTTCGTTTCAGACCAACCCCACCTATCTGGCGAAGCTGATTTTTCAGATGCCCCAGAACAAGTCCACCAAGTTCATGGACTCTGTAATCTTCACACTCTACAACTATGCATCCAACCAGCGAGAGGAGTATCTGCTCCTGCGGCTGTTTAAGACAGCACTGCAGGAGGAAATCAAGTACGGACAGATTTCTGCAGGGCATACATGGGACTCCTCCCCACCATCATAGGTGCTCATAGTTTGAGATTCAGGCCTGCCTGTGCCTTTTCTCAATACTGTGACATGTGTGAGATACTTACTCTAAAGAAGCATTTACCTTTTATAATGTAAAAATATAGATTATGCACTCACACAAACGAATTATACTGAAAATACAAATTAATTATATATTAATTATATATATACTGTATACCAATATGAACTAATAATATATACACAATATAAACTAATATGCTAATTATAAGCTAATATAATAAACACTAATATAAAGTGTCGCTGTTTCTGGGGAGGTGATAGAGATTTGCTAAATTAGTTTTAGGAATATTCTGTATTAAGATAGAATTTTTTAAAAGCTGGTCCAAACATGAAGATTTCACATCTTTAGCTAATGAAGGACCTGATCATGTTCCTATGATTGAGTTTGCAACAACAGCAGGAAGGTGCGGTATTCAGATGAGTGTTGGGGAGTGTTTCTAGAGAAATAGCATGTAACCCTTTCCTTCCAACTATCATATTTCTGTTTTTAGGAGATGGGATCTTTAAGTAGGAAGGATCTTTAGGTTGGTAGATTTGTGATTAGTTTGAATTGAATTTGTATTTATGTTTTATAGGTCAAAAGTAGATCAGATTCAAGAAATCGTGACAGGAAATCCTACAGTTATTAAGATGGTTGTAAGTTTCAACCGTGGGGCCAGGGGCCAGAATGCACTGAGGCAGATCTTGGCCCCGGTGGTTAAGGAGATTATGGATGACAAATCTCTCAATATCAAAACTGACCCTGTGGATATTTACAAATCTTGGGTTAATCAGATGGAGTCTCAGACAGGAGAGGCAAGGTATGGTAACCACAACATCTTTTCTTTCATGTTTTTATTATTTTCTCTCTCTCTTTTTTAAGCAGTTAACATTTCTTTGATTTATGAATTAGTAATTGCTTAAATAGGTTTTCCTTAGAAACCCCTTCTTTAAGTAGTTGACTTGGTAATTTATTCACTTACTTAGCAAATATTTATTGAGTACTTACTAAGTGCCAACACTGGGTTAGATACACCTACAATAATACGATAACGAATGAGACATACAATAATGAATGAAGAAGACATGCTCCCTGCCCTCTGTTCATAGTTTATTGTGTGGGAGAGATGACACACAGGTACATAGAAATAAAGTTGCAGACTGAGGGGAGTTTCGTGATGTTTTGTAGGGAACTGTAATGGAGAATTCAAGAGGGAGCTAACTTAGAGGGGTTAGGGAGAGCCTCCCTGAGAAGGTGAACCGTCACATGGTGGAGGCCTGAAGGGTATAGTGGGGCCAGCCTTGCTAAGAGCTAGGTGCAGTCTTCATGTCTGAATGCTGTCAGGTGGAAGGAGCTTGGGAGAGTCTAGGACCTGGAAGGACACTGGGCATCAGCAGAGATGCAGTTAGATGGGAAGACTCGCACAGATCTGAGTGAGATCACTGTGTTTCATTAAAGGGAAGAGGAGCTGGTGTGGGCGAATGATGAGCTGCCCTGGAATACTGAGAGTTGGACTAACTAAATTAACATAATCCAGGAGAGTTCTGTGCCAGGGCGTTAGTTTTCACCACCAGCGTTAACACATCCAAAGGAAAAATGTGTCAGTAGAATATGGGAAATGCTGGGAAAATACAGTTCAGAGGGCCAAAATGTTTAAAATATTTTTATCCAGCTTGGGTGAGGACAGGGGGGTGAGGAATAGAGATATGAGCAGTTTAGTCTATGATGGTTTTTTCCTTTTTGGTGTAGAGTAGGATTAGATCATACATGAAGTTCTCTGGAGCTTAAGAGGAGTAGCTCTCCATATGATTGCTACTCAGAGTTTGATCTGTGGGCCAGTAACTGTAGATCATCAGTGTCGCTAAACACACTGTTTAGTTCAGCTGACATTTTTTTCTATAGCAAGACTTTCTCAATGAAGGAAGTATCCATTCTGAAGTTGATTACATTCTGGCTCAAGCTCCTTATCCTGTCTTGGACTGATTGGTAGAATGGTCTACATGTTGAATAATGCAGCTTTCCACGTACCTGGACACCAGGCAAAGGGGGAGGTTACCCTGGATAGAGAACAGAACCATTCTGCTCACTCTTACAAAGGGCTTATCCCCTATTGGGAATTGTGTGGGAACCAACCCTGATTTGGTTCTCTGCTTTGTGTCAGTCTGTCACCCAAGAGTCAGATCATTGCTGGGTGTGATGGAAAATCCAGTTTTGTTTTGACCTGCACCAGGCCCAAATCCTGGAATATGGTCAGCCAACTGCAGTAGTTGACTGGGAGGATTTGACTGAAGCTCAGGGCATCCCTAGATGAGAGCCCCATGGACACAGGCTCAAGGGTACTAAGATACTTCCTCTGCTGGTCCATGAGTTGGTCATTTTTAGATCAAAATTCCAGTAGGTATTTCAAGATATTTTCTTGTAGGTGCCTATCAGAAACGTGTCTTATTTTCCTTTTCATAAAATGGAAATGGATTTTAACACATTTTTTTTAGTATGGATAACTGGGAGGTGTAGTGGTATGTGGTGGGAGCCCATGCAGCATGTAAGCATCACGGATCCTTGAGCTTCAGCCACGAAACTCATAGCAAACTGGGACGTTGTCCCCCTTTGCAGTGTTCACCTCTAAAATCTTAGAAATTTAATATTCTGTTCTCTGACTACACCCATTTAGTTTAACACTTGCATTCTCTTTGCTCATTGCTACCTTTTTTAAAATGTCGTATACATATACAGTTATATTTTACTAATATAAAAGATGTAAAGTACATAACTTACAAAATATAAATGCCCTTATAAATTCAATACAGCCAATTGTTTCAGACAGAATGCTTTTGTTAATTTTTGCTGAATCTTTGTGTTCATAGTCTACCAGTGTTTGTAATTCAGCCACCATATGATGAATGGAGTTGTGTCCTTATTTGCTTGTATTAGTTTCCTATTGCTCCTGGGATGAATTACCACAAACTTGATGGCTTAAAACAACATAAATTTATTTTCTCACAGTTTTGGAGGCCAGAAATCCGAAATTGGTATTAAAGGGGTGAAATCAGGGTGTCAGCAGGGCTGTGCTCCCTCCAGAGGCTCTAGTGGAAAATTCGTTCCCTGCCTCTTCAGCTTCTGGTGGCTA
>NW_006798464.1:1899401-1913355 GCF_000442215.2 Lipotes vexillifer | reverse complement strand
CTCCAGTGGCTCTAGTGGAAAATTCGTCCCCTGCCTCTTCAGCTTCAGGTGGCTATTGGCAATCCTGGCCTTGTGGCTGTATCACTCCAGTCTCTGCCTGCCCTCCCCCGTCGCCACATTGCCTCCTCTTCTGTGTGCACCAAATCTCCCTCCGCCTCTCTCTTATTAGGGCGCTTGTGATTGGATTTAGGCCACCAAGATAATCATTACTGCTTTTTGACCTGATTGAAAGTACCACACTGGGACCCTTGCAATTCATTTTTGTCTTTCAGCTCCCTCCTGTCCTTGTTTCCTTCCTGATTAAGCCTAGGCCCAGTGTTCTAGCACATCTACTATTCTCTTGTCAGTTCCTTCTGACTCAGGGCCTTCTCCTGAATGATCTCTTCAGCTCCCTCACCAGTACCTAAAGGGTCACCATGTCCCATTGATTGTGTCTCCTTAATATCTCTCAGATCTGTCTCCTTGGTCCCCACTGCTTGCATCCTTGTTCATGTCCTCATCATTTTTTTTGTGGGGGGGCATGCCGCGTGGCATGCGAGATCCTAGTTCCCCAACCAGGGATCGAACCCATGCCCCCTGCAGTGTAAGCACAGAGTCCTAACCACCTGACCACTAGGGAAGTCCCATGCTCTCATCATTTCTTGATCAGGCTGTAGCACTAGTCTTCTAGCTCTTTCATCTGTGACTGTCCATCTTTAGTTCATTTCTCATGGTGGATCAGAGCAATCCTCTTCAAAATTCAGATCTGTCTCTTAATGGCTCTCCATGGCTTCTAGGAAAGTCCAGATTTCTTAGCATCATATACAGGGCCCTCCATGATCTGGCCCCTGTTTACTCTTCCACCCTCATTTCTCCTTCCTGTTCCCTTTCTTTGCATTTGATCTTCCTTCCCAGAAGACCTTTCTTCTCCCTTTTTCCTAAGTTCCTATGTCCCTTCCTTATGGAAGTCTTCCTTGATTTCTCCAGTCTGAATAGAAGCCTCTTCTCTGCGGCACTGTAGCACTTATGGTCAGCTGCTTCTTTGTAGTGCAGTGTGTTTACAGATACTTATTTGTGTGTCTCTTCCACCAGACTGTGAGAGACTCGAGAAGCTTTCATGTCTCCAGTACCTTTTATCCCAAGTGCCTGGCACATAGTTTAAGGCACCCAATTCACAGTTGAAAACCTGAGCTCCAATTCTGGCCCCACCATTTACCAGCTCTACGAGCACAACAAAATTACCTACTCTCTCTGGGTCTTTCTGTTTATGAAAGACACAGTCTCGCCTCAGGCTGTTCCTGGCTGTTGGTCTAACATACATGGGGGTAATTTCTGCTTTCCCAGCAAACTACCCTATGATGTGACCCCAGAGCAGGCTCTGGCTCATGAAGAAGTCAGGACACGGTTAGACAACTCCATCAGGAACATGCGGGCCGTGACGGACAAGTTCCTGTCAGCCATCATCAGCTCTGTGGACAAAATCCCGTGAGTGCTGTTAGCTGTGACCCCCTGTTGAGCCCAGAATTAGTGGCCTTCTGCTCCCTGGCCCTTCTCATTACGTTTTGTCCACCCCACAGTTACGGGATGCGCTTCATTGCCAAAGTGCTGAAGGACTCGTTACATGAGAAGTTCCCTGATGCTGGTGAAGATGAGCTGCTGAAGGTAAGACTGAAAGCTGGCACATTCTTGCCTTACCAATAATAGCCCTTTGAGGAAAAAGTTCTAAGACTAGGCCTGACCTTAGACTTTCATTAAGGACCTTAACCTAGATTTCGTCAGTAGCTTGCCGTTGATTGTGAGATTTTGAGTGTTTGTAAATAGTAAATGATACCTCTTTTAGTTCCTATATAGTTCCTGTGTTGTTTGAATGGCACACAGACCTCAAACAAGTAGAGAAGATGGATTTTCCTGTCTTGAGATACATTTCTTTGAGTCCTATCTTTTCGCTGAAGAATTGCTCCCTCTGCTGGTGGCCAGGTGAATGGTAGCAAGCGCAGTTGTTTCCGCTAAGGCCGTTGCTGATAATTCTTTCTTACTCAGCTATGCTCCCTCCTTTTTTTTTCCTTCTTCTTCTTTTTTTTTAACCTGAACGCTTTTTTCTTCTCTCCTAGTTCTGTGCTTTCCTACAGTGAGGCCTCGATTCTAGACTTTCTGTTCAGGTGAATTTTTATTTTTTTCTGAATGAAACTCTAGGGGAAATGCTGTGACTGTCCTTGAATAATTCTGTGGAAGAGATGTGTGTTGAGTGACTTTAATTTCAGAGGCATGAACTTGTGCGCCTTTGAAGTCTGCAGCATGAGGATGATGGGGGTTGGACAGGTTATGCTCTGCTAATTAGGTCGTGTTCAAGGATTTATTTTAGCTATGTTCATTAGCTTCTTAAAATGAAAGCCCATCTGCCTGAAAATGAAAAGTGCATGTGGTTGACAGCAGCCTTATTTGCTGCCATGGTATGTGAACAAAGGATGCCCTAAAATGCTCAGTAACAGACTTTAATTCTATCATTTTTACCTTCTGAATCTGCTCTTTCATTGTCGTGATTTTCAGTTCTGTTCTCATTTTCTTTTTTTCTGCATCTAGCCAAGGGGTGTTTGGTCGTTTTAGTTTCAGGCCTTGAGAGAAAGAGAGTGTGTGTGTGTGTGTGTGTGTGTGTGTGTGTGTGTAGTGTTTAATTTTTTCTCACAGGACCACATTTTCTGGGGTTTTTTTGCTAGCAAAGTCATTTACGGCTTACTTGGTGGAATGGTTTTTAACACCCATTTCTTTTTCCTCTGTTCCCAGATTATTGGTAACTTGCTTTACTATCGATACATGAATCCAGCCATTGTTGCTCCTGATGCCTTTGACATCATCGACCTGTCAGCAGGAGGCCAGCTTACCACAGACCAACGCCGAAATCTTGGCTCCATTGCAAAGATGCTTCAGCATGCAGCTTCCAATAAGATGTTTCTGGGAGATAATGCTCACTTAAGCATCATTAACGAATATCTTTCCCAGTCCTACCAGAAATTCAGGTAAGGGGAAAGGGACAAGGTACTTGAAAGATTCTGTGGGCGTGTTTCTAACTCTGAAGGTAAAGACAAGATTAAATACCACGCCCAGCATTCCCTGGACTGCAGTGTTGTATACATCTCATGTGCTCAGAGCTCCAGGGGATGATGAAGAGGATGTTTGAGCTATTAAAATGTATTCCTATGAAATAGACTGTACTTAACATAGGTCTACATTAGGCACGTGTTACTTTGTAATCAGAGAAGAATTGGAGAGTGCTTTAAATATTTGTAAATTAAACATTCAGTTGAGAGTTCGAGTTTGGGACGTTGTCTTAGACAGTTGGTTCTGCTAACAACGCAGGTGTGTGAGAACTGTTTTAAATTATGGTTGAGCAGTTCTTGTGGGTAGAACTAAAACAAAGTGGAAAGAGAACCAACGTCCCAAGGCTGTTAAGCACAACGAACATGCAGCAGTTTCCCTAGAATTAACTGTCTTGACTGGCTTCTGTTTGAACTCACTGCCCCAGAGGTTTGTGGGATGTCCTTTGTCAACTTCTCACACATGTGTCACTTGTTGGGGCCTGGCTCCTGTGTTTATTTTCAGACGGTTTTTCCAAACTGCTTGTGATGTCCCAGAGCTTCAGGATAAATTTAATGTGGATGAGTACTCTGATTTAGTGACCCTCACCAAACCTGTGATCTACATTTCCATCGGTGAAATCATCAACACCCACACTGTAAGTATTTTTCTTTAATGATTTAATTTCATTGCTCTGTCTTAATTGCCTTCTCCGGCTGCTGCCTGTTATCTCTGGAAGCCAGAGATCTCAGTTTGATCTTACTGACATCACATCTGCCTTGTTGTTTATCTTCCTTTGCTTAGTATCCTTAACTTTCTTGAAGTGATCCCCAGGCCACCTGCATCAGAATCATCTGGGCTGGTTATTAAAAATGAAGTTTCCTGAACCCCACCACAGGCCAGCTGAATCAGAATCCCCATGGCTGGGCTTTAGAATCTCCATTGTGACCCCTGATATAGTGACTTGATAAAATACTGTTTTTATTGGTCCTTCTTTTTACCCTGGCCCTCTGTCTTACTTTTCTAACATGATCTAGAATACCACCTTTTTCCTCTGTGTCACCTTTGAGTGATTTTCCCTTGGTTACTCCTTCCCCCCCACTTTTTTATAATTCATTCCCCCTTGGGGGCATATAGAACAGGAAATAAGGAAATAAAATGAAATTTCAGGGATTGTCATTTCTGATGACGTCACCCGGGATAATAGCTTCTTAAGGCTTTGCCGAATACCCCTAAAATAATGATAATGTTGATCTGATGCACTTTTTTTCTGAATTAAAAGATATTATATACTGGAAACTTTAAGTAAAAGTATGAATGTGAGTCATTTGAACTGGTTGTAGGGAATATTGATGACTTGGATATTGAAGTCTGTGAGTTTCCTTGTTCTTTCTTATATAGGGTACATTTAAATCCTTTATATCTGTAAGGTTGAGTACCAGTATCTCCTCTTCATATGTCGTAACATATGTCATTCATCACGGGCCAATGTGTTGCTTTATATATCATATTGTTTATTTGGGTTAGTTTGTTAAGGATTGATTTTTCTGTTCTTTGAATATGGGAGTTTTGTTATCTAACCTCTTTTGTGCTGTTAGGCATTGTGGATGGGGATGGGGGCTAGTGGGTTGAGTGTGTAAATGGAATTGATCCCTGGATGTTGGATGCAGCTCCTGTTAGATCACCAGGATGCCATTGCCCCGGAGCACAATGATCCAATCCATGAGCTGCTGGATGACCTTGGCGATGTGCCCACCATCGAGTCCCTAATAGGTAAAGTTCTGACTTAACTGCCCAGAAGCTGAGAGAGGAGATTGGCAGGAGTGCGGTAATTGTCACCTCCTCTGTTTCTACACTGAATACACATCAGGGAAGAAAACAGATGTGATCCCTATCTGTTAGGAACTGAAGTCCAGTGGAAGAGATCATTTTAAATGCATAGATACATATAATCATGTAACTAGAAATTTATAAGTCCTATAAAGGAAATGAACAGAGTATTTTTTTTTTGATATTTATTTATTTGGTTGCACTGGGTCTTAGTTGTGGCAGGCAGGCTCCTCAGTTGCAGCAGGCGGGCTCCTCAGTTGTGGCATGCGAACTCTCATTTGCAGCATGCATGTGGGATCTAGTTCCCTGATCAGGGATCGAACCTGGGCCCCCTGCATGGGGAGCGTGGAATGTCAACCACTGTGCCACCAGGGAAGTCCCTGAACAGCGTATTTTGAGAGAGAAATGTTACAGTGTTGAAATGATTTCTCAAACATTTGTTAAGTTATTTTATTATGGATCCTTTGCCTTTATCATTTGGCATAATATTTTATTTATCAGTAAAAGGTGTCCTCACCACAGTGTACATATAGGCTTATTCAATTACCTTCTTAAACTTGCATTATCTTTTACTTGAATTATTATCTGCTCTCCAATGTCTCCTCTGTTTACGGTATTGATTCTTTCTACCCTCCCAAAACTTTAGGAGAAGGCTCTGGTAATTTAAATGACCCAAATAAGGAGGCACTCGCTAAGACAGAAGTGTCTCTCACACTGACCAACAAGTTTGATGTGCCTGGAGATGAGAATGCAGAAATGGACGCTCGGACCATCTTACTGAAGTGAGTATTGGAAGGAGGAGGAACAGAGTAAGTGTAACCCAGTGATCCCTTCTGTCCCTTTGTCTTGGTGAATGAGTCCTCTTGTTCATCCCTAAAATGATCATCTCAGCCATTTAAGCCTCATACATTTCCAGTCACCTCATGTATTATACTTAACAAAGGGCTTACTTGCCTTATTTGATAATAATATGCTGAAATGAATTTGTAGCTTGGAAATCCTAACCTTGGTACCCACTCTGTCATAGCTGTGTAAGTAAGCCTGGGACTTTGCGTACCTTGCATTAGGGCTGCCCAGTGGGACTCTGTGAGGTAGTGTTTGTTCTGCTCCTGTTGAGGTCCGTTCGAAGGAAGTAGGACAGCTGCTAATGTTTAAATGCTTCCCACACCTCCTTTTAGCACAAAACGTTTGATTGTGGATGTCATCCGGTTCCAGCCGGGAGAGACCTTGACTGAAATCCTAGAAACACCAGCCACCAGTGAACAGGTAAAGTTTGGGGGTTTACCAGGTACCACAGTAAGATGCATAGGTGCTCCTGTGATAGGCACGTGACAGGGCTGAGGAGGTGGGACATAGGTGGCGAGAGGTGGTCACTGGAAGGTGGGCCTGGATGTGGTGGCATTTAGGGCTTATTGAGAAAGTTGTTGGTTCCTAAATCCAGAGGTGGTTGTTTCTAGGGCACAAAGCTCACTGGCACTTACATGCAGTCTGTGTGTGTGCTTTAATTTAACCTGAGGCAGAATCAGTGAGTCTGCCCAGTAATTTATTGAATACTATATAGTTAGAATTTTATTAAGTGCCTTGGTAGATAGGAGAAAAGAATAGAATGTGGCTCCTATGTTCTGTGAACTTAGTTGGAGATGTGTGACATATGCCCCTGAAACAGTTAGAAAACCACTGAAAATTCACTATGGTTTTGGCCCTAAAAATGCTAGAAATTAAAGCAAGAGGCCAGTGAGGAGCAAAGCAGCAGGGAGGTATGGGACTTGAACCAAACTTACAAAGAACATGCATGTAGACAGGAGGGACGTTCTAGACCGGGGAGTCCCTGTGAACAGAGACACAATGGAGGGCAGAGCATGATGTGACCAGACCTACATATCTAGAATGAAGGTGTGGGTGAGGGTGAGTAGTGAGAAATTAAACGTGAGGACACATTATGTAGAACCCAAAACTTAGGAATTTGGCACCAGAGAGACAGGAGTAAAGGACCTTTGTAAACTTTGGGACCATTTGATATTGATTAATTTTGCAGTGCTGTCAGAGCAGATGGTAGTTGAGTCATCTGTGTGTGTGATAGGGTTCCAGGTCCAATTGGGTGAGGGGTGGCACAGCAGTGGGGAGGGACGGATGGGTCACGTTTAAGGCTTCTGTTTCATGTTTATAAAATGAGAAAAGTAAGTCAAGTCATTCGTTTTCAATTTTTTGAGCATGGGAATCCTTTTCATTAAGTAACAATGTATTTGGAAGCCCAACATATAAAAGAGGTAAAATTGGAGCTACTCTGGCAGCCCCAGGGATGGGCCCTTGGAAGCCCACCCTCCAGGACTCTTGGCATCTCCCTGGGAAACCCTTAAGGCCGCAGGGAGGACTATTTGAAAACCAGTTTTTTTTTTTTTTTTTTTCTTGCGTTATGCGGGCCTCTCACCGCTGTGGCCTCTCCCATTTGCGGAGCACAGGCTCCGGACGCGCAGGCCCAGCGGCCATGGCTCACGGGCCCAGCCGCTCCGCGGCACGTGGGATCCTCCCGAAACGGGGCACGAACCCGCGTCTCCTGCATCGGCAGGCGGACTCTCAAGCACTGCGCCACCAGGGAAGCCCCTGAAAACCAGTTTTAAATGAATTATTAGCTTTTAGATGCTGTGACTCATTAGATGTGTGTGACGGGCAGGAAAAGAGGCATAACCAGTAACTGCAACTGGTTTAACTTGGAAGGAAGTTTGAAGTAGGGAAGAAGGAACTGGTCTTTACTGAGAATCTGCTATTAGTTTGGTGCTTTCACCTGTGTTCTTTCCTGTAATCCTTGCACTATCCCTATGAGGTGAGTCTTTTCATCCTCCTTTCACAGATGACAAAACTAAGACCCCTAGAGGTTAAATAACTCGCCCAAGATAATTCACTTGTAGTGGCAGAACCAAACTTGAATCGGGTTCTGTCTGACTCCAGTTTATGCTCTTTGCGTTATCTGATGAAGAGTAGTTTTGACATTAGAAGAAAAGGGAATATTGGGAAAGGAATTGCTCCAGTTCGGGAAAAATTACAAGTCTGAACTACAAACCTTTCCAAATGTAAACATCCCCAGTACAAACAGTTCAAAATATGGTACCAGAGCCTTAGCCATATGCTGGGATCTATCAGCATAGAGGTGATCATTGAAGTTTTGAGAGAGAACACTTACAAAGAAATGACCATGGGCCACTTGGACGTACCAGCCCATGCTTAGGGCAAGGAAAAAGTGTGGAGAATATGATCACGGCAACAACTAAGAAAAGGCACTGGATTGGGGATGGGCGGAATGGTAACGAGAATTGGTGGTGAGAGAAGCCAGACTGCGAGGAAAGTGCTGAAAGACTGCAACAGCAAGTGTGGATTGTTTGTTGGGTGGGAACATAACAGACAAACGTTGGTTGGTGACTAGGAGACAGCAGATATGAGAAGGGTCTCTTTACTGGCGTTTGCAGCATGTTTGAAAGAGGGAAGGCTTGAGTGTGATTCAGCTGGGACGAGGTAGCAAAAAGGATTAGCAAGAATTTACTGACCACTGGTGTTGCATTGGTATGGTTATAACGTTCATCAAGCCGGGTTTCAAATAAAATTAAATGATTTCCATGTCCCCAGTGTGATAGGGAAAAAACGAGGGGTTTTGTACCCAGAGTCCAATCTCCTGTCCAGGAAAGAAGCCCTAAGAAGCCAACATCTGACTTCATAGATGTTTCTCTTCTAGATGAAAAGAGAGCTGCCTCTGCTTCATGCAGTTTCTTTGTCAGTTGTCGGGGGTGGGGGTAAGTTTGTTCCCCTCTATTTCCAGAATAGAGTTGTTTGTTTGTTTGTTTTTAAAATATTTATTTATTTATTTGCTTGCTTGCGTTGGGTCTCAGTTGTGGCAGGCGGGCTCCTTAGTTGTGGCACGCAGGCTCCTTTGCTGCATGCATAAACTGGAGTCAGACAGTTGTGGCATGTGAACTCCTAGTTGCGGCATGCACGTGGGGTCTAGTTCCCTGACCAGGGATCGAACCCAGGCCCCCTGCATTGGGAGCGCGGCGTCTTAACCACTGCGCCACCAGGGGAGTGCCCCAGAATAGAGTTTGAGAGCTTTATAAATTCAAGTGTGGTTCAGTGTGGAGACCTTGCCACGAACTTCTTTTTCTTACTGTAGGAAGCAGAACACCAGAGGGCCATGCAGAGACGTGCTATCCGTGACGCCAAAACTCCTGACAAGATGAAAAAGTCAAAATCTGCAAGGGAAGACAGCAACCTCACTCTTCAGGAGAAGAAGGAGAAGATCCAGTCAGGCTTGAAGAAGCTAACAGAACTCGGCACCATGGACCCAAAGAACAGATACCAGGAACTGATCAACGACATTGCCAGGGTACGGCATTTGCGGGACAGCGACGGCCTGGCCAGGTTTAAAGCTGTCTCAGAGGCTTGTCAGGAGACAGTAGCTGTTCCGGTGACAACGAACCTTCAGTTCAACGTACCTTCAGGAGAGGAGATTAGAGTCCTCTCCTCTGGGGAATCGTTTCTGACTCTTCCAACATGAGGTCCTAGCCTGCCCTTTGATGGCTTATTCCATGGCCTAAATTAGTAGGGAGAAAACCTTAATTAGAGCTTCCTATGTCTCAGTTTGTCTTTGGCCTTAAAGAATTCCTCCAGATCTTTTTAATGATTACTGTGAAATATAAATTAACATCAAGTTAATCATCAAATCCTTGATTTGTGTGAATCTTCTCAAGTAAGGGGCTCTGGCACAGGCTGAGAAGTTTAGGCATTCTCTGCTGTCGCCCTAAAATCACACCATGCACAACTGCAAGCTTGGTAATTGTTATATTAAAGTTATCTTTTTCTCCCTCTCCTGACAACATATTTAAGAGGTTTAAACCAGCTTTGCAAGTCGATTATGAGAATGTGGAGGTCAGTATAAGTAACACATTTCCCTGCCTCATTAAATAGAAATGGGGAAAAAATTGATGAGATCTGAATTTCTTTGTTAATTTTTGAACATAAAATTGCTAACTTTTTTAGATTCCACATATAAGCAATATCATATGATGTTTGCCTTTCTATGTCTGACTTACTTCACTTAGTATGATGGTCTCTAAGTCCATCCATGTTGCTGCAGGTGGCATTATTTCGTTCTTTTTTATGGGTGAGTGGTGTTCCATTGTATATACGTGCCACATCTTTTTTATCCATTCCTCTGTTGATGGACATCTGGGTTCTTCCATGTCCTGTCTCTTGTAGATGGTGCTGCAGTTAACATTGGGGTGCACGTGTCTTTTTGAATTATGGTTTTCTCCAGATATATGGGCAAAAATCTTTAAAAATTTTCGAGATGAGTGAGAAAAAAAGAATTGCTGTCTATTAAAAATGTGTGGTCAAGCAAGGCAAAGTTAAGCGCTGCTGGGTTCTAGCATTAATGATTCAAGATGCACATGATATTATTTTTGTAATTTTAATAATTATGTCTCAGGATATTCGGAATCAGCGGAGATACCGACAGAGGAGAAAGGCTGAACTGGTGAAACTGCAGCAGACGTACGCTGCTCTGAACTCTAAGGCCACTTTTTATGGAGAGCAGGTGGACTACTATAAAAGCTACATCAAAACCTGCTTGGATAACTTAGCCAGCAAGGGCAAGTGAGTATTTTTGTTTTGAAGAATCAATGTCAGGGGAAAAAGAAGTAGAGGCAACTGAAGTGACATAGGAAAATTTTATTTACAGCACACTGGATCTATTTATTGCAATAGTCCTTTATTTTTCTTCTAATTGTTTGTGTAATTTCCTAGTTCCGTTTGTTATGGTATGATGTAAATAAATAATGTGTGGAGGATTTCAAGGATGCCTATTTCTAAGCATCCTGTGTTCCAAAATATCTTCTTGGCTCTAGAAATTAAAGAATCTTGGAAAGGGATCATTTAGTGGCCCCCAAACCAGGTTGTGCCTCAAAAATCACTTAAGGAACATCATAAACAATTAGATTCCCTGGCCTCTACACCTCCTGGACACAGGCTCCCAGACCATGATTTTTTTTCAGCTGCCAAGGAAGATCTGATGCAGCCTCCTTGTTGCTGGCCACAAACCACTCAGCCTGCCCATTTTATAGGGAGGGAAATTGAAAATCCAGAGAGGTGAAGTGATTAAGCACAGGTTCTGCTTATTAGAAGGGTTAGTTTATTATTTACTCCACACTTTTCATTTTGAGAATTTTGAAACCCCAGAAAGTTTCAGTGAATAGAACAATAAACACCCATATACCTTTCACCTAGATTCACTTGTACTTAACATTTTGCCACATCAGCTTCCCCTCTCTATAGCTTGCTTACTCTTCTGTCTGTGCTTTTCCTCTCCCTCCCTGAAGGCTTCATGGAGTGAGGCAGGGCTGTTGTGAAGTGGTGAAAATCATGTCCACCTAACCCAGCTTGCAGAGTTGGTGCCTGTGTCCTTTTGAAATGTCCCCATCATTCTTTGAGCACTTCGTGACTTTGTGGCACAAGATGTTTCTGGTTCAATTTTTACTTTTCCCTCCCTGGGCTTTGGAATTAGCTATTTCTCCAAGCATCCCTGGCTCTTTTTTTTTTTTTTTTTTTTTGGTGGTACATGGGCCTCTCACTGCTGCGGCCTCTACCGTTGCGGAGCACAGGCTCCGGACACGCGGGCTCAGCGGCCATGGCTCACGGGCCCAGCCGCTCTGCGGCATGTGGGATCCCCCCGGACCGGGGCACGAACCCATGTCCCCTGCATCAGCAGGCGGACTCTCAACCACTGTGCCACCAGGGAAGCCCCCTGGTTCCTTTTAATGAAGAATGGTATTTAGAAACCAAAATTTAGGCACCAGATGTGCTCAGTGCCACAGAATCATTTTTGTTTCAGGCCTTCTAAGCAGACAGAGCTAGGTTCTCATTTCTTTTTTAATGGCTGCATGGTATTCCATTGTATAGATAAATATAACTATGCTTAATCAATTCTCCATTAATAGACATTTACATTGTTTCCAGTTATTATAAAAAGTTCTGCCCCAAATAACCTCTTGTACATATGTCATTTTGCAAATGTAGGCATGTTTTTGAAGACAAATTTCTAGAAATGTAATTGCTGGGTTAACATTTTTGTGCAGTTGTGATTTTGATAGATATTTCAGTTGCCAGCCATAGGGATTTATTACCTTTTACACAACTACCAGCTTTTCTGCCCCAGTTCTTGAGACCCTTCCCTTGAGAGTCCCAGATACCATTCTCATTCATCTGTATTCTTCCTTTGCTTACTCTTCTTACCATTTCTCGCCTTGATTATCCCAACAGCCTTCTGACATCTGTTTCTTTTTCCTTGCTCCCATTCCTCTGTAATTGCTATGCTGGCTTAAATGCTTTTAAAAATTTCGTATTCTAAAATATTTTTATTTTTTCTCTGCACAGCCAAGGGGCTTAGAGTGACTCCCTTGGGGTTCAGTACAGTTCCCTCAGGCTGGCGTTAGAAGCCCTCACACTTACTTTACGTGCTTAGGTTCTGAGAGGGACATAGAAGGATTCAGACACGGTCAAATTCATCATGTGTTCTCAAATGTATAATTTAAATCAAAGGCAAAAGCAATTTAGTAATGTTTCCCTGTTTTGCAGAGATATTGCTTAGGCGAATCCTAGCATTTATTTGCCATTTTAGAATTGGTTTGTTACTTACGCTTGTGTATGGGAAGTTTGTTTTCTGACTTCATATCCTTGAGTTACCAACAAAGATTCATAGTAGATAGTTACCTATAGAAAGTGACATAATGTGATTTTTACAGGGTCTCCAAAAAGCCTAGGGAAATGAAAGGAAAGAAAAGCAAAAAGATTTCTCTAAAATACACGGCAGCAAGACTACATGAAAAAGGAGTTCTTCTGGAAATTGAGGACCTGCAAGTGAATCAGTGAGTATTTGCTTTTTAACTTTGTTTTATATATTGATTTTTTTATTTCTGCATTTGTCATATCTTTATCTTATTGACTTTATTTCTCTTATCTGGATAATCATTTTTATATTTTATATGTGTTTATAATTGATTAATTAAAATAAGTAATTAATTAATTATGTACAGAATTTGGCCTAATACTCAGAGTTAATTTGCCTGTCATAGAAGAGAGGTATTTCTTTTCCTTGTTTGTGGAACATTTGTCTCAGGACATCCTACTTTTCCTCTTTAAAGCAGGAAGCCATTCCTTCCATTTTTTTTTTTTTCTGTGCCTAAACCAAGGATAAATAAAGAATAACAAGAAGAGGAGTGTACTTTATTCCACTTGAGGCATGAACCAGGGGCTTACCCTCATCTTTTCTGGGAAGCACCAGCTTGCTTTACATGTGGTTCATGGACCTGACCTGACCTTACCATCCTCCCTCAGGTCCTGGCCCAGCTGCCATTAACAAGCATTTTATTGAGTACCTGCTCAGTCAACCCTGTGATCTCAGGCAGCTTAGCTTTCTGTTACTGTGTCTGTTTAAATTTTTTTTTTAAATTTTGCTTCAAAAAACTTTTATATTTTTCTGATTCTAAAATAATATGTATTCACTGTTGAACTTTGAAAATTTGGTAAAGCATAAAGAAAAAGAAAAAGCACCTATAATCCAAAAAGCCAAAGATAGCCACTGAAATCATTTTAGTATATTTTCTTCTGTGCCTCTATTCACATAAAGACTATCTATGATTACTTACTTACCTTCCTACTTTTTTTTTAACATAAATTTGGGTGATACTGTTTATAGTCATGTATCCAGCTTTTTCCTCATAACATTGTGAGCATTTTTCACATAGTTTGAAAGTATACTTTTTAATGACCACATAATATTCCATATTGTAGTTTTAATTTAGCCATTTACCTGTTGTAGAACATTTTAAGTTGATTTTACTTTTTACATTATTACACATGTGATAACACCTTTATATGTAAATCTTTGATTCTACCTCAGATTATTGTATTTTTTTTGTATCATAGATGCCTAAAAATGTAATTTTTGGTCAGAGTATAAAAATATTTTTTTATTGTAAAAAACACAAAACATAAAATTTACCACCTTAACTTTTTTTTTTTTTTTTTTTTTTTT
>NW_006798464.1:1893931-1899377 GCF_000442215.2 Lipotes vexillifer | reverse complement strand
TGCGTTATGCGGGCCTCTCACTGTTGTGGCCTCTCCTGTTGCGGAGCACAGGCTCCGGACGCACAGGCTCAGTGGCCATGGCTCACGGGCCTAGCCGCTCCGCGGCATGCGGGATCTTCCCAGACCGGGGCACGAACCGGTGTCCCCTGCATCGGCAGGCGGACTCTCAACCACTGCGCCACCAGGGAAGCCCCCACCTTAACTGTTTTTTAAGTGTACAGTTCAGTAGTGTTAAGCATATTCACATTGTTGTGCAATCCAGAACCTTTTCATCTTATAAAACTGAAACTATACCCATTAAATAACAACTCCCCATTTCCCCTTCCCCCCCAGCCTCGGGCAACCAGCATTCTCCTCTCTGTTTCTATGAATTTGACTCCCTAGGTGCTTCATATAAGTGGGATCATAAAATACTTGTCTTTTTGTGTCTGGCTTCCTTCATTTAGCATGATGTCCTCAGGGTTCATGCATGTTGTAACCTGTGACAGATTTCCTTCCTTTTCAAGGCTGAATAGTTTTCCACTGTGTACATGTACTACATTTTGCTTATTCATTCATCCATTGATGGATGTTTGGGTTCCTTCCACTTTCTGCTATTATGAATAATGTTACAATGAACATGGAAGTGTAAATACCTCTTTGAGACCCTGCTTTCAGTTCTTTCTGATGTATACCCAGAAGTGGGATTGCTGGATCATATGATAATTCTATTTTTAATTTTTTTAGGAACTGCCATACTGTTTTCCATAGCAGTTGAAAAAAAATTTTAATTCATATATATTGCAAAGTATTTTCTAGCATTGTCTAAAATGTGTATGAAAGTGCTTACTTACCTCACTACTTCTTTGCCATCATTGAGTAATAAAACAGTTTTTGATATTTTTGAATTAATAGATAAAAAGGTAGCATTTTAAATTTTTGCACTTTTTAGAATTCTGGTTGAGTTTTTTAGTGTCTGTTTATTTGTTTTTTAATATTTATTTATTTTATTTATTTTTGGCTGTGTTGGGTCTTAGTTGTGGCACGCGGGATCTTTCGTTGCTGCGTGTGGGCTCTTTGTCGCGGTGTGAGGGCTTCTCTCGTTGCAGTGTCTCTAGCAGTGGCATGCGGGTTTTCTTTCCCTAGTTGTGGCGCAGGGGCTCTAGAGCACATGGGCTCTGTGGTTTGCGGCACATGGGCTTGGTTGCCCTGCAGCATGTGGGATCTTAGTTCCCCGACCAAGGATCGAATCCGCTGCATTGGAAGGTGGATTCTTTACCACTGGACCACCAGGGAAGTCCCTGTGTGTGTGTGTTTAAACAGAGCTTATTATCTATGTTTTCTCTGATCATTTTTTTCAGTTGGGGACCTTGGTCTTTTGAGGTTTTTTTTTTTAGTTGACCACTTTATGCCATTTTTCAAATCTGTTTTATAATTTATTATTTTCTCCCTTCTTTTTTGTCATTATTTGCCACTACCGTTCAAGTGCCTACTGTTATTTGACTCTTCTTTTTAATTTGCTACCATGGGCTTAGGAAACAGATGACAAACCAAACCAGTTAAAATAAAATTATTTATCACATAAAATAAACATCTTTATAAAGGGTCTCCTATTGAGTAAAATGCATGTGTTTTAGTACATGGATTTTGTAACCTCTCATTTAGCTTCTTAGTGGCCCTCTTGCATCCTTCATGGTTCTCAGCTCTGTTCACAATAGATCAGTTTGCTCTGTAGTTGAGTTCTGGAAATCTGGGGTGACACACTTTGATCACCTGGGGAACAGCATACTCCCACCTTCTGGTGCATTAAAACTTCTGGGCATGTAAGGTGTCCAGAGTGAGTGATACCCTAAATGTTTTCAGTAATAGTAGTTTATATTTGGTGGTACTTAGTATGTTTATATCTGTAGCACCTGCTCCTTTCAGAAAACCTCCTCTCTTGGTTCTTTTCATTCTGACCATCCCCACTCCACCCCCCGCCCCCGCCTTTTGTTAACTTACCTCTTCCAGTCCTCAGACACGCATGGATTCAAACATGCGTCTTTTCCTCCTCCTTCTAGCCCAATGTCCTCTTTATTTTTTTTAAACATTTTACTTGCAGAACATAATTAGTTCTCTCATTTATTTATTTATTTACTTTTTTTTTTTTTTTTGGCTGCATCGGGTCTTTGTTGCTGCGCGTGCAGGCTTTCTCTAGTTGTGGCAAGCAGGGGTACTCTTCATTGCGGTGCTTGGGCTTTTCATTGCAGTGGCTTCTCTTGTTGCAGAGCACGGGCTCTAGGTGAGCGGGCTTAAGTAGTTGTGGCTCACAGTCTCAGTAGTTGTGGCACACGGGCTTAGTTGCTCCACGACATGTGGGATCTTCCCAGACCAGGGCTCGAACCCGTGTCCCCTGCAAGTGGATTCTTAACCACTGCACCACCAGGGAAGCCCCCAATTTCCTCTTGATTCTCCTTTTATCATTAGGTTTCAGCAGTGGCCACATGGAAGGCCAACAGGATTCCTGACATCATCCCTTCAGAGGCCATTTGTGGCCTTCCTCAGTGGTTCCTCTTCCAGTGGAAAGCAAATGCTGCCAGGAGAGGCTGCCACCCTTCTCTCCAGATCCCAAAGTAGATGGTACTTAGAGTAGCAATCCCACACTGCTTCACCTGCAGAAGTACTTTGCACCTTTATTTTGTGTATGCCTTTTCACTCTTGAAGACTTTATTCATCTCCTTTCTGCATTTCACAGAATATTTTTACATGAGAACACGGAAATCATACCCTTACGATGTTGTGTTTCAACAGGTTTAAAAATGTTATCTTTGAAATCAGTCCAACCGAAGAAGTTGGAGACTTTGAAGTGAAAGCCAAATTCATGGGAGTTCAGATGGAGACGTTTATGTTACATTATCAGGTGGGTTTGCACCAGGTAAAACTGAAAGCTTTGGGTGTGAGGTAGTTGTGTTCTTGTCAAGGTAGGAGAATGGCTGAAAAGGAGACCCATGTGGGGAAGGCTGCCCACAGTCAGCAGTGAGTGAGCTGAGGAGTTTTGTGTGTCTGATTTGAGCGGTACAGGCTGGAGAGCTTTTGCAGATGTGTAAATCTTCAGAAAGCATATCTGAAGCTTACACTTAAGGTTGCCACTAAATTGAGCTTATACCTCGGGCTTGAACAAAATGCTTAGGTACATATCTTGACAGTACAAAATTATAAACCTTCTCAGTAGCTTGAAATCTTATATATTGTTTTCCCCTCTCATTTTGGTTTGATATAGGGGCTTAAAGGTGTACTTCTGACAAGATGTGTGTAAATTGCATCTTTGTAAAACTGAATCCCATTTTATTTATTTATATATTTGTTGAGGATTTTTTTTTTTTAAGAGAAAACAACTTTTTACTGGAATCTGACTTAATAAATAGGGATCACAGAACAAATAACAAACAACAGCGTGAGCTACATCAGAATGAAAAAAGAAATGATGGACCTGGATTTCCAATCTGAAACTATTATGCAATATGATATTTTTTTTCTTGCGATGCTGCATGACTTGTGGGATCTTAGTTCCCCAACCAGGGATCGAACCCAGGCCCTTGGCAGTTAAAGCACGGAGTCTTAAACACTGGACCACCAGGGAATTAGCCCGAATCCCATTTTAAATTCAAAAAGAATTCTGCAGTGAATCATTTTGTAACATAACTATCCCTAATTTTTATTTTGAAATCTCTCTCTTTTTACTGCATTGTAAAATGTTAGGGCATCAGAAGGATTCCTAGGTAATGTCCAGCCTCTGTTAGTTTTAAGCACTGTGTAGTGCTTCATCGTTGGTACCCACACAGGGCTGCACTCCGTGAAGCTGGGCAGGGGCCTTTCTCTGAACATGCATTTGGGCTCTTGCACACATTGATCTCCCTTAAATGGGGGCTCTCCCTCCCCACCCCTTATTCTTCCATCATTTATTGAGGACTTTCACGTTGTTACAACCCCTAAAGCTTGTCCCACCAGCAAAGCCATGGTTTTTTTCTCCTTCACTTCCATAACCTGTAGAGATAACCTCTGTTCACCACAGGCATTGACTTATTTTCCTCTTAACTTCCAAACTGAAGACTCCTTAAGGACAGGTAGTATTTCTTTGTTTCCTTCTCAGTGACCAGTAGACCCTCAAAACACGTTAACTGTACAGATGTGAAATGATTTTGTGACGCACATAGCTAACTCAAGTCCTTACACAGAAAAGATCCTGTTATTCCCTCAGTTTCACCAAGTTCATGTAGGCCGCCCAGTCTGCCTCAGGTAGTGTATTCCTCCATGCACAAATTCATTAAGTGCAGAATGACTGCCAGGTGCAAGGTATTATGTTAGGTGCAGGTGATGCACCAGGGTCCTCTTCCTCATAGAGCTGCTAAGATTTTTCCAAAAGATGAATTGGTTGAACTTTCGGGATCCCTTCAAGCCCTTTGACTCTTGCTTTGTCATCACCACTCTTCCAAAGTTTAGGGGTGCAACCACTCAGATTTCCTCAATTTGTTCTGGACAGTGGAGGGTAGTGGGGAAAGCATGGGCTTTGCAGTCAGATCCAGATTCACCACATCCAGCTCTGTACTGTCGGCCAGGTCATTTAACATCTCTGAGCCTCAGAAGCCTCATCTTTAAATTTGAGATAATCATAGCTGATAGGATTTTTGACAGGACTTAAAAAGACACTATCTAACCTGCTTCTACGTTGGTGGAACACATAGTAAACACGTAAAAAAACATTTAGTCCTCTCTTTCCCCTTGCGTTCAGGGTATAAAAGCTTTGTCATTTGAAATAGAAATTAAGACTCTAGTAGATAGTGTTGAGACATTACTGGCCTTATCTTGTTTTCCATTTTTAGTATATTTCGTCACGGATTGAAATGCCATCACCTTCTCCAGGTGACATATCCTTAGACGAACTAGGCTGCGGGCAGGCAGTTCCATAGGTGGGGACTTGTTTCTCACCCCAGTTCATACCTGGCACACAAGGCATGCCTCATTCCTTCTGGATCCCTCCCTACATTGTGTCCTTCCTTTTCTTGTTCCACAGACCTGATTAACTGTCAGAATGTGTTTTTGAACAGGACCTGCTGCAACTACAGTATGAAGGCGTCGCAGTCATGAAATTATTTGATAGAGCGAAGGTAAATGTCAACCTCCTGATCTTCCTTCTCAACAAAAAGTTCTACGGGAAGTAATTGATCATTTGCTGCCAGCCCAGAAGGATGAAGAAAGAAGTGCCTCTCGGCTACCTTTCTACCTACCTTTCTAGGGGTGCTCCTTTACTCATAGGAAGCAAACACCCAGCCCACACCATTGCCTCAATCTGATACACCCCCAGTGCCACGTGTTTAACCCCTCCTGCTCAATGGGACATTTGATGCCCCTTGTTCATAGGGAAATTGTATTTCAGGCTTAGTCTGACCTTTCTTATTCCTGCATTTTCTTCTGTCCCTTAGGAAAGAGT
>NW_006798464.1:1843660-1893921 GCF_000442215.2 Lipotes vexillifer | reverse complement strand
GAAAGAGTGAGAACTCCCCTGAAATCTCTCATGTTGTTACAGTCTTAGAGGTTGCATTACTATATTGTAAGCTTTCGTGTTTGTTTCAATTAGCAATAGGGATGGTGGGGTTTGAATTCTTGTTATTTAGAAGTGGAAGCCATTAGCACCGATAACATACATACATATAAGACACATAATTAAAATGTCAGGTTATCCGTAGTTATTAGGTTGTCATTTAAAAGTAAAGTTCCTTATATTTCTGTCCCATCAGTAGAATGGAAGGATACGGGGAGTCATTGGTTCTCTTCCATTCTGTTTTCCTTTATGGGCGGGAGCTAATAGAAGTCACTGTTCTATGTTCAAAGGAAGCATTTCTAGAAAGAGGGGGATATTGTTTTTAAGTTTCACCATTAAATTTGGGCAGTTCTGTTAGTGTAACTCTCTCCTCAGTGGATGGGAGAGTGCCACTGATAAAATTAAGCTATTTAGGTAAATTCGGAATGGTCTGAGCGCCTGCTCATTTGTGTTAGTGCAGAGATTGACTAGATTCAGACAGACAGTCCACTCTGTCCCTGTGGCAAGGGAATGGGTAAGCCCTAGCGTA
This sequence comes from Lipotes vexillifer, assembly GCF_000442215.2. Taxonomy (NCBI): domain Eukaryota; kingdom Metazoa; phylum Chordata; class Mammalia; order Artiodactyla; family Lipotidae; genus Lipotes; species Lipotes vexillifer. The sequence goes on along the minus strand of NW_006798464.1, from coordinate 1,893,335 downwards.
GAATGTAATTGTTTTCAAAACTGTTTTATATCTTAAGAGTGTCTTATTAAAGTGTAGATTTATTTCTTAAAATGTGGGTGATAGGAATTTTAAAGATTTATATAATGCTTCAAAAGCCTTTAGAATACTGTAAGAAAAGGGTTTTTTTTAATTGGCTTATCTGTATATCTGAACTCTTAAAACTTTCTTATAGCTAAAACACTAGGATTTATCTGCAGGATTGCAGAGAGATAATCTTGCCTTAAATAGACTGAAACAAAAACAAACAAAACCAGCCAACTGATGTTATACTTGATATTAAAATCTATTTTTCCCTATTTCTTTTTCTTTTGCTGCCCACACTGTGCCTTTATTTTATGAACTCCAGTTTTTTAATTTAGTCACAAACAATCCAATTCTAAACATTGAGCTTAAGAAGCTTTCATTCTTAGATTAAGTCATATGCTTTTTAAAAAAATCTTTTTATTCAGGAAAATATATTGAAATCATGCTACTGAGCCTCTATCTGATGTTTTGGTTCAGTATTCTTTTATCGTAAAACATAAACTAACATTTAAAAATTTACTGATGTATATTTAAAGCCAATAAACTGTTTCATTAATAACAAATCATGTGATGTGTTCCAATTACAAATGTAAGTGTTGGGAATGTGGATTTCATGATGGACTGTTTACTCAGTCAGGTCCACGGGTGCAAATGTAATAGTTGTAGGAGTCTACACACTCCAGGCAGCCCACAGGCAGGTGAAGAGGTGAGGTGTGGAGTGCCACGGAAGGAGTCTCCACTACCTTTACCTTGTTTTTTGTTGTATTTTGGAAGACAATTTTTTAGTAAATATTTTCCCCAGATTAAAAGAAGATGTTATATAAGTAGCATTGCCTCAAAAACTGGGACCAACCAAACTGTCAACCCTTTTACCTTAAAAGATGATACTCATCCCAAATGCATGTCATGCCCCAAAGGCCACATCCATGACAGACAATGAGCAAAGTTCACAACGCCTTTAACAAAATATGATGTTTCAATTATTTGTAAGGGTATAGTTCCCTTGACACAACTTCTAATGCAAAATAGCACAAAATACACTTCAAGAATTTTGATGGTAACTATGTAGAATTAACCGTGTTAACAGCGTTGAGGATGCCCAGACGAGCTCAAGTCATGGCATTGAAACCTTGTAGCTCTTATTAATTTTAATTTATTAGCTATAGCAATCTCTGTCTCAACTCTCTCCTTCTTTGACGTTCTCGTCAACCAGCCATCGTGACATTTACCATGAATTTCCTCCCTCAAGAATTTGGACTGCCCATCAGATTGTTGCTGCACACAATTGCCTTTGTATCTTTGTATGAAATAAAAGGCCATTTGTTCATTTTTGTGTTTCTTTTTCTCAGAGTCATTGTTAGCAGTTCCTGCAAAACAGTGTTAAATAGAGTGAGATTTAATAATTGAAAACCGCAACAAAAACAACCCCTTCATAGTCTTTTTGAAGGAACAAACGCAAGTCAGCTATCTCAAAGCAATTTTTAACTCTTGAGTTTAGCCTTTTTAAATGTTAAATGCTTGAAGTAGCCTCCACATAAAAAAGAACTGCGGCGGGTGAGTGGGGGAGGTGGAGGACTAACATAATGTCACTTAGTTCTTTTTTTTTTTACTAATCCAAAATTGTTTTTAATCATTATTGGTGGACACTTCAATGTCAGCTAATGGCTGGAAGTTTCAAATTACAGCAGCATTAAATGTTGTTTTATGACAGTAGTACCCTAGGTCATAGTGTGTCCCTCAGGGGACTTCTATGTTACATACAGGTCACCAGAAAAGACTAGGGGAAGTTGGATATGGAAAAAGTAAACAGCAGCAAAAGGGAGGAAAAATGGTTTCCTTTTAAGTATGGCCCCGGGGGGCACCCTTACTTAACATACAAATTCATATGGAAGCATCCTGTTGTGTTTTTGTTTTGTTTTTTTAATTTATTTTTTTGGCTGCGTTGGGTCTTCGTTGCTACCCGTGGGCTTTCTGTAGTTGCAGCGAGCAGGGGCTCCAGGTGCACAGGCTTCAGTAGTTGTGGCTCGCGGGCTGTAGAGCGCAGGCTCAGTAGTTGTGGTGCGTGGGCTTAGTTGCTCCGCGGCATGTGGGATCTTCCCGGACCAGGGATCAAACCCATGTCTCCTGCATTGGGAGGTGGATTCTTAACCACTGCGCCACCAGGGAAGTCCCATCCTGTTGTGTTTTTAAATTGTGGCCAGGCTGTATTGGAAAATCAGTGACAATATGAAACAAGGGGGGGGAAACGGAATAATTCTAAAGTAAACATAAGTGCAAAATTGGAGGTGGTGGTTTGTGTGGGTGGCTGGCAATCCCACAGGCCTCAGAGGAAGAGTGACGTGGTAAGAACCTGGGCTTTCCTGGCAGTGGGCCCTTCTGGAAGTTACCCCTTCGGAGCCCGTTTCCTCATTCCGAAATGGGGAGATGCCATCGAGTACATGTGTTACTGAAACCTGAAATACACGTTAACAACATGCTCTACATTGTCCTGCAAAGAAATCGAGGGAGTTAGGAAGGTGCTTATCAAGTATAACGATGTTAAGTAAGGAGACCAGGACGAGAGGAAAATAGGAGGAAGGTGGATAGCACCTGGGGTGATGCTCAAAGAGAGTGGCCACCGTGAGGCCTCGCAGAAAGGAGCTGGGGCGCCTCAGCGGTGCTGCAGACACCTTGTAAACCTGTGTAAACCGAAGAGAATCTGAGAAGAGTACACCCCTCCACACATTTTAAATTTGGCATCCAAATTTTTTGTTTAAATTGTATAGTGTGTAATTGCCAACATTGTGAATTTCCAGGTAAAAATTACCTCACTCTTAAAGGTATCCAATGGAACCCCCTATTTTATTTTTTAATACTTGTGTGTTATTAATTGCAGATAGCACCCCACTGTGTATGAGAAGGAAACTCCTCAGTAGAACACTGCAATGGAACCCCCTATTTTAAAAGGCACATGAACAAAGCCCTTCGTCAGTTGGAAACTTGACATCTTTTTTTCTCTTTAAAACTCATGTGTCTAGGGTGTCCCTGGTGGTGCAGTGGTTGAGAGTCTGTCTGCCAATGCAGGGGACACGGGTTCGTGCCCCGGTCTGGGAAGATCCCACGTGCCGCGGAGCGGCTAGGCCCATGAGCCATGGCCACTGAGCTGAGCCTGCACATCCGGAGCCTGTGCTCTGCAGTGGGAGAGGCCACAGCAGTGAGAGGCCCACGTACCACAAAAAAGAAAAAAGTCTCTATTCCACTTCCCTCAGAATTTTATTCTAATGTAATATTTTTAAGCTTAAGTCTTACTTTTTTTTTTTTGCAGTATTAAGTCTTACTTTTGACCATCCTGTCATTACGTATAATAAAAATTAAAATGTTTTTTTTCCTGTGACCATAAGGCTGTTAACTCAATCCAGAAACATACTTTGCATCATAATTATTGTTAATGCATTTTTGATCAAAGTAATCTTATATATTATCTTGACAAAGAATTCTAAGACATTTGAAATGCATTTCTTAATAAAGTTCTTAAAGTGAAGGTTTAAAAAACTTATGGATAAGTATTATTACTTGCTATAATGAGATAGGACTCATGACCAGTTCTCTTCCTATTTTTCACTTTTATAAATGTAAGCTTTGAGAACCTTTGCTGTCATAATAAGTATATGGAATGGAAGGTGTTTTGTGATAATGTCACCCATTTCTTAGGACTCCTTAGTTACAGCTCCCAAGTCTCAATGAATTATAATAAAAAATTATCACATGATTAGCATGATTAGGTCCTCTAGTTTTGTTGAAAGACAAAAAAAAAAAAAAAAAGTTGCCTAGTTTGGAAAAGAGTTTATTATCCAGTCTTTAGATCATCCACTTCTTCAGGACTTGGGACTTAGGAAGTAGGCCAGGGGCTTTACTGAGACATTAAATGACAATGAACTATACTCATAAACCTTCTGACTTAGAGACAACTTATTTAACTTAATATGCTAATGATGCTTTGGGAAAATAGAAATGTTTTAATACTCCTTTGGCACTACAATTTTTTAACTTTTATTACAGAAAACATCTAACGTACAAACAGAAGGAATGGTATAAAGAACTCTCACGTGTCCACTGTCTAGCCTCTACAATTACCAATACAGGGTCAAACTCATATCTCTACAGTCACCCACATTCCCTTGGGTTATTTTGACAAATCAGATACAGTATCATTTCAACCACTTTGGTATGTATACATACCAAATACTTTGGTATGTATCTCTAACACTGCGTTTCTCAATAGGGAGCAATTGTCCCCCCGCATGAGACATTTGGCAATATTTGGAGATATTTTTTGCTGTCATTACTAAGGGGGTGCTACTGGCATCTAGTGGGTAGAGGCGAGGGTTCCTGCTAATGCATGTCTCACAATGCAGAGAACAGCCCCATCAACAGAAAACTACCTAGTCCAAAATGTCAGTAGTACCAAGGGTGAGAAAACACTCTTACACTTAAAAAATCCCCAAACCATTATCACACCTAAAAAATAAATTTGAAATATCGAATATGCAGTCAGTGTTTACATTTCCCCAGACATCTTAACAATTGCTTAAACATTTCATATATAGGAGTCAGGTGCCAAACAAGATCCCCACATTACATCTATTAGTTGATAGGTCTATTAAATCCCTTAATCTATGAATTCTCTCTCCTTTTTTTTTTTCCTCTCCCGTTGCGGAGCACAGGCTCCGGTCGCGCAGGCTCAGCGGCCATGGCTCACGGGCCCAGCCGCTCCGCAGCAGGTGGGATCTTCCCAGACCAGGGCACGAACCCGTGTCCCCTGCATCGGCAGGCGGACTCTCAACCACTGCGCCACCAGGGAAGCCCCTCTTTTTTTTAAGTTTTGTAATGTATTTGATATTGATCCTATAGAATTTCTATATTCTGGTGTTTCTTACTACATTGTTGTGGATCGGACTCCGTTTCAACCTTTTAGCAAAAATATTTCAGAATTCCTATTACATCATATCAGGGATTTATCTTTTTGAGATGTAAAGTCTGATCATTAGGTTCAAATGTCAGCTTGACCCATTTGTTATCAAGTTTCCCATGAGCTTTAAATCATATATCACATGGATTCGGCAGCCACTGATAATGACTGACTAGATTTTTTATTTCATTAGGGGTTGCAAAATGGTGATATTCTATCATTCCTTCTTCATTTATCAGAATTTTTCTAAAAAGAATGTCCTATCATCAATTATTTGGTTACCTTGAAGACTATACAGGAAAGATGATGAATGCTGTTTCTCTCCCTTTATTTACCAGTGTTCAGAATAAGACTCTTCCCTAACATCTTCTAAAGTTGACCAATGATGTTTTTTTTTTCAATCACATGACTCCTAGATTTTTTTAAATAAAAATTTATTTATTTATTTTTGGCTGCAAGGAGGGCTACTCTTTGTTGCAGTGTGCGGGCTTCTCACTTGTGGTGGCTTCTCTTGTTGCGGTGCATGGGCTCTAGGCATGCAGGCTTCAGTAGTTGTGGCGCATGGGCTTAGTTGCTCCATGGCATGTGGGATCTTCCCAGACCAGGGCTCTGAACCTGTGTTCGAGCATTGGCAGGCAGACTCTCAGCCACTGCGCCAGCAGGGAAGCCCTAGATTTTTGATATATTTAATGTCTTTCAATCCACTCACGGCAGATATACATATATTTTTTTAATTTTTAATTTTTTACGCACTCAAATTGTCCCCTCTTGGGCCAGTAGAAGTACCTTCAGTGGTGACTCTTGAGTTCTTTTGTCATGACCCCAGTGTTCCAGCCACATCTTGTTACTTTTCTCACCCCAGAATTCTTTTTTTTTAATTAACTTTTACTGGAGTACAGTTGCTTTACAATGTTGTGTTAGTTTCTGCTATATAGCAAAATGAATTATCTATTCATATACATACACACCCTCTTTTTTGGATTTCCTTCCCATTTAGGTCACCGCAGTGCACTAAGTAGACTTCCCTGTGCTGTACAGTATGTTTTCATTAGTCGTCTGTTTTATACATAGTATCAATAGTATATGTGTGTCAGTCCCAACTTCCCAATTCCTCGCACCCCTGACACCCCAGAATCAGCTATTTCTCCAAGGAGCCCTTGTTACTTTTAGTGGGAAAGGGTATTTAGAGAATATAGTCTGGGTGCTAGGAGCCCTCATCACTATTAGGTTGGTCATTGTTTCTGAGTGTTTTCAATGGAGATAGTTTTTTAAGAATATTTCCTGAATTCATTATTTTCTTTTCATAAAATGCTTTTATTCTAAAATATGCAGCTCTATGAAAGAAAAAAATAATGATTAGTAGTATTTGCCAATTCCATGGTGTAAATACCTCCCCATAGCTGATTTCAAGCTTGACGCCATTGGTCACTCAATGTAGAGTTGGGAAAAGATGCTAACCAGCGGCTCTCATGAGCTGGTGCTAAACTACTGATTTTATTCCAAGAATAATAGGGAGCAATTGTTGGATTTTAAGAAGAGCAAGAAATGATCAGATTTGGGCCTTAGAAATGTGGAGCTGGATGGCGATAAGGAGTCAAAACTCAAGACAGGTTGTGCTAGCTATCTCCTGTTTGTCCCTCCAGATCCACCGTCTACCTTCCACTCTGTGCCCTGGGAAGCTGGCCTCATGGACTGCATCAGTGTCTCCCTCCAGCTTCTGGCTGGGTTTGGCCAATGACAGGCACCACAAGGAAAATAAAGGTCTAAAATAAGGTGAGGTTAAGATTTATTCCTCCAGGTCACTGTGAATTGGCTGCCTCTCCCTACCTTTAAAGGCCAGAGCTCCTATCAGGCTGCTCTATCCAAATAAGTACCTTCTCCCTATTGCAGTAAGCAATCCCTCCCCAATTCCCTTCAGGCCCAGAGTGCTAATGATGCCTGCTGTAACTAGGCCCGGGAGGTACTGCATTATCCATAAACCCTGCCCTGTTTCTTTATTAACTTTTCTTCAAATTACCAGTTTCAGCGTGCCATTTGTTTCCTGCTGGGACCTTGACTGATACACAAGTGGACCAATTAAGGTCTCAGTTAGAGATTTGGTGGACTGAATTGGATGGTGGTTGTTAGGATGGAAAGAGGTAGGTAAATTCTAGAGATATTTAGGAAGCAGAGTTGATTTACTGGATGTTGGAAGAGTGGAACCTTGTGGAACACTGGGACAGCCAGTGCTCTATAGGAAATATTCTATGATCAAGAAAGTTTGGGAAATGCTGTATCCCACCATTCTACTTAGAAGTCAAAACACACATGAGTGTATTAAAAAGCTTTGAGGGGACTTCCCTGGTGGTCCAGTGGTTAAAAATCCACCTTCCAATGCAGGGAATGTGGGTTTTATCCCTGGTCAGGAAACTAATATCCCACATGTCGCGGGGCAACTAAGCCCGCACACCACAACTACTGAGCTCGTGCACTCTGGAGCCCGCCCGCCGCAACTGGAGAAGCCCATGCGTTGCAATGAAGAGCCCTCATGCCACAATGAAGATCCAGAGCAGCCAAAATTTAAAACATAAAAATAAATAAAAATAAAAAAGCTTTGAGAAATCCCACAGTCAAGAGACCAGCTTAACTTTGTGTAGCCTAGCTTTCCCCAAATGTATTTGACTATGCAGTCCCACCCCTCCTACTTTTCAGGAAGCTCCTCTTAGCCATCTCTGACACTCATGTTCCATGGAACACACTCTGTGAAATGCTGGGGAAAGAGGAGACTAGAATAGAACCTGACTTTAAGCTCTCAATAACTGTTAAATATTACTTAGGAAACAAAAAATCAAAAATATGTATTTGTATATCACCTTTGCTAAAGAGTTTAGGATTCCATTCAACAATATGAGTTTGGTGAAATTATTTGTGAAACACTTTTGGCCTTAAATTGCAGTTATTTATTCTAAAATTTGCCCCATTTTCTAGAAAATAAATTTGATATGATTATGTAAAAATGTATGCTTGCTAAACTCACTATACTGCTCACAGTCACTGGCCTTTATCCCTGGAGAAACACATTCCCAGTTCCTATAGGTACAGAGGCACTGAGATCTGGATGGTGAGGGGAAATCTGGAGGTAGGTGTTGAAAAGTCATACAACTGAAAGGATGATGTAACAGAAATTAAAGGATAATTCCTCTCACAAAAAGCCAACTCAGAAAGACTAGCTTCCAAAAATAAAAAGAACCAGTGCCCAAACACGCTTTTCCACTAAAAGAAACCAGGACTGCTTGGAGAAGTGGCTGGATCTGGGTCTGGGAAGAAAAAGTACAAGATGGCCAGAATATCTTGTTGTGCCCCGAAAGAAAAAAATACTAAAAAATGGATGGGGGCATATTAAAAGGATACAGAAGCCAGCTTAAAGGTTAAAGCTGGGATAATTTAAATATAAAAATAGTAATAGTAATGGATTATAACCTAATTGGATAAAATAAGAATTCATGAGCCCATTCTAATATAAACAAATAAATGGGAAAAAGGCAAGAATCATTAATGAGTGCTAAAACTAGTTGGGTGCAAGTTTATTGAGTAACAAAATATTTATGCCGTCTCAGACTGTCTCCCTTCAAGAGTTGTATTGACTACTAATGGAAAAAATAGAAACTTTACAGTGGAGAAACCTGGCAGAGAGCATCTTAACTAAATGATCCAAACTTAACATCAGTAATAGGACAAGTTGACATCGTGTGCCTCCTGATTGATAAACTATGAATGCAACATTGCTCCTGTGCTATTCCTACCAAAAATGCATAATGTGAAACTAATCATTAGGACATACAAGACAAACCCTAATTAAGGGACATTCCACAAAATAACTGGCCTGTAACTTCAAAACTTTTTAGAGTCATGAAAGACATACAAAAATTGACCAACTGTTCCAGATTAAAGGATACTAAAGAGTCATGACAACTGAATATTGGGAGTGATCCTAGATTTTCTTTTGCCATAATATTATATTGGGACAGTTTGCAAAATTTTAAATAATATCTGCAAATTAGATAACAGTGCTATATCAAAGATTATTTCCTGATTTGGTAATTATACTGTGGTTATATAAGAGAATACCCTTGTTTTTATGCAATAAACACTGAAATATTTAGGGGTAAACGGGCATCATATCAACTTACTCTCAAATGGTTTAGAAAAAAATGAACATATATATAGAGAAAGAATAAAGCAAGTGCAGTAAAATGTTAATATTTGGGAATCTGGGTAAAGAGTATATGGGAATTCTTTACATATCTGCAACTTTTCTGTGAATCTGAAATTATGAAAACATTAAAAGTTAAAAAAAAAAAAGGAAAAAAAGAAATGAGGATCTTTACTGAAGTTCATCAGGAATTGGCTGCAAGAAATGGAAAACAGACTTCCAGTGGTTTAAACAGATAGGGTTATCTTTGTTTCACATAAGTCTAGAAGAAAGCAGTTGCAAGTGTTTGTTTAGCTACTCACAATGCTAACACTGATCAGGTTGTTTTCTATTTTTCTGAATATTGAATTTTTTTTTATGTTTTCTCTTTTCATGGTTGCAAGAAGGCTCTATAGCTCCAGGCAGCATGTCTGTATTCAAAGTATAAAGGAGAAAGGGGCTAGCTACAGCTAAATATGTCCCTTTTATCTGAAAACCAAAGTTTTCTGGGAAGCTTTCCAATTGGCTTTTCCTTAAGTCTCAATAACCAAGCTGGTCATGTGGCCAGGCCCATCTGTGAGGGAGCCCTGGAAGTGGTATCTGCCTTTCTGGTCTCTGCGAAAGAAGAGTGGAGGGAGGGTTTGCCATACCAAGAAGTCGATTACTTTCCATTTGAAAACCATAGCCCATAGTAATTCTTTGATTCACTCTGTGATTTCATTCTTAATGGCAGAATTTCCTAAGGTTTGACCCATAAACCACCTATATAAAAATCACCTTCTGTGATTTTGATCTTCTGTGGGCCCTGAGCATTCCTGGACATTCTGGCTGGTTATGCCACAAATACAAAGCTCTGATCATTCTTTACTGGGGCATTTCTCAGGGTTGTGTTTGCAGCAAGCAACATTGAGGGATGAGGCAATGCCTTCTTCTGAATCAAAGAGCAGGTTGGTTCCTCTCTTGTGACAGAAGCCACTGTGTGTGTAGGCGTCCATCTGGGCCCTTCTGCATCACCCCTGTGGGACTTGGTGGGCAAGAGGAATTGACACAAAAATGACGCTCATGCTGTTTGCTGTGCAGTGTCTCTGACCCGGGCATCTCATGCCTCCTGCCAGCATCCATGAAGTAGTAACAGGTTAATGTACTAGTTTGTAAGTAGGGTAAAATCCAAGCCTGAAAGGGTAAACTGTACCACAGGTAAAGTTAATACGGAAGCTTGACTATCTCTGGCTGGGCTCTGGGGGGGCGGGGGTGGGAAGCCCCTTGAAAAGCCAAAAACTTGGCCCTACATGGGTTTAGGGGCTGAATTTATGGTCTCTATGTAATAAAATTCTCAGGTCTAGTAATTGATTCCCATGCAGCTCATGGAACAAAACAAAACAATATTTGAGTCATATTTCCACTATCCAGGATCCCCATGGGGTAAGATAATTGAACCTTCCTAAAGATGAAAGCATAGTTAAAAACATTAGGAAACAATCCATCATAAACAAGAGCCAGCAAATACAACAAACAGGATTAGAGCTCCCCAAACTTGAAATAATAGAACTACATGCTGAAAGGAAATATAAAATTAGTATAACTAAAGGCATAAAAGAAGGAATAAAAAGATAAGAAACAGGACTCTGAGTAGAGTAGGCAGATTTGAAAAAGAACTAAATGGAGTTTGTAGATGGGAAAACAGTCCTTGAGGAAGAAAAAACTCAATGGACAGGCTAAACAGCAGATTAGACATGGCTGAAAAGAGAAGTTAGTAAAGTGAAAGATAGATCTGATGAAATTACCTAGAATGTAGCACACACACACACACAAAAAGAGTAGAAAAATATAAAAGGGAGGTAAAAAGACATGAAGGATAGAATGGAAATGTTTAATATGCATCTAACTGAACTTCTACAGGGAAAGAACAAATATGGAGAAGAAGCAATATTTAAAGAGATTTTAGAAAAATTTCTGGAACACTTGGAAGACATGTAGCAGGGTCTTCCAGTTGTTCTTCAGTATCTTTTCTCGTGGCATCTAAAAGTTATGGTCCTCAAAGTGAGGTCTCAGAGCAGGCAGCATCAGCATCACCTGAGAACTGGGCTTCCCTGGTGGTGCAGTGGTTGAGAATCCACCTGCCAATGCAGGGGACACGGGTTTGATCCCTGGCCCGGGAAGATCCCACATGCCACGGAGCAACTAAGCCCGTGCGCCACAACTACTGAGCCTGTGCTCTAGAGCCCGCGAGCCACAACTACTGAGCCTGTGCTCTAGAGCCCGCGAGCCACAACTACTGAGCCTGTGCTCTAGAGCCCGCGAGCCACAACTACTGAGCCTGTGCTCTAGAGCCCGCGAGCCACAACTACTGAGCCCACGTGCTGCAACTACTAAAGCCCGTGCGCCTAGAGCCTGTGCTGTGCAACAAGAGAAGCCACCACAGTGAGAAGCCCACATGCCACAACAAAGGGTAGCCCCCGCTTGCTGCAACTAGAGAAAGCCTGTGTGCAGCAACGAAGACCCAATGCAGCCAAAAATAAATAAATAAAATAAATAAATTTATATTAAATAAATGCAAATTCTCCCCACCATCCAAGACATACTGAGTCAGAAACTCAGAGGTTTCTGAGCTCAGAAGAATTTGAGCCTCAGAAGGTGCTCAGCAATCTGTGTTTTAAGAAGCTCCCCAGTGATTCTGATGAATGCTAAAGTTTGAGAACCACTGTTCCATCATAATAGAATCCTGATTTTTAGTTGGACATGTCTACCTTGTATCTAGGTATGGCCATGTAACTAAGTTCTGTTCAATGGAATGGATATAGAAGGAAGTTCATGTAGCAGCTTATGAGAAGCTTCCTTAAAGATACAGAATGCATGTGCCCTTCTCCCTTTCTTTTCACCCTCCTGTGTATTGCTGCTTAGTGTGGAGATACTACCATCTTGTATCATGAAGGTGAGGGTGTGAATGGCAGAGCAACAGGATAGTACCTTGACTTTTACACAAGAGAGAAATAAATTTTCATATTGTTTAAGGTTACTTTTTGGGAGGTTTTCTGTTACAGCTAAATCTAATTCTAAATGATATAGGTATTCAAATTGAAATATACTGAGTTCCAAACAAGATAAACAAAAAATCCATATCTTGACATATTGTTACAAAACTGCAAAGTAACCAAGGAGAGGAGACAGATTATCTACAAAGGAACAGAAATTAAGCTAAGAGCAACAGCAACAAAAGAGACCAGAAGACCAAAAAAAAAAAACACAACTCTGAGTTTGACCTGAAAATAACTGATACTCACAGATAACGAGCAATTCTCTTACAATCTTTATTATTTTATTTTATTTTATTTTTTGGTTGTGTTGGGTCTTTGTTGCTGCACACAGGCTTTCCCTAGTTGCGGTGAGCAGGGGCTACTCTTTGTTGCGGTGCGTGGCCTTCTCATTGCAGCGGCTTCTCTTGTTGTGGAGTATGGGCTCTACGAGCATGGGCTTCAGTAGTTGCAGCACGCAGGCTCAGTAGCTGTGGGAACTAGGGCGCGTGGGCTTCAGTAGTTGTGGTGTGTGGGCTCAGTAGTTGTGGCGCACAGACTTAGTTGCTCCCTGGCATGTGGGATCTTCCCAGACCAGGGATCGAAACTGTGTCCCCTGCATTGGCAGGCGGATTCTTAACCACTGCGGCACCAGGGAAGTCCTTCAATCTCTATGAAAAATGAAGAGGTATGAGAATAACTTAAGACAACCCGGGGTCAGAAAACTATAGTCAATGGGCCAAATCTGTCCCACTGTTAAATAAAGTTTTATTAGAATTCAGCCATGTCCATTTATTTATGTGTTGTCTATGACTGCTTTCATGATACGATGGCAAAGGTGAGTAGTTACAAGGGGACAAGACCAGATGACCTGCAAAACCTAACATGTTTACTATCTGGCCCTTTATGGCAAAAAGTTTACCAATCCCTGACTTAGACAAATTATACATCTCAGTGAGTGTGGATTCCCAATTTCCCTTCTGTTCCTCTTAGGGGATGCTCAGATGGCAGTAGCAATGGTCAACAGGCCTCAGGAGCTTCATTATAAAGCTCCCAGTTTTAAATTCTACTCCTGCCAGAGCAGCCATATCAGCGCTTGGAAACAACTTAGGTTACGGTAGCACATAGGGAAATAATTTTGCCACTCTGCAAGCCAGGTCACTTGGGTCCTGATTCTGGGTCCAGGTTCATGGTCCTGAAATTCTTAGTGTGTCCAACTTATGCAATCTCTCCTTGCCTGTGCCTTTACTTTTTTTTTTAAATTAATTAATTTATTTATTCATTAATTTAATTTTTGGCTGCATTGGGTCTTCGCTGGTGCACACGGGCTTTCTCTAGTTGAAGTGAGAGGGGGCTACTCTTTGTCGCGGGGCGCAGGCTTCTCATTGTGGTGGCTTCTCTTGTTGCAGAGCACAGGCTCTAGGCATGTTGGCTTCAGTAGTTGTGGCACACGGGCTTCAGTAGTTGTGGCTCGTGGGCTATAGAGCGCAGGCTCAGTAGTTGTGGCGCACGGGCTTAGTTGCTCTGCGGCATGTGGGATCTTCCCGGACCAGGGCTCGAACCCGTGTCCCCTGCATTGGCACGTGGATTCTTAACCACTGTGCCACCAGGGAAGCCCATGTGCTTTTACTTTTAACTTTTTTTTTTTTTCTAACCTTCCCAGCACTTCTACCTATAACTTTTAAGTGTTGTCCAGCTAGGGGCTTTCCCGTAGCAGGCCTAGCCATGCCCCCCTCCCCCCATCCCATGGATCAATGGTAATTGACAAAGCAGAACATAAAAAGCTGAAACCAAAGTGCCTGAGAACCAGGGGAAAGGGGAAAAGCTAATAAGATGCAAGATGATTTACACCAAAGAACTTCAGAAAGAGGACTAGAGGCACCAGAAGAGGGGAGGGATAGAGCTGAAAATACAAATGTTGGTCAAAAGTGTATACGAGGAGCAGTTAGACACCCAGATCCCCTCCCCAACTGCTCAAAGCAACCTGATGACTCCTTTCCACCAGGAGTGTAGACAGGAGGTTAACTCTGGGGAAGCAGAGCCAGAGATGTTCTGGACTCAGGGTGAGGCAAAGAAAAAGCTAGAGTGAGGTGCTGTCTGAAAAGAGAGATAGTAACAGCAAGTCAACACATCAAATAGTGAGACCCTTAGCTCTTTTTTTTTTCCCACATGACTCTCAGAATGCCAGCAGTTTACTTATACTCCTGGATAGTCAACTGGAAGATTCTTTAGGCGGGAGAAACTGACCTGCCCAAGAGAAAAAACAAAACAAATTTAAAAAACTCCCCAGGGACTTCCCTGGTGGTGAAGTGGTTAAGAATCCGCCTGCCAATGCAGGGGACATGGGTTCATGCCCTGGTCTGGGAAGATCCCACATGCCACGGAGCAACCAAGCCCGTGCACCACAGCTGCTGAGCCTGTGCTCTAGAGCCTGCAAGCCACAACTACTGAGCCAACATGCCACAACTACTGAAGCCCACGCACCTGGAGCCCATCATCCGCAACAAGAGAAGCCACCACAGTGAGAAGCCCGCACACTGCAATAAAGAGTGGCCCCCACTTGCCGCACCTAGAAAAAGCCCATGTGCAGCAATGAAGACCCAAAGCAGCCAAAAATAAATAGATAAATAAATTTTAAAAAATAAAAATTATTGATATTTGTACTTTTTTCTGATTTTACTAGTAATACATACTTGTCTTTAGAATTGCATATAATTTAGAAATGTGTAAAGTGGAAGGTAAGTTTCCCAGTAGTCCCTACATCCCCAAAGACAACTGTTGTTAACCATATCTTGATATGTTTACAAAATTTTTTCTATTTAAGTATAACAGGTACTGGTTTGGTTGCTGTAACAAAAGCCAAAATAACAGGGCTTTAAACAAAACCAATGGTTATCTCTCAGTGATGTTATAGTCTAGAAGCAGTTTAGAGCTAACATTGTGGTTCCCCAGGGCTGGGAACCCAGGTGCCTTTGCTACCATCGTTCTGTCATTCTCAACACATAGTTTTCACCTAATGGTCTAAGATAGCTGCTCTTGATCTAGTTACCACATCCATATTCCAGCCAGTGAGAAGAAGAGGAAAAAGGCCATTCTCCTTTACATTTAAGGGCATGATCCCAAAGTTGCCTATATTTCTTCTGCTAACATCTGTTGGGTGGAACACAGTCACATGACCATACCTAGCTGCAAGGGAGAATGGGAAATGTAGTCTTTAGCTGACTTTCGCTGGGCAG
The DNA here is from genome assembly GCF_000442215.2 of Lipotes vexillifer. Lineage (NCBI taxonomy): Eukaryota > Metazoa > Chordata > Mammalia > Artiodactyla > Lipotidae > Lipotes > Lipotes vexillifer. The sequence continues at coordinate 1,877,924 of NW_006798464.1, read as the reverse complement.
TGAAGCACCCAGCTAAAGCTCAGTTTTTCTTTTAAAAAAGGAAGGAGAGAAGAATGAATATTGGGAGACAATCAGCAATCTCTGCTACAGAATATATAAAAATATTTATTTAAAAACATTTTAATTTCCAGAAACAAGGAATCTATACATATTTAGTGTCTCTATCTTAATTATGAATGGAGTCAGGATCACCAGAGGTTTGAGGAAAGCCTCTAGATGGAGACCAAAATGAACAAACTGAAAAATAAACTCAGACAAAACAGAGACAGACAATACAAGGAGTAGAAGAAAATGTAAAAACAGAAATAACCTATAATTAATAGCACACCCATGAAATGAGTACAGGATGCTATTTTTTTAAATTTCAGAAATCAGGAAAGAGCATTCAGAAATTAAAAATACACTAACAGAAATAAAAGTTTAACAGAAGGGTTAAAGACAAAGTTGAGAAAATTTATCAGGAAATAGAACAACAACAACAAAAGACAGAAATAGAAAATAGGAGAGAAAAGATGAGAAAATTAGAAGAGCAATCTAGGAGATCCATTAACTGACCAACAGAATTTCCAGAAAGAAAGAACATAAAGAAAATAAAGAGAAGAAAATTATCAAAAAGGTAAGACAATTTCCCAGAACTAAAGGGCATGAGTGTCCAGGTTCCACACACATACCTAATGCCAGTGCAATGAACAACAAACAACAAAATCCTCACACCAAGGCACGGCATCATAAAATATCAGAACACGAAGGCTTTAGAGATTGGGGGTTGGGGGGAATGAAAATAAATAAAGAATAACAGCCCTCAAAAAAAAAAAAAAACCAAAAAACAGGTCATCTACAAAGGAAAGGGAAACAGAATGTGAGTGGCCTTCCCAATAGCAAGACTGGACGTGAGAAAACAGTGAAGCAATGCATTCAAAGAACTAAATGAAAAGGATTTCCGATGAAGAAGACTATTCTTAGCCAAAATATCAATTAAGTCTGAGGGAAAAATAAAAACATCTGCATACACACAAATTCTCAAGGATTTTATCTTTTATGTATTCTTTCTTTCTCAGGAAACTATTGGAGAATGTCCTCCACTAACATGAAGCAGTACACGGAGCAAGAGGACTTGAGACACAGGAGGCAGAGGTCAGAAGACAGGAGATGAAGGGAGCCCTCAGGATGATGGTGAGGTCAGCCAGCAGATAGCAGTGCAGCAGGCCTGGAGAGCAACCAGTCCAGGATGGAGCAGGAAGGCAAAGTGCTCTAGGAGAGAAGTTCCCCCCAAAACTGATCATTCATGGGTTCAGTAATGTCTTTCACAGTTCTGGGAACTTTTTAGAAAGAAGACCAGAGGCACCAGAAGAGTGGAGGGACAGGGCTGAAAATCCAAATACTATAAATCAGAGTTTGGGAAAGCATTTCTAATGAGTTGAGAGAAATCTAAGCAAATAAAAAACAAAGGCAGTTTTTAACTCAGAAAAGTTGTATAAAAATGGAACTATAGTACACTGTGTAAACACTTAATATTGACTTACCAAGAATTATCATATAACTACATTGAAAGAATGGGAGCAGAGAAAATCATATTTTTGTTGGGGGCACAAAAGAGCCAAAGCATCCTTTCCCATAATAGAAAATGAATAGTCAACATCTAAAACTGAAAAATAATCACAAAACAGCAGGAAAAACTTATTACAGTGGGATTGGGCGTTACTTTTTAAAATTGTATGCCTTGTAAAACAATTGTTAAAAAAATCCACATGTATTTATTTGATTAAAAAATTAAATAGAAAAAGATTAGATTAACCATAATAATAGAAGTAGGATGACTATCTTCCAAATTAGATAACGGAAACATGGAAATAAAAAACAGTCATTCAGTGCAATAGAATTCGATATGATAGATCCTTGCATTGGTGAATTGGTGGATGAAAATGGAGGATTTAGCTCAACACCCATTCCAGTGTCCTCCTGTGCCTACCTATATTTCAGAAGCTGAAAGGCTACATTTTCTAGATGTTATTGCAGCTAGAATTCTGGATGCAATTTTGGCACTTCCAAGCCAGTTTTCTCTCTTATTGGATTTGTAAGGTGGCAGTGAAGCTGAAACTCTGTATGTGCTGTTTCTATTGGTGAGGACTGTCAGATTTTTCTACAGTGGCTTCTTCTCATATGGTTCAGGAGGTGGCAAGTGTAGTGACAGTTCTCCAATTCAGTAGGTGGCTTCCAGATTTTAGAAGAGGCAGTGGCTCTTTTGGTGGCCTGGTTCTGCAGCATGTCTCTCAAGGTCATTTCTGAACCTTTCAACCTGTAGTCTGCTTCCTCAGCCCTCCAAACAAGTCCTTAAGCCATTTTATACCCTATACCCTTTTATACTTAAACTATCTAGAATGAATTCTGTTCTCTGAAACTGAACCCAATGTAACAGGAAAGCAGAAAATAAAATATAAAGAAAAAGCATGGTAGATGGCACAAAATAAAACAGAAGAAATAAATCCAATTATACTTAATAAAACAAGCTAACCTCTAGCTAATAGAGATATGTTCTCATATTAAATTTTCTAAAAAAAATCTGAGACATATGAAAACTACAATGAAATACTACACAATAATTAAATGAATCAATGCAAATGAATTTCAAAAACAATAGTAAATGAAAAAGGTTGCAAAAGGTTATTCAGCATGATGTTGTTTTTGTAAATTTTAAAGCCAAATTTGGTATTTCATATGCAGTTGGTGGAGCCATACATCGTATGTAGTAAAAGTGTAAAAACATGAATGTGAGTGATATGTACCAACTTGAGCCCGGTGACAATCTCTAGGGAGGAAGGAGAAAGAATAAGGGTCGGGTTTTACCTCTGTCTAATTTTCTATTTCTTTAATAAATACCAAGTAACTGAAGCAAAATGTTTTGATACATTTAATCTTGATAGTGGTGGGCGTAGGTGTCGCTAACATCATTTTCTGCACTCTTCTGCGTGTCCCTAATAGTTCCTAATTTACAAAACGCAGACACACTCTCAGAGCCGTCCGGGACATCTTTACACACAACCACATCTATACGGAGAGGAGCTCCTGGGCAGCAGAAGAGGGAGAAAACGGTTGAGGCTGAGAAGCTAGTTATAAACGGGGAGTTGACGTCTGACTGGAGCTGGAGTCTGCAGAGGCCACGGATGCTCAGAAAGAGCCTGGAAAAAGGGCCGGGGCCGAGGAGCGAGGAGGGTGCCCACGGCTCAAGTTCGGGCAACTCGGGAGATGGTTTTAGAAACTGAGATCCAGATTTAGTAACTTTTTTCTTGGGTGGGCCTGAGCGGACTGTCAGCGACACAAATCGAGGGAGGAAGCGGGCTGGGAGGCGGAGGACGGAGGGCAGACGTTAGGCCCCAGAGTGTGGGAACCTGAGGGAGAGGATTGCTCAAGCGTAGGTCACCCCGTTTTCACCCCCTGAAGGAAATCAGCATAACTGGAGGGAAGCCGGGCGAGAAGGATGTTAAAGCTGTTCTAAAATTGTAACGTAAATCCAAAGGCCAGGACGTCCCTACGAGGGAGCGTTTTGGAAAAATGGTACCCTAGCTGCTCCCTCACGTCGGATGCGTTTTGCTCTGCTGACGGGGTTTCCTCAGTGTCTGCGTGGCGTGTCGCGAGCCCGGCTCGGGACGCCGGGGAAAGCCCTCCGGTGGCTGGCGCCTAGCCGGGTCGGGGCCGGGCGGCTGGCGCGCCGCGCCGAGGGCGGGGCCGGGCGCGCGGGGGCGGACCTCGGCGCGCTCCCGGCCGCTCGCTGGCGGTGGGGCCGCGGCGGCTCCTCTGCCGGGTTGCGCCGGAGGACTGGCTTCGGGCGGCGGCCGGGGCGGCCTGCGGACGGACGCGTGGGCCGAGGCGCAGGTCCCGCGCCCGCCGTCTCCCCCTCCTGCCGGCGCCGGGCCCGCGCCATGGCCGCCTCGCCGGGCTCGGGCAGCGCCAACCCGCGGAAGTTCAGTGAGAAGATCGCGCTGCACACGCAGCGGCAGGCCGAGGAGACGCGGGCCTTCGAGCAGCTCATGACCGACCTCACCCTGTCGCGGGTGAGGGCCCGGGCCGGCGCGGGTGGGCGGTCACAGCCGCGGGCGGGCCCCGCGCGGCGGGTGAGAGGTCGCGGGGCCGAGGCGATGGCTGGGCCAGGCGGAGTCGCGCCCGCGGAGTGGAACCCGGGAGCGGGGCGGGCGCGGCCGCGGCCTCGGCGCTTGCCTGCTTTCCGACACCCGCTGGCGGTTTGCTGTCGCCGCGGAGGTGGGAGGGTCGCGGGGCAGTGTGTACGGGGAGATGGGAAGGGGCCGAGCCCGGGAAGGCGGGCCGCCGAGTGAGGGCGGCCTAAGGGGGAGGGTGACTGGGAGTCCGGGGAGGAAATCACAAACAGCTCGGAGGCGGGCGGTGCGGCTTCTCACTGCTCCGAACATCCACCGCCCGCGAGTCCTCCCGGACTGCTCGTTGTGGAGGGCCCGAGGCACCCACCCGCTACTTCGGGAGATCTCCGCGCACCAGTGAATCCAGGGCCGGCCCCGGGCTGGTTTGGGGTCTGTCTGGGTATCGAGATGTGATTCCATGTCGAGTGTGGGGCTTCGCTACTCTTCCTCCATGGAGGTGCTGTATCGGTCCGGTTTACTGACTTCAGCCCCGATGGTTCATCACAGCGTTGCTGGTGATGGAGGAGGGTCCAGGAGGAATAAGGCGCCAGCTTGGACACTCGGCGAGGTTAGGTAACTGTCGAGGGAGGCAGTGGAGGATGGAGAGCCAACAGGAGTGTCCGCGCAGAACTGCAGAGAACGGGGGTCAGCGTGAGCGGGGCAGGCAGGCCTTGAGGATCCTGAATGCTGACCTTGAAGGACCATCAGGAGGATGGGGGAGGATGTACAGAAGCGGGGGCGGGGTTGTGGGCAGCCTGAAGGAGAATTGAGAGCCGAGTCACAAACTGGTGGTCCCTGGCTTGCTGAGCTGTAGACGCTATATTTTTTGGCCATTGGTGCTTGGGAAAACTTCTGGAATCTGTCGCCAGAATTGGGAGATTTTTCATAGAAATCAAAGTTGGAGATTTTAATGTACAATCAAAATTTCGTTCTTTTTCTCTATTTTGAATATATATACTTATATACATTTAAAATTGGGAGACCCGATAACACTCATCCTGATTTCCCATGTGACAGCTAGCTGGCTGGAGCTGGGTGATGGCTGCCCCCTCAAATGGAGCATGTATTCTCTGGTTGGCCACAGTTCACCCCACAGCCTGCCATGTCCCCCACTCCTGAGGCTAGGTGTCACTTGCCATTTATCATATTTTTGATGGTGTTTTCTTTTAGCGAGGTTAAGGAGAAAGTGAAATATCTCTTGTACTTACATTTCTATCATGATGAGAAGAAATATATATAGATAGTGCTAAACCCTGTAGCTCAGATTCTCTTGAGTTTAGCAAGCCTGATCAACTCTACCCCATATAATAACTCAATTCAGCCACCACTTTTCTCTATTCTAATTGCTGTAAAATTATGATGTCATTTTGTCCTTCACCTTGTACAGGGCATTATTTACACGTTAATTCTGCCTGTGTTCTTTTCTACTCTCTACCAATTGCAAGTAAAATAATAAATACTGCTTGGCTCCACTGTGTTCATACACACAAAGGCAAACGATAACACTGAATTTGCCTAGTAATGTTTGCTTATTTAAAATTTTAAGGGTAACTTTCATAATGAAATTATAAAACTGAAACACTTCTTGTAGAGAACTCGTAGATCCTCAAGCGTATGTTCCAAGGGTCCAAAGATCTCAGCTGGAGAAGAATCTATCCAGTTCATTATTGATAACCAGATGGCAGACATACTGATTTTCCATTACTAGCCCATGGTGGGCATGCTTATAAATGGAACAGACATCGCTAATCAATCTAGGTACTCTTTCCTTTCTGAGTCTGTTGGGCTTCGACTTTTTCTCCATATAATCAGAGTCAGTCCTTCAGAGTTGGAGTTAAATCCTATTTGTTTAGTTGGTGGGATACATTAGATTATGGAGAATTTTTCACTCTAGCTTTAGGGGTGCAGCCTTACCTGGAAGCAATGGAAAATTTTTGAGAAGAGAATGCTAGGAGGATCAGTTCAATGGTGGTACCTGGGATGATAAGGAGAGGGAAAAAAGTGGAGGCAGATATGCCTGGAAAGAGGCTGTTCCTTTGTTCATTCATTAATTTGTTGGTACTTGAGTCCCCAGTGGGGGTGTAGGGGTGGGGGGAGGTGAAGACGTGGTACCTTGTTTCAAAGATCTTATTAATTTGTCTAGCAAATACTTTTTGAGTCTCTAGTGCGTGCTGGGGGTTCGGATGGACACTGGGGATATAGTAGTGTCTCATCATAGATTTTAGGGTTTAATGGGGAAGACATTCATTTGACAAGTCAGGACACATTTTGATGAATAGTACGAAAGGGGAACAGTTGGGTGTATGGTAGGGAGTCCTCACCTCTTCTAGTGGCGTAAAGGGTTAGTAGGAGTGGGGAAGGCATGTGAGGGTATATGCTCGTGTGTTGAGGGAGGGGAGAGTGTTTTAGGCACAGGGGACCGAGGTTCAGCAAGGGGATGAGGAGGGTAATTTGAGATGAGGCATTCATGGGGATTTGGGACTTGATCCTAAGGACAATGGAAAGTCATTGAAGGGGTTGAACCAGGGGAGATTTGCATTTTGAAAGAATGCCTCTAACTCCAGAATGTAGGATAGATTGGAGGAGGAGGTAGCAGGGAAATGCTTTGGAGTCTAGGAGATGTGATGGTGGCATTGGCAAGGGTGGTAGCAACAGGGAGGCAGAGAGGTGAACAGATTGATACTTAGGAAGTAGAAAGGACCAGACTTGGTGAATGGATGAGGGAGGTGAGGGAGAGGGAGGACTCAAGGATGATCCCCAGCTTTCGGACTTGAGCCATTTCAGGGTATCCTCTGCTAAGAGAGGGAGCGCTGGCAGGAGCAAGGCGGGAGCTGACTCAGTGTCAGGAGATGCTGAGTTTGAGGTGCCTGTGAGGCATTTAAGTAGAGATGGGCCAGCAGATAGTTGTATATATGGTCCTGGAGCTCAGGAGAGAAGTCTAGGCTAGTGGGAATCTTTGGTGTGTAGCAGCAGGAGTAGATTCTGCTGCCTAGGAAGAATTTCTAGAAAAGATCTTAGAAATTGGTGGCCTAAATTCTAATTTGGCCCTCTGATGTTTTTGTTTTGTTTGGTTTTTTCAATTAGGGCCAACAGTGAATATTATAATTTTACATTAAAATCTGGACTCTGGCTTCTTTTGAAAAAAGAGATCATCTAACAACACTTACCCTACATTTCCGCATGGCAGCGATTGCCTGGAGTTGAATAGCCGCTGCCCCCCTTAGACAGGGCACGGTGTGTCCTTCAGTTTGCCACAGTCCCCGTCACTCCCTATGGTTTCCTCACAGTGATTCTAGGCTGCTTTGCTTACTTATCTTCCATACTTGGCACCCGTAAGCTTTTGAGTTTGTAACCCCTGCTATACATAGAGTGAAACATGGAAAGGGCCTAGGAGAAGCCCAAGGAGCTCCACCATTTAAAGGGGAGGTAGAGGAGGAGGAGACAGCAGAGAAGACTGAAGAGCAACCAGAGAGGTAGGAGGAGAGCCAGGAGGATTATGGTTAAGAGGAGGCGATGTGGACCAGCTGAGCCCCGTGCTGCTGAGTTGGTCTGATGTGATAAGGACTCGTTCTTTGGTCCCGTCATGTGGAGGTCGTTGGTAACCTTGGTGGGAGCCACCGCGTCCACAGTGTGCTGGGTGGAAGGGAGGTTGTGAGGCACTGAGGCCTTGAATGGAGGAAGTGGGACAGGGTTGGGAACTTGTTCAAGAAGTTTGGCTTTGAAGGACAACTGGTAGTGTGGAGAAACCACACGATCAATAGCACATCAACCTGGAGTGTTAATTTTGCTGGAATATTTGGGAAAAACTATTACTTTTATACTAAAACAAACAATAGATATGTTATGGCATAGTGAGGCCTCAGAGAGGAATAGAGGAGACTAGAAAGATTAGATTTGGGCTGAATATGGAGCGTTATCTCTTTGCCAGCCACTGTGCTGATCACTTTACGTTCATCATCTCATGTAGTTCTCACAGTAACCCTGTGGACTGTGTATCTGGAGCGATCCTCATTTTGCGGGAGAGCAAACAGACTTGAGACATAAGGTTGCATGGCTGGTAAGAGGCAGAGCTGGGGTTTGATTATCGTTGTCACACTGAATGTCTATATGCTCAACTGCTTTTTCTCCCCCATTAGGATATCTAATTGTACCAGCCACATTTGTTGAAAACAGTTTTCTTTCTCCATTGAATTGCTCTGACACTTTTGTCAAAAATCAACTGGCCATGTATACATCAGTCTATTTTTGGACTCTTTCCTGTTCTATTGATCTGTCCATCTCTCTTTTGAACAACAGCACATTGCCTGGATTACGATAGCTTTATAGTCAGTCTGGAAACGAGGTAACTTAAGTCTTCCACCTTTACTGTTCTTAAAAATTGCTTTGGCTACTCTAGGTCATTCGCACATCTACAGATTTTAGAATTATCAATTTCTGTGAAAAGGCCTGCTGGGATTGTGTTGACTACTACAACACTTTTTCAAAAAGGAATTAGTGAGACTTAGATCTCATTTCATATAGACATTGGAGGAAATTCCACTAAAAGTGTGTGACTATAGGCTAAAAGTTGCTAACTCAAGGTACTGGGTGAGGCAGGTCAGGAAAATGAGTGGAGGGGCGAGGAATGAGATGGTAAATGGTAGCTAATCTTGGGCCATAGTGGAGGAGTAACGGTACAGTGAGGACACCGGCAAACTGGAGAACCCAAGCCCTGTCTAAGGGGGCAGGCATTTCTCAGCTCCACACACTGTTGCCATGAAGAATATGGGTTCAGTGTCATTAGATCTTTCAATGAAGACAAGATGGAAATCCAGATGTTTGTGGCTTCTTGCAATTTAAAAATTTAAAACATAGAGAGCCTAGAACTTTCTAGGCTAACCATGTCCTATTGCCTGCCAGTCCATGACCTCTGCCTCAGGCTAATCATCCTTTTGTCCTCATTTTCCTCATCAGTAAGCATGACGGTATTGAAGACAGTCTCTAAGGTTCTTTCTAGCTCAATGGCTCTAAATTTCAAAAGAGAAAAGTGTCAGAATTACTCAAGGGTTTAGGAGGTAGTTGAGGTTATCAACAATAATGATAATATTTTGAGCAGTTGTCCAGACCTGTACACTTTACACACCACTGTCATGTCTGTTCTCTGTTTTAATCCTTCCACCGTCTTTGTGAAGTAGGCAGCAGAATAATCTGCGAAACCACGTGGGAGCTCCAGTTTACAAAGTCAGGTCTTCCCGTTCCAAATCCAGTGCTCATTTTACTGTAGCACAACCATCTCTGAAGACTCTAGAAATGGGCATTTTGGTAGCGACAGCAGATATGGACGACCGTAAGAGGGCCTCAAGCTCAGATGAAGGCAAATCTCTAGCTAGATTTAGAACTTAGCTTGGTTGAAGTGTCAAGGCTTTTGGGTAAGAGTTGAAGCCTTTGTGAGAACTCCCTGCAGGTAGGAACTTTGGCACGTATTCATCTTAGTAAGCTAGCGTCTGGCACAGTACCTGACACACAGTTAAACGTTTTTATGTAAGTGACTAAGTGGATGGATTGATGCAAGAAGGAATCAAAGGCTTTAGATCAAGGCGGCTGAGAATTTTGTCGAGAGACTTTCAAGGATAGAGAGTCAAATGCTTCTGGTTGAGAATGTCAAGATCAAAAGCTGAGACTTTATAACTTAGCTGATAGATGGGAAAAGCTCACCATGGCTTCCTTCTCATATTTGGCTCTCAGATCTGGGTTTTGATTAATAGAGTTTTACTGTGCAGTATGTTTGAGAAATCAAGTACAGTGGGTATAAGGAAGTTAAGGCTGCCAAAGGGTTTTATATGCCTTTAAAACTTCCAAACAGATACAAGTCCTTATCTTTGGAGATGCATATTGAAATATGGAATGCTAGGATGCCTGGATTTCTTTTAGTGGAGTGCAGTGGGTGATGGAGGAGGTAAGGATGAATCAAGATTGGATGTAAGTTGATCATTGTTGGAGCTGGAAGATGAAGAGATGGGGTTTCATAGTACTTGATTCTATTTTGTACATATTTGAAAATTTTCATAATAAATGTAAAAACAAAAAATCAGAGCGCTTCATAGGTGCAGCGATGCTTTTGGTCAACCAAACTTCACTTTTCTCTGAGCTTGTGAATAGTATGATCATTGAGGGAGAAATGGAACAAAGGAAAGGTACATGGCAGAAATAAGAATGTGGGTTTTGAGTTAGCCATAGCTCAGCCTCCTCTAGCTGTGTGACCTTGGGCAGGTGTCTGAACTTCCCTGAGTCTGGGTCTCCACGTTCGTAAAAGCAGGATCATGTGGTCTCCCTTGGTGATTGCTGAGAGGGTTAGGGATAAAGTGGGGAGAGCGTCTGAGGACAGCATCTGGCTCATCTTAGGGGCTCGTATCTGGTAGTTTTTATTATTATTAGACAAAGACAGAGAGTAATGAAAGGGTAAAAATCTGCCTCGGAGTTCCTATCTACCCTTTCTTCCCTACATGAATTACAAGTGCCAAGGGTTACATAAACACAGAGGTAATTTATTATTTTAGAAGCAGAACTCTTGAAGACCAAATTGGACCACTCTGGGGTTTACAAGAACCGTAACCAGTTTACTGCCTTTTGAAAAATGAAGCAAGGAAGAACTTACAGAAGAAAAGCATATTAAAACAGTGGGACATACCATTTTATACCTGTTCAGTTGACCTCCTTCTTTTCCCCAATTAATGATAATATCCAGTGTTAGTGAGTTTTTGGTCAAACTGTTTTCTCATATATACATTGGTATACCCTCTGGGAAAACATTTTGGCAGTGTGTATAGAGAGCCATCAAAAGGCCCAAACCCAGAGACTTAGTAATCACTCTTTGCAGTGTGTTCTAAGGAAATAATTCAGAAGAAGAAATGTCATATAGCCATTAAAAATGCTTATGTAATATCATAGAAAAGAGTTATGATGTAAGCATGCATGATTGTACCTATGTTGTGATCACCACTGTGCAGTTATTACACATAAATGTAAAAGGAGACTGGAAAAGGGCATGGAGAAGGGAAGGTAGTCAATGTGTTAGAGTCATGGACAGTGGCTTCGTTTTATTTAAGAAATTCTTTTGTTGCTGTGCCTCCACACACATACCCTCAAAGACCGTGCAAGAGTACCTCACTGTCGTGGCTGAGACATTTAGCACAGGGGTAAATTCTTTCCAAAAATAGACTAATCAAAACCCAGAAAGCACTGGAAACCTGAAGGTTTTAAGTAGAGAAGAAATTGAAGCCAAGACTTTCACTCTTGAACCATTTCGCTACACAACACCATACTTTGATGCTTCTTTCAAATCTTTGCTGTCATCTCTCAACACCTTTGAAATGTCTTTGTTCCCAGGTTCAATTTCAGAAGCTTCAGCAACTGCGCCTTACACAGTACCATGGAGGATCCTTACCCAATGTGAGCCAGCTGCGGAGCAGTGCCTCTGAGTTTCAGGTACCTGAGATACTCACTTTCTTTGAGCTGAGTGGAGTGTAAAAAGAGAAGCAAAAATTTTCCTTGAAAAGATTAGATCTTGGCTTCCCTGGTGGCACAGTGGTCGGGAGTCCGCCTGCCAGTGCAGGGGACACGGGTTCGAGCCCTGGTCCGGGAGGATCCCGCATGCCACAGAGCAGCTGAGTCCATACGCCGTAGCTGCTGAGCCTGCGCTGTGGAGCCCATGAGCCACAACTACTGAAGGCCGCACGCTTAGAGCCTGTGCTCCGCGGCAAGAGAGGCCAGCACCATGAGGGGCCCGTGCACTGCAGCGAAGAGGAGCCCCCACTCGCCACAACTAGAGAAAAGCCCGCGTGTAGCAACGAAGACCCAATGCAGCCAAAAATAAATTAAAAAAAAAAAGATTAGATCTTGAAGATAAACTGGGCTTAGATACAGTTCAGTGTTCTTCTGGGAAGTCCATTGTTATTCTTTTTCCTAGTTACTGCAGCATAAGATAGTGTTATTTCACAAATGGTCTAAGGCAGCACTGTCCATTGGAAATATAATGTGAGTCACATATGTCATTTAAACATTTCTAGTAGCCACATTAAAGAAAAAGAAACCAGTATAATTAATTTTAATATTATTTAAATGATTTAAATAATTATTTGACCCAATCTATCCAAAATATTATTGTTTAAACATAGAATCAGTATTAAAAAACATTAATGAGATATTTCACATTCTTTTTTTTAAATTAAGTCTTTGAAATCTGGTGTGTATTTTGCACTTAAAGCACATCCTAATTTGTACCAGCCATGTTTCACTACCTTCATGTGGCTAGTTTCTACCATGCTGGACAGGATAAATCTACAGCATAGATAAGTGGTCTATACTGCGCTTATTTTTAAATTAAAAAAAAATTTTTTTTTGGCTGTATTGGGTCTTTGTTGCTGCGTGCGGGCTTTCTCTAGTTGTGGTGAGCAGGGGCTACTCTTCATCGAGGTGTGTGGTCTTCTCATTGCAGCGGCTTCTCTTGTTGTGGAGCACAGGTTCTAGATGCATGGGCTTCAGTAGTTGCAGTATGTGGGCTCAGTAGTCGTGGTGCATGGGCTCAGTAGTTGTGGCTTGCAGGCTCTAGAGCTCAGGCTCAGTAGTTGTGGCACATGGGCTGAGTTGCTCCGTGGCATGTGGGATCTTCCCAGACCAGGGATCGAACCCCTGTCTCCTACATTGGCAGGCGGATTCTTAACCATTGCGCCACCAGGGAAGTCCCTAAATTGCATTTAGATTAGTGCAGTGTCATAGGGTGCTTTAATCATTCATATTAGTGAAGAGCCTTGTTCAAAACAATGTGGAATTGGTGATTTAGATAGTGGCATATGGTACTGTTTTTAAGATCTGAATTGGATTTAGATATCCTAGTCTTTGAATAATTAGGAGGCTGACATTCTAATTATACAATTTAAGATTCAGTGTTAAATTTCTTTGTTGTGAAATCTGGTTCACTTGTTTGATGATGTCCCGTAAAGCAGAAATATTATTTAAATGGATACTTCCATTTGGGAGTGCTAATAGGAACTCTTAAATGTCATGTGATTAGAAAAAGTACTATATGAACATATTTGTACCTTAGTACACTGGAATCTTGTCTTTAATGAGTTTGGAATCTCACTGTAATACTGCCTATATTAGAAATCTACCTCTGTAGATCCAACTATCTTACATGTTGGCCATTGGGTCATTCAGTATCCAAATAAAGTAGATCTCTGCTTTATGCTGGATTTCATGCTTCAGAAGATAGAACTTTGGCAAGATATGCTGTGTTTGAAATCCCGATTTTGTGGTACTTTCCTGTCAACTTTAGAGGAATATAGAATGTACTATAGTGTCCTTTTCCTTGTATATTGGGGAATGGGATGAAGTGACAGCCCCAGGGCTTCCCAGGATTCTTTCTCTGAGTAATTTTTAAACTTTGAAACAATCACAAACTTACAGAAAAGTTGGATGTACAGTAAAAATAACTGTATTTTTACCCTTGAGAATAAGTTGCTGACCTAATGCCCTATCAACCCAAACTACTTCACCGTGTATTTCCTACAAGCAAGGCCGTTGTTCTACATAACCTGAATAGAACCATCAAAATCAGGAAATTAACAGTGATGCATTATTACCATTTGGTCCTGAGACCCCATTCAGGTTTCACCAGATGTCCCATTACTGTCCTCTACAGCAAAAGGATCCAGTTCAGAGCACATACATTGTCTTTAGTCTCCTTCAGTCTAGAACAATTTTTCAGTCTTTTATTTTTGACATTAAAGAAATTATTTTTGACTTTTGTGACCTTGCCACTTCTGAAGATCACAGGCCAGTTCTTTTTTTAGAATATCCCTCTGTTGGGGTTTGTCTGATGTTTCTTCATGATTGGATTCAGATTATGCATCTTTGGCAGGAATAGCCAAAGGTGGTTCTGTTATTGTATCCCATTAAGTGGGTGATTTTTCACTTCCATGATGTTCACTTTTATCGCGTAGTTAAGGTGGTGTCTGTCAGTCTTCTCCACTCGGAAGCTACTCTTCTCCTTTGTAGTTAATAGGTACTTTGTGAGTAGATACTTTATCCTGATTCTCATCAAACTTTCAATTTATACATTTCTTTCTTTCTTTCTATATATGTGGTTCTGTGATTTCTTATTTTTTTCCATGGTTTATAATCTATAACTATTATTGTTATTTTGATCCTCACATTACCCCTGATTAGGCCAATAGGAGCTCCTTCCCAGGATTCTTGTCAAACAGAAAAAAAGGGAATCCCAGAAGCATAAATTTTTTTTAAGCAAACATTTTTGAAGTGTACTTTATATGCAATACAATTGACCTTTTTTAGATTTACAGGTTATGTTGTATAATTACCACCACAATCAAGATACAGAACAGTTTCATCATCCCCCAGAAGTTCCCTTAATATCCCTTTGTAATCTATTCCCATCCCCTGCCTCCAGCCTCTGGAACCACTGATATGTAGTTTTGCCTTTTCCAATGTGTCCTATAAACAGAATCAGAAGTAGAGTTCTTCTTTCACTTAGCAATTGCATTTGAGACTCATCCATGTTGTGGCATGTATGAGTTTCCTAGAGCTGCCATAACAAAGTACCACAAACTGGGTGGCTTACATTTTGAACAGCAGAAATTTATTCTCTCACAGTTCTGAGGCTGGAATTGTGAAATCAAGGTGTCCGTAGGGCCATGCTCTCTGGGGACTCTAGGGAAGAATCGTTCCTCGTCTCTTCCTAGCTTCTCTTGGTTGCCTCCAGTCCTTGGTGTCCCTTGGCTTGTAGCTCTATCATTCTACTCTCTGCCTCCATTCCATATGACCTTCTTCCCTGTTTGTCTGTGTCCAAATCTCCCCCTTCCTTCTCTTATAAAGACACCAGTCATTGGATTTAGGGCCCACCCTAATCCAGTATGACCTCATCTTAACTTGTTTACATCTGCAAAGATTCTCTTCCCAAATAAAGTCACATTCATGGGTACTTGGGGTTAGGACTTGAACAAATCTTTTTTGGGGAGCGTGATTCAACCCACTGCATTGCAGTTGCAATGACTCTTTTTATTGCTGAGTAGTATTCCATTGTATGGAGTTACTATAATTGGTTTATCCATTTATCACTTGATGAGCATTTGGATTGTTTCCACCTTTTGACAATTGTGAGTAAAGATATTCACATTCAGTTGTTGTGTAAACACCTAGTAGTGGAACTGCTGGATCAAATGTAAGTGTATATTTAACTTTGTAAGAGACTGCCAAACTGTTTTACAAAGTGGCTCTACCATTTCACATTCCAGCAATGTTCCAGTGACTCTGCATTCTCTCCAGCCCTTGGTATTTCATTTCTTTTTTTAAAATTGTGGTTAAAAAAACACAACATAAAATTTATCATCTTAACCATCTTTTTTGACTTTTTATTTTATTTTATTTTTTTCACACACACACTGTATTTTTTTATAAGAGATAAATAAACTGACACCAAGCACTGTAAATGGATGACCACAACAAAAACAATGATTGCAATTACCAAACATGAAACACACTCATACTATGTCATAATATTGACATTCAGTCCAGTAATCCTCCACTGTAACAACACCTTTACTTTGCAGTGAAAATTGATTTGTATATTTTTCGCCTCTGAGTCCTTGTGGGATTATTATTTTTTTTATTCAAACAAAAAGTCACAAATATTATAATCATCCTCATCAGTTCACTCAGTCCCATGTAATTAATTTCCTTTTTCATCTTGATCTTTTCTTAGCACTTTTATGAATTCATCAGTTTTCCATTAGGGTTCTGAAAATGCTTATTCATTCAGTTCAGCAATATAGTCAGTTACCAGAAACCTGTACTTGTCAGACTCTTTTCCATGAATTCCTTGAAGATGAAACCCTTTTATAGAAACATTTTTGCAAAAGCTTCAGAGTACACCCAGAACTGTCTGTAAATGACAAAAGACTTAAAAATGACCATGGTTAAAGATTTGGTGAAAGTTCATAATAATGCAATTGACAAGGAAATTTAGTTATTTCTGAGATATACATTTTAAAGTAATAACTAGAATTATGACTTATAACATTATACCAGAACATATAAGATTTTTAGAAATTTCATGTAATGTCTGAAACATTTATATTAACATATTTCCATATAAATTACCCAAAGAAAGTTTAGCATTAGTTGTTTTGTTTGTTTGTTTGTTTTTTAATACTGCAGGTTCTTATTAGTCATCAATTTTATACACATCAGTGTATACATGTCAGTCCCAATCGTCTAATTCAGCACACCACCATCCCCAACCCACCGTGGTTTTCCCCCCTTGGTGTCCATATGTTTGTTCTCTACATCTGTATCTCAACTGCTGCCCTGCAAACCGGTTCATCTGTACCATTTTTCTAGGTTCCACATAACATGTGTTAATATACGATATTTGTTTTTCTCTTTCTGACCGTATGACAGTCTCTAGATCCATCCACGTCTCAACAGATGACTCAATTTTGTTCCTTTTTATGGCTGAGTGATATTCCATTGTATATATGTACCACAACGTCTTTATTCATTCATCTGTTGATGGGCATTTAGGTTGCTTCCATGACCTGGCTATTGTAAATAGTGCTGCAGTGAACATTGGGGTGCATGTGTCTTTTTGAATTATGGTTTTCTCTGGGTATATGCCCAGTAGTGGGATTGCTGGGTCGTATGGTAGTTGTATTTTTAGTTTTTTAAGGAACCTCCATACTGTTCTCCATAGTGGCTGTATCAATTTACATTCCCACCAACAGTGCAAGAGGGTTCCCTTTTCTCCACACCCTCTCCATTTGTTGTTTGTAGATTTTCTGATGATGCCCATTCTAACTGGTGTGAGGTGATACCTCATTGTAGTGTTGATTTGCATTTCTCCAAAAGTTAGCGATGTTGAGTGTCTTTTCATGTGTTTGTTGGCGATCTGTATATCTTCTTTGGAGAAATGTCTATTTAGGTCTTCTGCCCATTTTTGGATTGGGTTGTTTGTTTCTTTAATATTGAGCTGCATGAGCTGTTTATATATTTTGGAGATTAATCCATTGTCCATTGATTCGTTTGTGAATATTTTCTCCCATTCTGAGGTTGTCTTTTCGTCTTATTTATGGTTTCCTGTGCAAAAGCTTTTAAGTTTCATTAGGTCCCATTTGTTTATTTTTGTTTTTATTTCCATTACTCTAGGAGGTGAATCAAAAAAGATCTTGCTGTGATTTATGTCAAAGAGTGTTCTTCCTATGTTTTCCTCTAAGAGTTTTAGAGTGTCTAGTCTTACATTTAGGTCTCTAATCCATTTTGAGTTTATTTTTGTGTATGATGTTAGGGAGTGTTCTAATTTCATTCCTTTACATGTAGCTGTCCAGTTTTCCCAGCACCACTTATTGAAGAGACTGTCTTTCCCCATTGTATACCTTTGCCTCCTTTGTCATAGATTAGTTGACCATAGGTGTGCGGGTTTATCTCTGGGCTTTCTATATTGTTCCATTGATCTATGTTTCTGTTTTTGTGCCAGTACCATATTGTCTTGATTACTGTAGCTTTGTAGTATAGTCTGAAGTCAGGGAGTCTGATTCCTCCCGCTCCGTTTTTTTCCCTCAGTATTGCTTTGGCTATTTGGAGTCTTTTGGGTCTCCATACAAATTTTAAGATGATTTGTTCTAGTTCCGTAAAAAATGCCACTGGTAATTTGATAGGGATTGCATTGAATCTGTAGATTGCTTTGGGTAGTATAGTCATTTTCACAATATTGAGTCTTCCAATCCAAGAACATGGTATTTCTCTCCATCTGTTGGTATCATCTTTAATTTCTTTCATCAGTGTCGTATAGTTTTCTGCATACAGGTCTTTTGTTTCCCTAGGTAGATTTATTCCTAGGTATTTTATTCTTTTAGTTGCAGTGGTAAATGGGAGTGTTTCCATAATTTCTCTTCAGATTTTTCATCATTAGTGTATAGAAATGCAAGAGATTTCTGTGCATTAATTTTGTATCCTGCAACTTTACCAAATTCATTGATTAGCTCTAGTAGTTTTCTGGTGGCATTTTTATGATTCTCTATGTATAGTATCATGTCATCTGCAAACAGTGACAGTTTGACTTCTTCTTTTCCAATTTGGATTCCTTTTATTTCTTTTTCTTGTCTGATTGCTGTGGCTAGGACTTCCAAAACTATGTTGAATAATAGTGGTGAGAGTGGACATCCTTGTCTCATTCCTGATCTTAGAGGAAATGCTTTCAGTTTTTCACCATTGAGAATGATGTTTGCTGTGGGTTTGTCGTATATGGCCTTTATTAGGTTGAGGTAGTTTCCCTCTATGCCCACTTTCTGGAGTGTTTTTTTCATAAATGGTGTTGAATTTTGTCAAAAGCTTTTTCTTATCTATTGAGATATCATATGGTTTTTATTCTTCAATTTGTTAATATGGTGTATCACATTGATTGATTTGCATATATTGAAGAATCCTTGCATCCCTGGGATAAATCCCACTTGATCATGGTGTATGATCCTTTTAATGTTTTGCTGGATTCTGTTTGCTAGTATTTTGTTGAGGATTTTTGCATCTATATTCATCAGTGATGTTGGTCTGTAATTTTCTTTTTTTGTAGTATATTTGTGTGGTGTTGGTATCAGGGTGATGGTGGCCTCATAGAATGAGTTTGGGAGTGTTCCTTCCTCTGCAATTTTTGGGAAGAGTTTGAGAAGGATGGATGTTAGCTCTTCTATAAATGTTTGATAGAATTCACCTGTGAAGCCATCCGGTCCTGTGCTTTTGTTTGTTGGAAGATTTTTAATCACAGTTTCAATTTCATTACTTGTGATTGGTCTGTTCATATTTTCTGTTTCTTCCTGGTTCAGTCTTGGAAGGTTATACCTTTCTAAGAATTTGTCCATTTCTTCCAGGTTGTCCATTTTATTGGCATAGAGTTACTTGTGGTAGCCTCTTAGGATGCTTTGTATTTCTGTGGTATCTGTTGTAACTTCTCCTTTTTCATTTCTAATTTTATTGATTTTAGTCCTCTCCCTCTTTTTCTTGATGAGTCTGGCTAATGGTTTATCAATTTTGTTTGTTTTCTCAAAGAACCAGCTTTTAGTTTTATTGATCTTTGCTGTTGTTTTCTTTTTTCTATTTCATTTACTTCTGCTCTGATCTTTATGATTTCTTTCCTTCTGCTAACTTTGGGTTTTGTTTCTTCTTCTTTCTCTAGTTCCTTTAGGTGTAAGGTTAGATTATTTACTTGAGATGTTTGTTGTTTCTTGAGGTAGGCTTGTATAGCTATAAACTTCCCTCTTAGAATTGCTTTTGCTGCATCCCATAGGTTTTGTTTTTATTTTATTTTATTTTATTTTATTTTATTTATTTATTTATTTATTTTGCGGTACGTGGGGCCTCTCACTGTTGTGGCCTCTCCCGTTGTGGAGCACAGGCTCTGGACACGGAGGCTCAGCGGCCATGGCTCACGGGCCTAGCCACTCTGCGGCATATGGGATCTTCCCGGACCGGGGCACGAACCCGTGTCCCCTGCATCGGCAGGCGGACTCTCAACCACTGCCCCACCAGGGAAGCCCGGAAGGCAGGTTCTTTACCCCTGGACCACCAGGGAAGTCCCCTCCATAGATTTTTAGACTCAGCTTTTTGACTTCTACAAAAAGTCGTGTTGGGATTTTAAGTGGGATTTCACTGAATCTGTAATCAGGTTGGGGAGAACTGATGTTTTAATACTGAGTTTTCTAATCCATGAACATGGAACAGAAGCAGAGATTTTTGATTCAAGTTAAGTTGCTTATAATTATTTATTTAAACACAGTCCACTTCCTTTTATGTTTATAGATCATTTTGGAGTTTACAAAATGTTTTCACAACTCTTATTCTACTTGATCCTTAATACATTAGTTGGTAAGCATAGCACTATATTAATATTGGTTAAAGACCAATTTTCTATCCTAATTGAGGATCTAAAAGTACATTCTTTTCACCTAACCCATTGGGCCCTTATTCAGAGAACACAAACATACCAGATGAGTAAACCAAAGTAAGCTTTTCAGGCTAACTTCTGATAATCCTTAGCAAGGGACAGGTCATTGGTCAGGGGTGTCTAAGGTTACAGCCCTCCTATTTCTAGGCAGGGCCTGGTGTGTGTACACTGAAGGCAGAGAGAGGAAGTGGGCATTATCTTCTCTGAGGGCTAGGGCTGTCTCTTCTGGTTAGGGGAGGGCCTGCCGTTCTCCAGTGCGTTGCAGCCTGCGTAACAGCTGATTGTCAGGCAGCTACAGAGAGAGGGACAGAGGGCATCTCTTTGTATAGTGCTATCTGGGTAAAGTTGTAGCCTTTCACATCCTTCACATAACCCCCCTAGTTCTTTCAAATTATATCACTAAAAACTAATCACACTTTTTTACATTTCTGACTACTACATTTTTAAAAAATTGAGTCATCTTGTTTATAACTGAGAGTTTATAATTTAGGGAACAATCTGGCGGCCAAAGGGAGAAAGCCCTATTGCTAGCAGAAGGGCTTGGCCAGATGCAAAATGGTGATTTTTCTGAGACCCACCACCAATACAAGTGGGTATAGTGAGGCCCAGAGTTTGCATAGCAAGTATTGTTGGAGAATTAGAACTTAAAAATCGAGTCTTTGACTCCTAGTTCCATTTTAGTGGCTTTCCTTTGCTGAATTTCCTTTAAAAGTTTTATAAGATTCTTTAAAAAATGACTGGCAGGGAATTCCCTGATGGACCAGTGGTTAGGACTCCACGCTTTCACTGCCGAGGGTGTGGGTTCGATCTCTGGTCAGGGAACCAAGATCCCGCAAGCTGCACAGCGCAGCCAAAAAAAAAAAAAAGATTGGCAAGGTACATTGGTTAAATTCAAACAAATGGAAAACAGAAGTAGCAATATTAACCTCAAAATACTGCTGCTAATAATAGCCAACATTTGTTGAGTATGAGCTATGTGTCAGACACTGCATTAAGCTCACTACATAGATTATTTAATTTTCACAAAAACCCATTGGGTATATGTATTTGGTAATTGTCATAGCATTATTTGAGTTGTATGTGATAAAATAACATAGCAACAAATTGCAAAAAGCAAAAACTAGTAAAATGAGGAGAATGTGACAGCACAATTGTAGATTTTTAATTCACTATAACAGTTGAGTCAGTACCCAAAATATAGAGTGATATCATTAACAAATGAGGATTACTATATACAAAATGTTTTTTTGATAAAAGTCCCTTTTATTTTCTACTCAATATAAAATATGTAAAATCAGATATTATATCATTTCTTCAGCCTTCCGCCAGTGAAGCCCTGGTCCTTGAAATACTTTTTTATAATTTTTGTTGAAATATAGTTGATTTACAATGTTATGTTACTTTCAGGTATACAGCAAAGCAATTCATTTACCCATATATAAATATATATATATATTCTTTTTTTACATTCTCTTCCCTTATAGGTTATTACAAGATATTGAGTATAGTTCCCTGTGCTCAAAAATTTATTCCTATAATTTTTTTCTCTAAAAAGGTAAGATAACCTTTTTTACATATTCATAGACAAATTTTAAAAACAACATTTTTTTTCCTGATTGTAAAAGTGATGCTTATTATAGAAAGCAGGTAACATTCCTGTTCACATTTTGGCTGTTTTCTTTCAGTAGTTTTGTTGTGACTATAAATATTTTTAACAAAATCAGCATCATACTGCATGTATAGTTTTGTATCTTTTTGACGTCATGAACACTTTCTTATGTTTAAATGGTCTTCAAAAACATTATTTCTAGTGATTTATGATATTCTATCACATGGATGCACCACAGTTTATTGAACTGCTCCCTTATTGTTGGACATTTGGGTTGTTTTCACTATTCATAGGATGTGTGTGTGTGTGTGTATGTATAAATCGATCATATACTAGGCCAAAGAATTTCTCAGTAAGTTAAAAAATGTTCCACTGTGATAATCCCAAACACCTCCAATTTCTGTAGTTGAAGTGCATCTCAGAGCTCCTCCAGGCCCTTGTCCTCCTCACTGTGGGCTCTGGGGCCTGACAAGGGGGAAACGGCAGCAGAAGCAGGTTTGGATGAAGGGTGGAGATCTGTGCACCCACCACACAGCGCAGGGAACACTCTGAGCTTTGAGGAGCTGAATTCCAAGAAGGTGAGAAGCTTATGTAGTGAAACAAGAGAGGCTGATTCTCACTGAATATCCTCGCAGATTGTGCAGGGCAGAAAGATGAGATGACAGGGATCTGTCCATCTTTTACTTCTTTTTTCCTGAAGGAAGAGCTGAGGTTCCTGGATGCTACCTTGTCAGCTTGGAGTTAAATGACCCGTGGGCATGCAGCCCATCCTCCTACTGAGCCTCCTCAGGCAAACCATGGAATTCTCTAAACCTCATCTGTGAATCATGGTAATGACAGTCACTTGATGGGGTTGTTATGAGCATCTAGTGAATGTAGAATAAAATGCAGAAGAGCTTTAGAAACTGTCAATTGTGAAACAACCATCAGTTATTAACACAAATAGTGCTCAGGAACAATTTAGAAGTTGGAAGTTTGTATTTATCACTTTCTACCTCTATTTTTCCTCTGCTCTTCCCGTTCTCCCGACCCCATCGATACCTGTGCTGTCCAGTATGGTAGTCACGAGCCAGATTTACATCTTTAATTAAGTTTCTTGCTCACACTAGCCACACTTCAGGTCTCAGTAGGCGCCACGTGGTGGGTGGCTGCTCCTGCGGTTGGCCCTCTTTATGCTGTGCCCGAGTCCCCATTTCAGCACTGGGTTAAGGCTTCACCTGCCCCTTAAAACCCAGTGCTTTCAGATGATCTTCCCCTCCTTCCTTTCCTTCATCAGTCAGTGAGATTTTTGTGTCTTGGCTAAAGTGCTTGTTTGGATTACAAGAACAGTTTTCTGGGGGAATTCCCTGGCAGTCCAGTGGTTAGGACTCCACGCTCTCACTGCTGAGGGCCTGGGTTCAATCCCTGGTCTGGGAACTAAGATCCTACGAGCCATGCAGTGCGGCCAAAAAAAAGTATTCTGATTAAATTTCATATAAAAAATTTAAGGATGGACCTAGAGATTATCGTATTAAATGAAGTAAGTCAGACAGAGAAAGAAAAATACCATATGATATCACTTACATGTAGAATCAAAACTATGATACAAATGAACCTATTTACAAAACAGAAACAGACTTACAGACTTAGAAAACAAACTTATGGTTACCAAAGGGGAGAGGGAGTGAGGAGGGATAAATTAGGAGTTTGGGATTAGCAGATACAAACTACTATATACAAAATACATAGGGACTTCCCTGGTGGCTCAGTGGTTAAGAATCCGCCTGCCAATGCAGGGGACACGGGTTCGAGCCCTGGTCTGGGAAGATCCCACATGCTTTGGAGCAACTAAACCCATGCACCACAACTACTGAGCCTGTGCCCTAGATCCTGTGAGCCACAACTACTGAGCCCACATGCCACAACTAAGGAAGCCTGCATGCCTAGAGCCCATGCTCCACAACAAGAGAAGCTGCTGCAACTAGAGAAAGCCCATGCGCAGCAACAAAGACCCAACGCAGCCAAAAATAAAAAGATAAATAAATAAATTTATTTTAAAAATAATAAAATAAAATAGATAAACAACAAGGTCCTACTGTATAGCACAGGGAACTATATTCAGTATCCTGTAATAACCATAATGGAAAAGAATATGAAAAAAATATATATGTGCACATATGTATAACTGAATCACTGTGCTGTATACCAGAAACTAACACATTGTAAATCACTATATTTCAATTAAAAAAATAAAAAATTTTAGCTTCCACTTCACTACTCTGAAGCACATTTATCAATATTTCAGAAGAGGATGCTTGCAAAATCACATGTCTCCATTGGCAGAATTCCACACAATAAATGATGGAAGTTAATCTGAAAGGCTGTGAGGAAGGGCTTATCCTTAAATAACTGGATGCACACACACCACACACACACACACACACACACACAAACACGTGTGTGTGCACACGCAGGTGGACATCTGAATCCGCATACTGACCCTGGGAGGGCTTTGTGTTCTCCTGTTCCTTACTTCCTCTAAGAGAGGATTAACTACTCTTCTTTTTCACTTCTCATTAATTGATAGATAATCAATAAATAAATTGAAAAATTTCTTGAGCACCTACTGTGGTGGCAGAAACATATTTCTGTATGAAGCAGAAGAAAGATGGAAATGAATAAGTTGGCCCCTCCACAGAAGAAGATTGTGGCCTGGTTAGTCCTTGTTGAACACCCCTCAGCTGTGGTCCTGAAGTCTGGGCAGCCTGCATTTGGCCACTGCCCCCATGGAAGTAGGGCTGCTCTGCCTAAGCCAAGAGTGATCATGGTGAAGAAAAAGAAATAAAAGGAATACAAATTGGAAAAGAAGTCGTCAAACTGTCACTGTTTGCAGATGACATGATACTATACACAGAGAATCCTAAAAATGCCACCAGAAAACTACTAGGGCTAATCAGTGAATTTGGTAAAGTTGCAGGATACAAAATTCATGCACAGAAATCTCTTGCATTCCTATGCACTAATGATGAAACATCTGAAAGAGAAATTAAAGAAACAATCCCATTCACCACTGCAACAAAAAGAATAAAATACCTAGGAATAAACCTACCTAAGGAGGTAAAAGAACTCTACTCAGAAAACTATGAGACACTGATGAAAGAAATTAAAGATGATACAAACAGTTGGAGCAATATACCATGTTCTTGGATTGGAAGACTCAATATTGCAAAAATGACTATACTACCCAAAGCAATCTACAGATTCAGTGCAATCACTATCAAATTACCAGTGGCATTTTTTTACAGAACTAGAACAAAAATTCTTAAAGTTGGTTTGGAGACACAAAAGACCCCAAATAGCCAAAGCAGTATTGAGGGAAAAAAACAGAGCTGGAGGAATCAGACTCCCTGACTTCAGACTATACTACAAAGCTACAGTAATCAAGACAATATGGTACTGGCATGAAAACTCAGATATAGATCAATGGAACAGGATAGAAAGCCCAGAGATAAACCCATGCACCTGTGGTCAACTAATCTATGACAAAGGAGGCAAGGACATACAATGGAGAAAAGACAGTCTCTTCAATAAGTGGTGCTGGGAAAACCGGACAGCTACACGTAAAAGAATGAAATTAGAACACTCCCTAACACCATACACAAAAATAAACTCAAAATGGATTAGAGACCTAAATATAAGACTAGACACTCTAAAACTCTTAGAGGAAAACATAGGAAGAACACTCTTTGGCATAAATCACAGCAAGATCGTTTTTGACTCACCTCCTAGAGTAATGGAAATAAAAACAAAAATAAACAAATGGGACCTAAGGAAACTTAAAAGCTTTTGCAAAGCAAAGGAAACTACAATCAAGATGAAAAGGCAACCCTCAGAATGGGAGAAAATATTTGCAAATGAATCAACAAAGGATTAATCTCCAAAATATATAAACAGCTCATACAGCTCAATATTAAAAAAACAAGCAACCCAATCCCAAAATGGGCAGAAGACCTAAATAGACATTTCTCCAAAGAAGACATACAGATGGCCAAGAAGCACATGAAATGCTGCTCAACATCACTAATTATTGGAGAAATGCAAATCAAAACTACAATGAGGTATCACCTCACACCAGTTAGAATGGGTATCAGAAAATCTACAAACAGCGAATCCTGGAGAGGGTGTGGAGGGAAGGGAATCCTCTTGCACTGTTGGTGGGAATGTAAATTGATACAGCTACTATGGAGAACAATGTGGAGGTTCCTTAGAAAACTAGAAATAGAATTACCATATGACCCAGCAATCCCACTACTGGGCATATACCCAGAGAAAACCATAATTCAGAAAGTCATGTGCACCCAATGTTCACTGCAGCACTATTTACAGTAGCCAGGTCATGGAAGCAACCTAAATGCCCATCGACAGATGAATGGATAAAGAAGCTGTGGTACATATATACAATGGAATATTAGCCATAAAGATAGAATGAAATTGAGTCATGTGTAGAGATGTGGATGGATCTAGAGACTGTCATACAGAGTGAAGTAAGTCAGAAAGAGAAAAACAAATATCGTATATTAACGCATATATGTGGAACCTAGGAAAATGGTACAGATGAACCAGTTTGCAGGGCAGAAATGGACACATGGACGTAGAGAACAGACATATGGACACCAAGGGGGGAAAGTGGGGTGGTGGTGGTGATGGGGTGAATTGGGAGATTGGAATTGACCTATATACAATAATATGTATAAAATAGATAACTAATAAGAACCTGCTGTATAAAAAATAAATAAAATTCCAAAATTCCAAAAAAAAAGAGTGATCCTGGAATCTCAGAGACCATCCCAAAATGGTTATGGCTTGGGTCACAGATGAAGGAGTCTCTGCAGAGACCTCAGAACAGCCTCTTGTGCCATCTGTTGGTCTTCAGAAATTCCGTCTATCTCTACCTTCAGCTCCCTCCCAGCTCCTCATTTTTCCTGACCGGCTCTCCTCTAGTTCTCTCTCCTGGAATTTTGGCAGTGACTTGCAAGGTGAACTTGCCCTAAGCCTCTGCTTCCTCTGGGTACCAAGCAGGAGGAGGCTGTGGTGTGATGAGGAGTGTGGCTTGGGTGTCCAGCTGTCCTGGGCTTGAGTCCTGGCTCTATCACTCTTTTGATCTGTGATCCTGGGCTTTCCCTCAACCTCTCTAAGCGTTTTTTTGTTTGTTTTTTTGGTATATAAAATAGGGATAATAATAATTATCCATAAGATAATCTGAGATAATGGGAGGCATGGAAGCACTGACCAAGGGATTTGGGAGCTGGAGTGAGTTAAGGGAACTAAAGTCAGTAAAGATAACTGACTCCTTCCCAAGCCACTAACTAAATTCTGTTTATGTATGCTCCTTCATCAGAGTTTGTGGCTTTTGTGGCATAGTCATCTGCTCAAAACTTAAAAGTGAGAGGGAATTTTGTTCCCAAGGTCATAAATCTTAGCCAGCCCTGCTCTTTGATACAGCATGGCCTCTGTCAGCCCCAAAACAATACCCTTTTATCCAAATACTATTAGGTAAAATGAGATAGGGCAGTGACCTTGGGCTTCTGCGTGAGATGTAGAAGACCACATTTACTAGTTATTTTAGCGTGCGTTATTTCCAGGAAAGATTTTCACTGATTACTAATATCTATTTTATGTTATGTCTTAGTGTCTTTTTCAGCGAATGTTATTTTTCTGAATTTGTCCCTAAACTCTGTTTAGGAGTCTGTACCTCCCAAACTATGTGCACTTTACAACTGTAATTTTTTTTTTTTTTTTTTTTTTTACTGTCTATCTCTGTGCTTGATTTGCTCCCTGGTTTACCTTTGATTTTGACTTCCAATGAGGTGTTCTTCTCTTCTGCCTAAGGAAACAGTGAGAAGCACAGAAAGTTAGGGGCTTACTTAATAGTTTTGGAATGTGCATCTGTCCCAGAATAGGAACTGTGACCAAGAATATGGTTGTCGTATTTTTAATAGATTTGAGTAGTACTTTTTTTCCTTTTTATCTAACCATACGTGTTGAATAGAAAACTTAAGAGTGAAAGAGTAAAGTAGACAACTCATGAATCTCTAGTCATCCAGAATAAAGGCCTTTGATATTATATAAGGGGCAAGGGAACATTGGCTCCACACACTGAATTAGGAACATCTGCATCCATGAGAACTTGAACAAGAGACCTGGAATATTGCCACTTTCATTCTGCCTTTCACGTGCTCCTAAGTGTTCATGTAATGGAGGGTCAGAAATAGCGTGGATACTCCAAATAGTGCTTTAAAGACTGAACTGTATTACATCAATTTAAATTTTTTATGCCAGAAAAGTAGGAAAAGATGGGAATTTCTCCTGAGAAGTCCATCTATTGGATAAAATCAGGGGTCTGTTGGAAAAGAAATACCATGAGGACTGAAGTGCCAATGGACATTTTGCTTTAGAGTAAAAGCTTTAGCGCAACACAGAGGCTGCATAGTATGATGGCCAAAAGGTAGGACTCTGATTTCAAATCCAGCCTCTGCCACTTTCCAGCCTGGTGACCTGGGACAAGTCACTTAACATCTCAGCCTCAGTTTCCTCACCTGTAAAGTGAGGATGGCAGTAATGCTGATATCAGAGTTTTGTCGTGAGGAATAAGTGAGTTAATATACATAACACTCTTAGAGCAGTGCCTGGCACAAGGTGAGCACGTTGCACGTCTTTCCTCTTGTTATTGGTTTTGTTCCTACCCCCCACCCCCATCAGGCCGCTGTCACCACCCTAGTTACTTCTACCAACTCGTCTATGGCTACCTCTACGGCCATACTACCTCTCGGGTTTTGGCATCGGCTTGGGTTGAGTTCTAGCTCTGACTATTTAGGTCTAAAAGTCTCCGTGTCTGCATTTGTAAAATAGCAGTGTTAATAGTGTGCTTCCCAGAGTCCTGGTGAAGGTGACACCAGGATAGTGCGTGTGGGACACTGTGCCCGTGCCTGGAGCCATCGGTGCTTGTTGCTGTCCTATCGTTACTGCGGTGTCTCGCAGCCAAGGTGTTACCCACAGAGCACTGGGCTCCGTGGTGAGTTGTGTCAAAAGCAATTTGTTCTTATTAATAAGCTGTCAGTGCTTGAGTATTATTTTTAAAAGGTAATCGGAACTAAGTCAAGGTTATTCCCACATAGCATTGCTGTTGGCTTCTGTATTGAGAAGTGGGCGAGCGCTTGGAGGGTGGGAACACCCCAGGTATACCTGCTGGAACACGGGTCCTGCATTTGAAAGTTGAGTGCTTTGTGTGAGGCAGAAAGCAAGCGTGAGAACCGCTGGCCCGGGGGTGCTGGCCTTTGTGCCATAGTGGGTACTGTTCACAGTCTTCCATGTTCATGGCAAACCTCTGTTCCTGTGCTTGTCAGACCAAAGCGCCACTCTCTTCAAACCCAACCATTTTTATCCTGTCCAAGCATATGTAGGTACCAAAGAAATACTTGTTTTGACTCTTAAAATCACTTTCCTCATACATTAAACAGCTACTGTGACTTGCCCTGACTTTACCCATTAATAAATATCTACTGAGTGCCTGTTAAGAGAAAGCTATTATTGGGCTTATGAAGATAACTCAGAGAATGTCCGTTTAAGAAGCTTATAACCAAGTTTGAGAGACAGGTTGTGTACACAGAACTGTAGCAGAAAAACATTGGTTCTAGTGTTCTTTTTCTTTTTTAGCTTCCATTTTTAAACTTTTACATTCAGGAAAAGTAATACATTATTTATAGCTTGGTCCTTAATTCTTTGTTGTTCAGTGTAAAAGTAATACATACTCATTGTATAAAATTTAGAAAATATATAAAAATGAAAAAGGAACAGAAAACATTATCTATATTTCATCAACTAGAAATAACCATTTGAATGTTTTATTTTATTTTTCATCTTTTATATGGGTGAAATCATTATCTGTATTTATATCCTTTAAAAAAATTTTAGCCATTATATAATCATTATTTCCCTAAGTTAAGATACTTTATAAGTATAATTTTAATAGTTTAATAATATTTCTTCACATATGACTTACAATTCATAACCACTCTCACTATATGTTGGATATTTTGGTTGATTCTGATTTTTCTTTATTATACATAATATAGTAATAAACATCTCGGTGTGTGAGTCATCTGTATTTCTGAAACATAGATTCCCATAGGTAGAATTATTCAAAGAGTAGAAATATTTGTAATGTTATTAATACATGTGGCTTTGTTGCTTTTTGGCAAAGATATTTAACCTAACAAAAATTTTGACTCTGATTTGAATATTTATTGCCTTAGCCTGAATGTTTATTACCTTAGGTCCTTAGCCTTTGCAGATCTAACATCCCAAGTATTGACTATTCAAGAATGACTCCAAAGGAGGGGGCGGAAATATACATATATATGTGTGTATATGTGTGTGTATGTGTGTGTGTGTGTATCTGAATCACTTTGCTGTACACCAGAAACTATCACAACATTGTAAATCAGCTATACTTTGGTTAAAAAAAACTAAAAAAAAAAAAGAATGACTCCAAAGTTCATGACATAAGTAGTTTGCATATTTACTGAAGCACAAAATTTAATCACAGGAGCCTTGAGGCTGGTATACACAGTTGAGTCCCTTGACTAGTGAGTGACCAAGGCTGCCTAGCACATTTCACTGGGGCTTCATGGTTCTTTCTGCAATACCTCTCATATATTGCTTTAAAAATTAATTTTTTTAAACGTAGAGAACTTTTGTGAACACTGAAAAAGCCGTTAATTTATAGTATACAAACATGCATAGAAAATCTGTGACAGAGAAACGTGACTCAAGGAAAAACAAGTTTGTACAGATATTTTCATGTTAGAAAATTGAAGATTTACTATCTAATTGTTTGATAGCTTGTATTAACCTGTCACTTCTAGAAAATAAATACAATTTCATTTTTAGTGCCAACTGAAGAAATTATTGTCTTTATAATAAGTCATGGGAAGGTTATATATATCTATATAATAAAATATGAAAATAAGTACATTAATGAAGTCATCAGACAATGAGCTGCAACAGATATTTCCCCACTTGCATTAATTTTAAAAGAAGTTCTTTGTATTTTGGTGGGAATGTCTTACTCTAGCTAGGAAAGAAAGTGTGTGGAAAACAATTTAATCAGTGTCTAGGAAGGAGTCAGAGAACACACGAGACATTGCTTGACCACTCACAAGTTAGTCTCTGCTTCATCTTGTACTTCTAAGTGGAACCACCCACCCTGCCAGCCCCCAGCATCACAGTCTAGAGCAGCCTCCCCGCCTACCCACTTTGTTTGAACTATTTCCCTTGAGGTTGCTTTTTCTTTCGGTGACAGGGAGGTGGTGGTAGCTACATTTGCTTCTTATCTGGCCCCCCAAATGTTTCTTGCTTTTATTTCACAGTCCCTTGGCAAACTGTCACCCCCAACTTTTCCGATCCTAGGACCTGCCTTTTCTTCCCTCCCCCGATAGGGTCTCAGACATATGCAAAATGGGGCCCCCTCTTTGTTGGGACTCATGTTTCTGCACCTTTCATATAGTGATCTGGCCTTGTGGCCCTGCACAGTATGTTAAAGGACTGGAATCAGTCTGTAACATGCCGACATCTCCCTGATGATACAGTTGTGGACAGAGATGGAGTCACGTCTGTCCGGTTTCTGGCTTCTGGTGTAGCCTTCTTCCCCAGGCTCTGGGGGCCACGTGACCTCTGGCTAGCCAGCCTCTTGCCGTCTCTAAGACCCAGCCGGAGCTGAGCAGAGGGACTGAGGCTGCCTCACACTCTGTAATTTGGCTTCAAGTCACCATTGTTAGCCTTGTGCCTCGGTTCTGATAACTGGACTCTTGTCTGGTTCCTGAGTGCCAGAATCCCATGGTAACGTGCCTTGTATCCCTGTGCCTTGTTTTTATCAGCCTCTCTCCCAGGGACTGAAGTCCTGCCCTGAAACAGTGACCGATGCACTTTCCTGATGTCAGCCACCCATTCTGCCTTTCTGGTTGGATTCCAGAGCGCCCTAGATTTCTCATTGTTCTACAGTGCCTACAGTCAGGAAGCCTCTGTTCTGGACACTTATCTCAGCAAATGGCAACTGTGTTCTTCCAGTCACTCAGGCCAAAACCTTGGACTCATCCTTAACTCCTCCCGTTCTCTCACTTCCCACATCTGAACCGTCAGCAAATTCTTGGTTCTACATTAAAAATATAGCCAGACTCTGACTGTCCTGGTCTGAACCAGTGTCTTCTCTGCCCTGCATTCTTACAAAGAGCCTCATGACTGGTGTGCTGGCTTCTGCCTGATCCCCTTTCAGTTATTCTCAACACTGCCATCTGAGTGATCCTTTTAAAAGATGAGCCAGATTATATCACTTCTCTTTTCAGAATCCTCCCGTGGCTTCCCATCTCACAGTGTAAAACCAAAGTGCAAAGTGCAGTCACTGCCCCATAAGGCCCATTACCTCTCTGCTCTTACCTGCTGCACATCTGTCCAGCACCCTTTCTCGTTCGCTCTGCTCTGGCCTTTTTCTCTGCTCCTTGGACCCTCCCTAGGATCTCGCTGCCAGGAATGCTCTCCCCCCAGAAATCTGAATGGCTTACTTCCTCACTTCTCTTAGCTCTTTATTCAAATATCTCCCTTCAGTGAGGCCTTCCCTCTTTAAAATCATAACCCCTCACCCTCTTTCCTGTTTTATTTTTTTCTCCTCATTATCCAACATACTGTATATTTCTATTTATTTATCTTATTTGTATTCTGTTTCCTCCATTGGAATGTAAGCTCCATGAGGTCAAGGGCACTTTGGTTCACTGCTGTATTTCTAAAGTCTGGAACAGTGCCTGGCCATGGTATGAGTTCATTAAATATTTACTGAATGAATGAATCAGGTAGTTGAATATTTGCCATGTGTAAGCGCTGTTCTAAGCATTTTATAAGCAGTATCTCATTTAATTCTCACAATAACCTTATGTGATGGTACTTTTGTGAATCCCATTTTGCTGATGAGAGAAGTGAGTCTAATTAGAGAGGTTAAGTGACTTGACCAAGAGGATGTGAGCACACACAAATAATTGGATAGGGCAGCATGTTAGAACAAGCATAGACTTTTTTTACTAGACAAATCTGCATTCAAGTCCCAGCTCTGCCAGCTATTGGTTGAGTTAAAACCTCTTCAAGCTTCAATTTTCTCAGTTATAAAAAATGGACAATGATTCTACTTCTCAGGTAGAAGGACTGCATGAGATCATGGGTATGTTATTTTCAAACATATTTTCTTTTCTTTTTTTTCTTTTTTTTTTTTCTTTTTTTTTTTTGCGGTACGTGGGCCTCTCACTGCTGTGGCCTCTCCCGTTGCGGAGCACAGGCTCCGGACGCGCAGGCTCAGTGGCCATGGCTCACGGGCCCAGCCGCTCCGTGGCATGTGGGATCTTCCCGGGCTGGGGCATGAACCCATGTCCCCTGCGTCGGCAGGCGGACTCTCAACTACTGCGCCACCAGGGAAGCCCCAAATTTTCTTGATTGCTGGTAAGGTTGACACTTTTTTCATATATTTATTGGCCATTCAGATGTCTTCTGGGAATTTCCTGTTTATAACCTTTGCCCAGTTTTCCTTCTTTTCCCCTTATCAAGTTGCAGGAGTTCTTTGAATATTAGATATACACATTGTCCGATGTGTTACAAATAATTTTGCTCACACTGTCATTTGTCTTTTGATAATGTTTTTGGAATACTCTTTTATTCATATATAGGAATACGTCAGAGATATTGCAGGTTCAGTTCCAGACCACTGCAATAAAGCAAATATTAATAAAGCATGTCACACAAATTGTTTGGTTTCCCAGTGCGTATACAAGTTATGTTTACACTGTATTGTAGCCTATTAAGTATAATAGCATTATGTCTAAAAAAACAATGTACATACCTTCATTAAAAATACTTTATTACTAAAAAATGCTAACCATCATCTGAGCCTTCAGCAAGTGGTGATCTTTTTGCTGGTGGAGGGTCTCTGTATTGATGGCTGCTGACTGGTCAGGGTGGCTGCTGAAGGCTGGGAGGCTGCGACAGCTTCTAAGAGAAGACAGCAATGAAGTTTGCTGCATCAGTTGACTATTCCTTTCCCAAATGATTTCTCTGTAGCAGGCAATGCTGTTTGATAGCATTTTACCCTCAGTAGAACTTTCAGAATTGGAGTCCATCCTCTCAAACTCTGCTGATGTTTTATTAACTAAGTTTATGTAATATTCTAGATCCTTCATTGTCATTTCAATAATCTTCATAGCATCTTCACCAGGAGTAGTTTCCACCACAAGAAACCCCTTTCTTTGCTCATCCATAAGAAGCAACTTATGTTAAAATTTTATCATGAGGTTGCAGCAATTCAGTTAGATCTTTAAGCTCCACTTCTAATTCTGGTTCTCTTTCTATTTCCACCATATCTGCAGTTACTTCCTCCACTGAAGTCTTGAATCTCTCAAAGGCATCCATGAGGGTTGGAATCAACTTCTTTTAACATTGATATTTTGA
>NW_006798464.1:1822722-1843650 GCF_000442215.2 Lipotes vexillifer | reverse complement strand
TCCGATGAAACATGAATATTCTTAATGACATCTAGAATAGTGAATCCTTTCCAAAAGGTTTTCAATTGACTTTTGTCCAGATCCATTAGAGGAATCACTATCTATGGCAGCTATAGCCTTATGAAGTGTACTTCTTTCTTTTTTTTCTTTCTTTTGGCCGCACCATGTGCACCATGCGAGATCTTAGTTCCCCAACCAGGGATTGAACCTGTGCCCCCTGCAGTGGAAGCACGGAGTCTTAACCACTGGACCACCAGGGAAGTCCCTGAAGTGTATTTCTTAAATAAGACGACTTGAAAGTTGAAATTCCTCCTTAATCTATGGCTGCAGAATGGATGTTGTGTTAGCAGGTTCATTGTACATCTCCATCAGAGCTCTTGGGTGACCATTTACCTTGTCAATGAGCAGTAATATTTTGAATGGAATCTTTTTTTTTTTCTGAGTAGTAGGTCTCAACAGTGGGCTTAAAATATTCAGCAAACATGTTGCCAACAGGTGTGATGTCATCCAGGCTTTGTTGTTCCATTAATAGACCACAGGCAGAGTAAATTTAGCATAATTCTTAAGGGCCCTAGGATTTCGAGAATGGTAAATGGGCACTGGCTTCAACTTTAAGTCACCAGCAGCATTAGCCCCTAACAAGAAAGTCAGCTTGTCCTTTGAAGCTTTGAAGCCAGGCATTGATTCCTCTATAGCTATGAAAGTCCTAGATGGCACCGTCTTCCAATAGAAGGCTGTTCCATCTACACTGAAGATCTGTTGTTCTGGTGTAGCCACCTTCATTAATTGTCTTAGCTTGATCTTCTGGATAACTTGCTGCAGCTTCTACATCAACACTTGCAAGCTGCTTCACCTTGCACTTTTATGTTATGGAGGTGGCTTCTTTCCTTAAACCTCATGAACTAACCTCAGCTGGCTTCAAAAGTTTCTTCTGCAGCTTCCTTACCTCTCTCAGCCTTCATAGAATTGAAGAGAGTTAGGGCCTTGCTCTGGTTTAGGCTTCGGCCTAAGGGAATGTTGGGAATGGTTTGATATTCTGTCTAGACCACTGGAACTTTCTCCATATCACGTAAGGCTATTTCGTTTTTTATCATCCATGTGTTCACAGGGGTCGCACCTTTAATTTCCTTCAAGAACTTTTCTTTTGCAGTCACAACTTGGCTAACTGGTGCAAGAAACCAAGCTTTTTGCCTTTTCCGGCTTTCAACATGCCTTCCTCACTAAGCTTAAGCATTTTTAGCTCTTGATTTAAAGTGAGAGACATGAGACTCTTCCTTTCACTTGAACACTTAGAGGCCATTGTAGGGTTATTAACTGGCCTAATTTCAATGTTGTTGTGTATCAGGGAATGGGGAGGCTGAGGAGAGGGAACGAGATGGGGGAACGGCTGGTCAGTGGAGCAGTCAGAACACGCACAACATTTACTGCTTAAGCTTACTGTCTTATATGTGCACGGTCCATGGTACCCCAAAACAATTACAATAGTGATGTCAAAGATCACTGATCACAGATCACTGCAACCAATATAATCATAATGAAAAAGTTTGAAATTGCGAGAATTACCAAAATGTGACACAAAGACACGAAGCGAGCAAACGCTGTTGGAAAAATGGCACCAGTAGACTTGCTCAATGCAAGGTTGCCACAGACCTTCAGTTTGTAAAAAATGCAATATCCGCAAAGCACAATAAAAGCAAGGTGTACCTGTAGTTAGCGCTCAGGTGTTAGTGATTGATCAAGCTAATGAGAATACAGATTTATTCATTCAACAAGTACTGACTGAGTGCTAGGACTTTGTGGGATTCAGTTAGGACGGCTCTAAATCCTGCCTTTCAATTTGTGTCACTGGTGGTGGCTCTCAGCTTTGGTTTTAGCAGGTTCTTGAAAGAGAATGTGTTTTCTCAGAGTCAAGTAGACCCAAACATTTCCCAGACTTTGGCCACATAATCAGAAATTTCAAGAGTCTTGGAGTTTGTGGGTGTGGCTCCAAATAATCAGGTCTACACTGTCTTCTCCGTGGGCAGAGTCTTCTTTCCCCCTGCAACTCCGCCGCATGAATAGAGCAGATAACGAGGACTTCAGACTTGCCCTGTGGGGTGAGCTCAGGGCAGCGTCAGAAACTAGATGCATAGTTCATATGGTCAAAACATGGGAGGCTCTTCTGAAATCGTGTGACATAGTATCAGGCCGCCAGCTCTGCAGGTCCTGGAAGGTCAGCGTGGTGCAGCAGTGGGGACTGAGGGCAGCAGCCACATACCGCCCTCCCTAGCTTCAGGTCTAGGTACGTCTGAATAGTAAATGTCCCGTGAATGAGTCACCAATGCTCCTGGTTTCACCCTCCAGTCCAGGTTTAGTTTGTGGAGACGTCTCACACAAGAACTGTCTTGTGAGCCTCTTGAGGGTTAAACAAATGGGTCTCTCAGAAACCTTTAATAATACAAAAGTCCTTGTTTTGAAAAAAAGCATCTTCAGTAAATCTCTTCCATAAATCTCTACAACCTGCCATCCAGTGCATCAAAATAAACACAATTTTCACGCTCTGTCTTGGTATCTCAGCGTGTGGTCAAGAGTGCAGTCCTTGGAGTCAGTCTGGGAATCTGATTACCAGTTTGCCCACTAACTGTCACTGGGACTTTAGACAAGATCCCTAACCTCTCTGTGCCTCAGTTCACTAGTCTGAGATGTGGCTACTAAGTAGTACCTAAGGGACTTCCCTGGTTGCTCAGTGGTTCAGACTCCACGCTCCCAGTGCAGGGGCCCGGGTTCGATCCCTGGTCAGGGAACTAGATCCCACGTGCATGCTGCAACTAAGGAGCTGGTGAGCCACAACTAAGGAGCACGGCTGCCACAACTAAGGAGCCAGCTTGCCGCAACCAAGACCTGGCACAACCAAATAAATAAAATAAATATTAAAAAATAACAATAAAATAAAAAAATAGTACCTACTATAACGTCGTTGTGAGGATTAAATTAGTTAGTACACGTGTGTCTTTAGAACAATGCCCAACACATACTTATTGCTCAAGAAATGTTGCAAAGTTCCTGGTACAAACTCTCCTGTTGAGTGAAATACTAGAAGCTAGGCATACCAGCCTTCTAATTTAACTTCAGTAAGTTGTTGGTATCGTTTTTCCCTCTTTCATTGCAAGTACCCTTTCTAGGGCTAGAGAACTAAGAATTTTTTCTGTTTATATAAAGCTGCTTAAATTCTGGACAGGCTAGTTACGTCTTACTCGTTCTTCACTGACTAGATGAAAACACTTTTGTGGAAAGTCTTCACTGGCCTCTTCGTGGGGTCAGCTAGGATATGTGTTGATCCCCGACCCAGTGCAGCTTCTAGGAAAGGTAGAGGGAATATCCACGTAAAGAAGACAGACCTGGGTGGTGTCAGAGCCAGCACCAGGACAGAGCCCAGGTCTCTGGATTTCCTTGCATTTTGATTTCATGTTAAGTTCATATAGTATTAATATGAAATAATGCTCTTACCTTTCTCCTTGTTCCAGCCTCTGACTGCTGAATCATAAAAGAGAGTGAGAAGAGGCACTACATTTAAAGCAGTGATTGTCTCTAACTAAACTTAAATTCTCACACTTTTTGGCAGTAGAAACAGCCAAAGTTTTGTTCTGATTCCCTGCAAAGTTTCACAATAGTCAGGAGTCAGAATTGGTCCCTGTGTTATGAAACAGCCAGTTTTTATACTTTAGACTTTAAAAATGAAGCTTTAGTTGTTTATGATTACTTTGGATGTTTTCCAGGAGTCAGGATAACATCTGTAGAAGATTCTACACAGGGCTTGATGTCAGGTACCAAGGTGGTTTTCCCATTCAAAGGCAATAGTCTGTGCTTCAAGGAACTCCCTGGGTATAGGAATTGGCTGCCTCAGCAACAGCTAGCTAACTAACATCTTAGCCCTCTTCCGTCTTTACCCCCAGCCTCTCGGGGACGTGACCTCAGAAAGCTCTCCCCTATCCATGTTCTCCTGTAACCTTGGCAGAGACAGTCACCGTGGTAACTACCTTCTTTTATGCTAGTTTGCTTGAGTACAAGGGAAAACACTTCCCCACAGGCGTTAATTAGATAGAAGTTTAGCGGTGGTGAGAAGAGTACAGTTACTGAGTACCTGACTATGCTTTGTGAACCCCGTATCATTTAATCCTCTCATTAGCCCTCTGAGATAAGCATCGTTATCCCCATTTTACTGACATTTAAACAGTAACCGTACCCAAGGTCACCAAAGTGTTAAGTGTTGGAGTCCGGACTCAAACCCAGGTTTATCTGTCCCAGGCTTTTGCTTTTATTTTGCAAATTAAACAAGTATGGACACACTAAATCAATTCATTTTCAGTTAGGAAAGTGTTTTTTTGTGGGTTTTTTTTTGCGGTACGCGGGCCTCTCACTGTTGTGGCCTCTCCCGTTGCGGAGCACAGGCTCTGGACGCACAGGCTCAGCGGCCATGGCTCATGGGCCCAGCCGCTCCGTGGCATGTGGGATCCTCCCGGACCGGGGCACGAACCCGTGCCCGCTGCATCGGCAGGCGGACCCTCAACCACTGCGCCACCAGGGAAACCCAGGAAAGTGTTTTATTCTTTCTTTTTCTCATCTGGGTAGATGCCTTTTTCTAGTCCCCGGGGGCCAACAGATGCCCATTTCCATGTGACTTTTGCTTGGTTCCTTCTCTTAGGTTATATCTGTTTGTTCACTTGTCAGCCACCTGAGAAGTCTTTTGGCTAGTTTAATCCTACTTTCTTCCCTTCCCTTGACTATCTAGGAAATCTCTCATTGGGTTAGTCTTAAGTCTCCCCTGAACTGAGATTTTCATACTGGAACTTGGTCAGGAAAAGCTAGAACTGGGACGCTAGAGCCACAAAGAAAAAGGCGGCTCAGATAACAAAAAAAAACACACGACCAAAGGCAAGCAGGGTCCGAAAGATCAGGGATCTAGTGAGGAAGGGGGCAGGGGTGGTCAACAAAAGCAGATATGGCCACACAGGTCGTGACTCTTCCCCAGCTGCTGTGGCTGCCACATCTGCCAGGATGCCTATGACCTAAAGAGCTCAGGGACTTGCTGTTGCATTAGAGGCTGTGCTTATCTCTTCTCAGTATCTCTCACCCACCATCTTGTCGTTCATGAAATTGCTCGACATGCTTTCTACCAGTCTGTGCCTGTTGGTCTCTAAGTAGTTTTCAGGGTTAATTTAGAATTAATTAATTTAGAACTATCATTTGATAGGTTTGAAGCAGCTTATAAATTAAAATGTAACTCAAAATGAAGCAGAGAGAAGGACATTAAAAGGGAAACATTAATGGGAAGCAAAGCATAGCCTTGACTGGGCTTCTGCCAATAAAGGACGGCTCTAATTTGGAACAGAGATCTTTCCATATTGACTGCTTGCCCTGGCAGATGAAGCAGAATTTTTAGAACCAGAACAGACCCTGTAGCTCTTTTGATGCAACACTCTTATGTTATAGGTCAGAAACTTGAAAGCAAGAAAAAGTAGATGATTAGCTTAATGTTTCTCATCTAGTAAGTAGCTGATACCAGAATCAAATTCTTCTTACTTCGTCTACAGTTTTTTAGCCACTCCATACCATTTGACCAGCACATTTACCCTTTATTTCTGAGTACAGTGGAAAAGGAAATTTACTCCTTCCTCCCTCCCTCTCTCCCTTACTTCCTCCCTCCTTCCCTCCTTCCCTCCCTGCCTTCCTTCCTTCCTAACAAGATTACTACTGTTAGTATTTTAGTGCTACCACTTCTACCACTGCCTCTCCTGGTGAAAATGTACCGAATTTGTACCAGGCATCAGGCACTATTGCTAAGTACTTTGCATACATTGTTTACTCTTCCCGATAACCCCGAAGGTAGGTTCTGTTACTGTCTCTATTTAAGCGGGGGACAGAGGAGGCTAAGAAGGATGACAAAGCTTCCCTAGATCTCACAGCCATAAATGGTAGCACCGGATTTCAAGTCCTGGCTGTTTGATTGTGGAGTTTGTGCTTGTAGCTACTAGCAATCCTTCCGGCCGTTTTTTTATTCTTTTGTTGAATTACTAAAACAGAACTGTTTTCTCTAAATGCAGAAGTCGAAACCTGTTGAGGAAATTCAACCAGAGTATTTTTTGAAGAAAAAAGAAACCATTTCCTGATTTCTTCATTTGTTAACCCTGTGACATCATTAGGGCTGGTACTAGCCGCCCTCTTGCCTTCACACACCAGAATGGAGTGAGATAGTTCTTTAGGAACTTCTGAGGCTGTTTGGAGGGCCAGAAGCTCGACCCGCCTCTTTGATTCTCTCTGCCCTACATCCGGCCCTTGAAGCCTTACCATCCCAGCCACTGAGGAAAGGCAAATGGCAAAGGCCCCACGTCTAGTCCCTGCAGTAACTGTAGACAGTCTTCTCTTGATTCCGATCTGCTTTACTACAGAGCCTGTCCTGCCCATTGTCAAAACTTTGGCTCTGAAACCCTGACTTTTAAGGTACCTCTGACCCTTTGGACTTGTTTGTATTTGCCATGGATAGAAAAATCAGGAAATAGGAAATTCACCCAGCAAAGAGATCTTTGGGAGTGTGTTTGTCACTATGAGCAATGATACATATATTAAAACAATAATGAGATACCATGGGCAGGAGTGGTTGGCATATGGACTCAGGCTTTAGACAGCTTCAGTTCAAAGCCTGCTTCCACCCTTGCTGAGCTTTGCACTCAAGAACATAAGCTTTCTAAGCCTCAGTTTCCTCATCCGTAAGATGGGGATAACATTAGTACCATCTCAAAAGGTTGTTGTAAAATTAAATGTGATGATGTATATGAAGCATATAGCACTGTGCCTGGAACATTGTAAATGCCAATAAAGGTTAATTATTATCAAAGTAATAATTTAGCCTTTTTGTTCATTAAATTAGGAAAAAATTTGAGTTATACTCAATGTTGGTGAGGGGTTAATGAAATTTGTTCTTGTATATGTTATTACAGACATTGTAAATCGGTATACATCATTTTTTAAAAAATTTTATTTATTTTTGGCTGTGTTGGGTCTTCGTTGCTGCGCGTGGGCTTTCTCTACTTGTGGTGAGCAGGGGCTACTCTTCGTTGCGGTGTGCAGGCTTCTCATTGCGGTGGCTTCTCTTGTGGCAGAGCACAGGGTCTAGGCGCACGGGCTTCAGTAGTTGTGGCGCACGGGCTTCGTTGCTCCGTGGCACGTGGGATCTTCCCAGACCAGGGATCGAACCCTTGTCCCCTGCATTAGCAGGCAGATTCTTAACCACTGCACCACCAGGGAAGTCCCAGTATATATCTTTTTGAAAGCAGTTTAAGAATATGCATGAAGTGTTAAGATATTCATATTCTTTCATGAATTCTACTTTTGGGACTCTAGCCTAAGAAAGTAATCCAAGGTGTGAAAAGAAAACTTTAGGTCTGATAATGCTGCAGTATTATTTGTCATAGTGAATAACTGACTTGAATAAAATATGATACATCTGCTCAGTATTAAAATTATGAGTTAAAGACTCTGCAGCTACATGGAAAAATACTTGTATTACTATATTAAGGGAACAATTTAAAAGGAGGTACAAAATTGTATGCACTGATGGTTGGAGGAGTATATGAAGTTTCTACACAGCTGCTAGGACATAACTGGTTTTTCCCTAGGGACTTTTTGACACTCCCACTGAGACATTAGTTTTTCTTGTTTTTGTTTTTTTAATGTGGAAAAAAAAAAAAAAGTCAAGTAATGACCAAAACAGAGAACCGAATCTCATGTCTGAGTCTTCTCCCCTGTTGCCAACCTCTAATCTCAGGCTGAGGGTAAATGATGGAGGTTAGTGAGGATTGAGGCAGGGCTCAGAGATGCTCTGAGGAGTCACTTGTGTCTTACATGGGCTTCTTCTCAGATTCTCAAACTTCTCTTTATAGACCTGGGGAGGGAGGTGGGGAGAGGGGTGTGTGGGCTTTAGTGTGATTTCTTATTCTTGACCTCACCACTGTCAGGGACATCCTCAGTGAAGTTCTTAACAGTTTCTTCAGCCACGCATACATTATATTGATGTTTTAACACTTCTTTATAGTGATTATTTGGGAGAAGGAGTGCTAAATTTTAGAAGTTAACCAAGTAGGCTGTAAGTAAATTATTGCTTTTTTTTTTAACTTTTATTTTTAACTTAATTTAATTTATTTATTTATTATATTTTTGGCTGCTCTGCAGCAGCATCAGCATGTGGGATCCCAGTTCCCCAACCAGGGATTGAACCCACACCCCCTGCACTGGAAGGGCAGAGTCTCAACCACTGGAGTGCCAGAGAAATCCCAAATCACTGCTTTTTAAAAAATTATAATAGTAATCCATCCTCATACAAGTTCAAACAATCCAGTAATTAATGGGGTACAAAGTAAAAGTCCTGGCGAATGAGAGGTAGGTTAGTGATGAGAGTCTGGGATGTCTGTGGTCTCTTGTGCACATTACTTGATTATAAAAACAGCAATCTTTACTTTGGCTGATAAAAGTATCATGTTTCCACAGGATGTAGCAAAACGTTCCCTGACCAAAATGTCTCTGTCAGGAGGGTCTTGTCAAAATGTCCAGCTTGGGAATACAGCTATGAAAAAAACATGCACAGGGAACAAAAACACTGAGTGGAAACAGTGCTTGTGTTTGGGTGGTAGGATTATAATTCTACCTCCCCTCTTCTGTGTTCCTAATTTGTCTATAAAGTGGTTATGGTTCTTTTGTAATGAAAGTCCAACTTGACAGATCTGTATCAAACACTATCTATGTGCCAGACATTGCGCTTGATGCCAGAGATAGGGCAGTGACCCAGATAGGCATGGTCACTGCTTGGAGAAACTTCAGTCCGGTGGGAAATTGCAAATGATTTTACAAGTCATTGTGAGACCATGTGATAAACCCAGGGCGGAGGGGTTTAGAGAGCATCTGGAACACATCTGAGTGGTGCCTACCCCAGACTGGGGGTAGGGGGAGCTCCAGGGAAGATTTCCTGGAGGAAGAGATGTCTGAGCTGGGACTTGAGGACCATGTGACTGAAGGTTGGAGTGGGGAGTGTTCCAAGCAAAAGAAACAGCATCTGGCAAAGCTTGGAGGCGAGAGAAAACGTGTCCTGTTTGAGGAACTGGAGGTTGGTGAGACTGGAGCATAGATTGCGTGTGAAGTGGGGGTGGTGAGAAGTGAGACTGGAGGGTAAAACAGGGACCAGATTACGAAGGATTTTACTTTCTTTTTAAGGGATTTAGATTTTGTCCTAAGGGCAATGTAAAGATACTGGGGAAATATTTCTTTATTTGCTTGTCTGCTTGCTCACTTATTTATTCTTCCAAATTAATTTTTATGTAAAAG
Source organism: Lipotes vexillifer (assembly GCF_000442215.2). NCBI lineage: Eukaryota > Metazoa > Chordata > Mammalia > Artiodactyla > Lipotidae > Lipotes > Lipotes vexillifer. The sequence goes on along the minus strand of NW_006798464.1, from coordinate 1,834,299 downwards.
TAATACATGTTTGTTACAAAAACTCAAATAAAATAGAAGTATATAAAATGAAAAGTAAAAGTCTCCCTTTCTCTCCTTGACACTCTCCCACAGTCTAATCCCCGGAAGTACTTATTGCCAAGGGTTCCTTTTGCACCCTTCCAGGAGTTTTCTGTGTATATGCAAGCATGTATTGTGTGTGTGTGTGTGTGTGTGTATATATATATATATATATATATATATATACTTTCTCTTTACACAAATGGAACCATGCCATAATAAATAACTTCCACCTTGAAGGCAAAACTTGAATGTCTTGGACATCATATCTGTACATAAAGATATGTATTCTTTTCAATGGCTGCATGGTATACTTTCACACAGCTATCCCATCATTTACTTAACCAGTCTCTTATTGAGGTCTAGACACCTAGACTGTCTAGTTTTTCACTATTACAAAGCAAACTGCAGTGAACGTTCTTGTTATATGTATCTTTGGGTATTTATGTAAGGGTAATACCTGTAGGATATGTTCCTAGAAGTAAAATAGCTGGGTATCAGGAAGAGATATGGGAACATATGTATATGTATAACTGATTCACTCTGTTATAAAGCAGAAACTAACACACCATTGTAAAGCAATTATACCCCAATAAAGATGTTAAAAAAAATAATAGCTGGGTAAGAGGATGTGTACATTTACAATTAAGGTAGATATTACCGAAATAGTCCCTATAGAGGTAGTTACACTTTCTGCTCCCACCAGCATTTTGAGAGTGTTTCTTTCTTCGTATTGTCTGCACCACAGAATATACCTACTTTAAAAAATTGTGGTAAAAAATAAAAAAAAAACATAACATAAAATTTACCATCTTTACCATTTTTAACCATAAGTTCAGTAATGTCAAGTATATTTGCACTGTTGCGCAATCAGTAGCCAGAACTGTTTCATCTTGCAGAATAGAAACTCTATTCTCATTAAATAACAACTCCCCATTTTCCTCTCCTCCCAGCCCCTGGTAACCACCATTCTACTTTCTCTCTGTGTGAATTTGACCACTTGACATCAAATTAGTGAAATCTTACAGTATTTGTCTTTTTGTGACTGGCTTATTTTATTTAGTATAATGTCCTTCAGGTTCATCCATGTTGTATCGTGTGACAAGATCGCCTTCTTTTTACAGGCTGAATAGTATTCCATTGTATGTATATACCACATTTTGTTTACCCATTCATGCAGGGAAGGACACTTGGGTTGCTTCCACATCTTGGCTATTGTGAATAATGCTGCTGTAAACGTGGGTGTGCAAATATCTCTTTGAAATCCTACTTTCACTTTTTTCCAATATACTCTTAGAAGTGGGATTGCTGGATCTTATGGCAATTCTGTTTTATATTTTGGGGAACAGCCATATGGTTTTCCATACTGTCTGTACCATTTTATATTCCCACCAACAGTGTACAGAGTTCTAATTTCTCCATATCCTCTCCAACACTTGTTACTTTCTGTGGATTTCATAGTAGCCATCCTAATGTGTGTGAGATGATATCTCATTGTAGTTGATTTGCATTTCTCTAATGAAAAGTGATGTTAAGCATCTTTTCATGTACTTACTGGCCACTTGTGTATTATCTTTGGAGAAACATCTATTCAAATTATATCCATCTTTCTAATCTTGGCTAATCTATTGGGTAAGAAGTGGCATCTCATTGTTTCAATTGACATTCCTTTAATTATGAGTGAAATTTATTCATTCATTCAACAAATAAATATTGAGCAGCCCCTACTTGTCTGGCAGTGTTCTAAGGTGCTAAGGACAGTAACACAAAAGACAGGTTGAGCATCTCTATGTTTCTTTGACAGTTTATATATCCTGTTCTGTAGACTATGTTTTTAAGTCTTTTGCCTGTTTTTCTGTTGAGTACTCTATCCTTTCATTGGTTTTTAAGACTTCTTTATTATGTATTAAGAAAATTGGCTTTTTGTATATTGGGTTTCTGTTACTGTGTGACAAATTACCATGAGCTTCTGGCTCAAAACCACACGCATTTTATTTGACGGTTTCTGTGGGTGAGAAGTCTGGTACGGGTTATCTCGTTTTTCTGCTTCAGCGTCTCACCAGTCTGCAGTGCAGATACTGGCTGAGTCTGTGGGCTCATCATAGGCTGAACCAAGAATGCGCTTCCCAGCTCCCTTGGGCAGAGTTTATTTCCTTGTGGTTGCAGGACTGAGGCACCAGTTTCTTGCCTGCAACTCCCCTCAGCTCCTACAGGCCACCCACACTTGCTTGGCACATGGGCTTCTCCAGCATGGCCGTTAATGTCATGGCAGCTTACTTTTTCCAGGCCAGTGAAGAGGAGTCTCTCCAACGCCTCTGCTAGCAAGACAGAGGCTTTCAAATATCAAAATGGAATCACTCCATTGCCATATCCTATTGGTGAGAAAAAAGTCACAGGTCCTGCCCACACTTAAGGGCAGGGAATTACACAAAGGCATGAACCAGGAGGTGGCGATCATCAGGAGACACCTTAGAGTCTGTCCACCACAATCTGCCATATATATTCCAAATATTTTCTCCATTTAGTAATTTTTTTTTGTTTGGGAGTTTTCTGTTCTGTTTTTTATGAGGCAAATGTATTGATCTTTTTGTGACTTCTGTGTTATAATCTGTATGTTTAGAATGGCCTTTATCATGTCAAGATTTCTCAAACACTCACCCAAATTTTTTGTTTGTTTGTTTTTTTTGTTTTTTTTGTTTTGCGATACGCGGGCCTCTCACTGTTGTGGCCTCTCCCGTTGCGGAGCACAAGCTCCGAACGCGCAGGCTCAGCGGCCATGGCTCACGGGTCCAGCCGCTCCACGGCATGTGGGATCTTCCCGGACCAGGGCACGAACCCGTGTGCCCTGCATCGGCAGGCAGACTCTCAACGACTGCGCCACCAGGGAAGCCCCCTCACCCAATTTTTTAAACCCATATTAATACTAATACTAGTATTCTAATACTGTTATTATTTTGGGATTTATTTTGTCTTGAGCCTTGAGACAGAGATTCCACCCTTTTTCTTCTGTGTCCAACCTGTTGTCTCAGCTCTTGAATAATTCATTTTTTATATGATTCTTTCTGTTTTTTTTAATTAATTAATTTTATTTATTATTTATTTTTGGCTGCACTGGGTCTTCATTGCTGTGTGTGGGCTTTCTCTAGTTGCGGCGAGCGGGGGCTACCCTTCGTTGCGGTGCATGGGCTTCTTATTGCGGTGGCTTTTCTTGTTGCAAAGCATGGGCTCTAGGTGTGCGGGCTTCAGTAGTTGTGGTGCACGGACTTAGTTGCTCTGAGACGTGTGGGATCTTCCTGGACCAGGGATTGAACCTGTGTCCCCTGTTTTGGCAGGCGGATTCTTAACCACTGCGCCACCAGGGAAGTCCCTTTCTGTTTGTTTGGTTACATTGATATGGCTGCCCATTTCCTCTGTCCATTTCCATATCAGTGTAGTTACTGTAGCTTTGTAATATGCTCTTCAATTTTAATTTTAGTTGTTATTTGAATATATATGTATTTATATTCATGTGGTTCAGAATTAAAGATAATCAAGAGTGTGCAGTGAAAATACCCCTTCCATCTCTGTCCTAGTCACCCAGTTCACTCTCTACAGGCAACCCCCGTTATCAAGTTTGTTTATTCTTTCAGGGATATTTTATGCAGTATTAGGAAATGTGAATATATAATTCACTTCACCCCACCCTTTTACCCAGAAGGTAGCTAACCATACACATTCCTGTACATTGCATTTTTCACTAATATATCTTAAAGATCTTTCTATATCAGCTCCCCAAGAGCATCCTTATTCTTATTTTGTTTTGGTTTGTTTGTTTCTGAGTGCACAGTGTTCTATTGTATGGATTTACCATAATTTGTTCAATTAGTTCTCCAATGATGAACATTTAAGTTATTTACAGACTTTAAAAAAAAATTACAAACTAAGTTTCAATGAACAACCTTATACACATATAATTTTATACACATGCAAATATAACTGCAAGAAAAATTTCTAGGAGTGGAATTGCTGGGGCAATGAGTATATGCATTTATAGCTTTGATAGGTGTGTCAGTTCACACTCCATAGAAGTTGCACCAATTTACATCCCTACCTGCCATGTATGAAAGTGCCTGTTTGCCCACATCCTCCCCAGCTCAGTGTTTTATCAACTGATCTTTGTCAATCTTATAGATGAAAAATCATGTCTCTGTGTTCTTTTAAGTTACATTTCTCTTACTATGAGTGAGGTACATTTTTTCTTATGTTTATGTATTATGTATTACTTTACTGTGAACAAGCCGTTCATTTCTTTTGCCCTTAATTCTTTAGGGTGGTTGATCTTTTTCTTATTGACTTTTTAGGAGCTCTTTATATATTAAAAAAGTAGACATTTATCTGTGTTATAAGTTGTAAATATTTTCCCAGTTTGCCATTTGTCTTTTTTTGTGATGGAATTTTGTTTTTCCATACAGACATTTACATTTTTTTGTATATCAAACTTTAATGTTTTTCAATGGCTTCTAGGGCTTTGTAAAAAGTCTTCTTCTCTTTGTTTCTTTTAATCCTTTGTGCCTTCATCTTTAGATTTAAAATCTTTGATCCATCAGGAGCTTCTGCTAACGTAGGGTTTGCAATGTGAATCTGACTTAATTTTTTTTCAGTTTGCTAGCTAGTTGTCCCAACACTGTTTATTGAATAATCATCTTTTCTCCACTAATTTGAAATGCCACTTTTATCATATACTAAATTCCCACATGTGTTTGCTTATATTTCGAGACTTCGCGTTCTCTTTTATTGATTTATGTGTCTATTCATACACCAGAATCACAATGTTTTAACTGATTACTGTAGCTTTATATTACATTTTAAAATTCTAGTAGAATTAATTCACCCTCATGCTTCTTTTCAGTGATTTTTCCAAGCTATTCTTGCATAGTTATTTTTCCTGGTGAACTTTAAAATCGGCTTGTTAGGATCTATTTTTAAAAATCCTGTCATTAATGGGTTTTATGTAGCTGAATGATGTGATCACATTTGTGTTTTAGGAAGATTACTCTGACTGCATTGTGAAAGGTAGATTGGAGGAAACAAAATTAGAGACAAAAAGACCAATTATAAGGCTGTTGCAGTAATTCCGGGGAACGGGTAGATGGGAAATTGAGGATAGTAGTAGGTTTGAGAAGTGTTTGGAAGGTCAGAGTGACCAGACATGGAGATGCCTGGGATGGGGAGGGGCTGGGAGGAAGTGCTCAAGGAGGACCCCAAACTTCCAGGGCTTGGCTGTGGGGTGGTGCCATTCCCAGACATTTGAAATACACGAGATAGAGCTGGTATGGGAGGAAGATGGCAGATTCGTTTCTAAACATGCTGGGTTTGAAATGCCTGCCAGGTAGTCCTAGAAGAGTTGTCCAGTGGGCTGTTGAACTACAAGTCTGAAGCTTTGGTGAGAGGTCCCTGCTGAAGATAAAGAGTTATACGACAGAGTCCTGAAGAAGGCCAGCACTTAAAGGATGGTTGGGAAGTTCAGGAGTCAGCACAGAAGACTGGAAAGAAATACCACAGTGGTAGGAAGGAAACTGGAGAGCTTGGAGTCTCAGAAGCCAGAAGAAGAATATTTTCAAAAGAGAGTGAATTGTCAGTAATTTCAGGTGGTTCTAAGAGGTCAGGTAACTTAAGAGCTGAAAAACGTCCAGCTGCATTTAGTAACAAGGAAAGTCAATGGTTATCTTGAGGAGAGAAGTTTCAGTGGAGTAGAGGGCTTGGGGGCTGAGGGGTGAGTGGGAGTTGAGTAGGTAGTTGAGGCAACTCCTTCCTGAGGAAACTTAGCTGTGGAGAAGGGAAGAGAAACAGGGGTGAGAGGAGAAGAGCAGAGCATTAAGTTCTATTTCAAACACCACCCCCACCCCCCAGGGGAGAGGCTTGGCTGTGGTTAAATGGAGATGAGAGGGAGGCAGTGAAAGGGAAGAGGGTAGTGATCGTAGGCTTTGAGGACCAGGTAATCCTGAGATAAATAGAAGGGCTTAGAGAAATTGGCCAAGATGAACTGTCTTAGAAGGGAGTGATCCAGTTATAGCCTTGGTATATGTTCTCTGATGGTTTTTACTTTTAATTTGTTGAGTTTTTTAATATTTTTGTTTGGCTATTTTTAAAAAATTAATTACTTTATTTATTTTTGGCTGCGTTGGGTCTTTGTTGCTGCGCGCGGACTTTCTCTAGTTGCGGCGAGCGGGGGCTACTCTTCGTTGCGGTGCGCAGGCTTCTCATTGCGGTGGCTTCTCATGTTGCAGAGCGCAGGCTCTAGGTGCATGGGCTGCAGTAGTTGTGACACGCAGGCTCAGTAGTTGTGGCTCACGGGCTCTAGAGCGCAGGTCCAGTAGTTGTGGCCCACAGGATTAGTTGCTCCGTGGCATGTGGGATCTTCCCAGACCAGGGCTCGAACCCGTGTTCCCTGCATTGGCAGGTGGATTCTTAACCACTGCGCCACCAGGGAAGTCCCTGTTTGGCTGTTTTTATATCTTGAGAATTTAGAGAAAGAACTTCTAAGAAATTGGAATCAGGTTTAGAAATTTAATTGGCAGTTAAGTTAAAAAGGTACAGAACAGTGTATTAGTATGCTACCATTTGTGTAAAAAAGGGTGGGGGTAGAAATAATATGTATTTGCTGTACATGCATAATCAGTAGTTGGAAGAAGTCACAAGAAACTAATAATGTAATTACCCGTTGGGAGGTGGGAACTGGAGAGAGGGGAACAAGGGGTGGAGGTTGTCTCTTCACTGTCCATCTTTTATATAAGAATGTAAATATATTTCTTATTTAAATAATTTGATCTAAGCAGGTTGGTTGTCTTTAAAAGTAATGGTTCCAGCAGAGCCTGAATTTTCTTAGTTACTGATGGCTCTAAGTGGGGTCCATCTTTTCTTCCATATATGAGAACCACCAAGAAGCAAGTTCTTGCTTTATGCCTGTGAGGTGTGGACCTTTGCCTTTTCTCTACTCTTCCCCACTGGAGAACAGCAGCCCTGGGGAAGTGGGCAGTCCTAGATATTGGTTTAGGGAAAAGGACTGTGCCCTGGCCTGGCATGTCCTGGCCCTACTATCCATAGTTCGACTGAGTGGGCTATTAAGGGATCTGCACCCAATTCCACCATGGGCAGAAGGGGGTTCCCAACACCAACAAGCAATTCTCCTACCATTCAACTCAATTCTGACACCATCTTCCCAGAGACAGCACCAAGTGACGCAGGTTAAGGACACAGTCCTATATATAAGACTGCCCCGCCTCTACACTTCAGACACCAGTTACAAGTCTAGGTCCCCGAGTTACCTACAACTTCTGTCCAACTTGGCTGTAAATCGGAGGTTCCCATGACCTCCTCCTCCTTTGGATTCAATTAATTTAATAGAGCAGCTCATAGAATTCAGGGAAACATTTACTTACACTTACCAGTTTATTATAAAAGGATATGATAAAGGATACAGATGAACATCCAGATGTAAGAGATGTGTAGGGCAAGCTATGTGGGAAAGGGGCACAGAGCTTCTGTGCCCTCTCCAGGACACACCACTGTCTTCAAATCTCCATGTGTTCACCAACCCAGAAGTTCTGCAAACCCTGTCCTCTTGGGCTTTTATGGAGGCTTCATTACAGAAGCATGATTGATTACATCATTGGCCATTGGCAATTGCTTCAACTTCCAGTCCCTCTCCCCTCTCTGGTGGTGCTGAGGGGGACACTAAAAGTTTCAACCCTCTAATCACAGGGTTGGTTCTCCAGACAACCAGCCCCTACCTTTAGGTGTGTTCCAAAGTCACCTGATTAACATAACAAAAAACACCTTTGCTGCTCTCATCACTTAGGAAATTCCAAAGGAGCTCTGTGCCAGAAATGAGGAGGAAGACCAAATATATTTTCCTTATTAAAAGTCACAATCCCACAGCTGTAAAGCTGGTTTATAGGGAAGAGAAAGGAGAAAGGGGGCAGTCATTATCCTGACACAGGCAGAAGTCTCCCACTGGTTGTCCCCTTGCCAACTGTGGCACATCCCACTGACAGTTAATCCTATGACTTGTCAGTCTCTCCATTACCATAAATTATTTCCAGAAACTCCAAAAATTTTCAAAACATGTCAAAAATTCCCTAAGCACAAACAAGTAAAATACACAGAAAATGAAAAAAAAAATTTTTTTTTAGCATTTCTCAATAAGTTTCTTGGTGGCTTTAGAGGAAACATCTGAATTATTGCATTGATGAACCATTTTACTTTTAATCTCTGGTTTTATACTCCATGCGGATTGCACACCTCCACCGTTGGAGCATCAGATGAAATACAGTCACCTCAAAACTTTGAAATCCCACAAAAATAACCAAGTTCACTGATGATAATTTTCCTTATCCATTTTTTAGGGTACCAGGTAAAGTAGTTAGTTAGGGCTGTGTTAATGGTGCCTAATCTGAGGAGCTGAACCATAACATTCTGGCAGTTGAGGAAGCTGATTGATCGCCATTCCCTTTTCTGGGTTCTCACTGGTGGGGAGCTGACTCAGGGAGCCGATGGAGGATCAGATCATTAGCTTTATTAGCTTTATTACTAGCTGCTGGGTAGCTCTCAGAGCCCTTTTGGGTAGGGCTCTGGGATCAAAATGGGACATGCCTCCTCACGCCTCCCTCTTCCTGGAAGTGAGGCCACCTGCGCCTGTGTAGGCAGGGCTGACCAGGCTTACCTCACCAGTCACAGGCCAGAGCTGGAGAAAGGCTCACCTTCCTTGTAAGGGAGAGACCCTGCCCTACTGTTGGGAACCAAGAAGCTGTCGGTAGCACATTCACCCATCCAAAGGAGGGGCCCGGTTCAGGATGGCAGCTCTCACCAGCTCACGTCTGAGTGGTTGGATTTCTCTCCCGTCTGTAGGCAGAGGGGGGCACTTGCAGGTGAGAAGAAAAGACTTCCTCCTTATGAGCCCTGCCAGTTTTTGTATTAGGTGACAAAAGGAATGCCAAACCCACTTAACTTGGAGTCTCCATACAAGCACCCAGACTCATTTGCAGTTTGAACTCAAATTAAATGGAGAACCTGGTCCCACAGACAAATCCTCCTACTTTTGGTAACTTGGTTCCTCATGGAGAAGAATGACCTTATAATTATGAATTTTTAGAGACCTCTCATCAGGGCAGATTCCCCCAAGAGATTCCCCCAAGGATACTTTACAGCTCAGCCTAAGGGAAGATATACCAGAAGCAGGGCTGTATGAAAAAGGAGTGGCCTGCCTGGGAAAGTCATCGGGTCCCATCTCCTGTGGGGTCTAGTAGAGGCTGGATGGCCGCGGCGAGGGTGCTGCGTAGTGGGATTGACAGACCTGTTAAGGGCGTTCCTAACTCTTGTGACTGACTGTATGAATCCAGGAGGAACAGGACACTATGTGTGCCTCTTCATGAGCAAGTGGTCGGGTGAGGAAAAGTACCCAAGGCTCTTTTAAATCAAAAACAGGATGTACATTTCATTGTCTTTTTTTAAAACTCAATATGCTTTGTTTAGAATTGCCATGTGCTGTTATATCTAACTAAATATTCCAGATTATTTTATTCCCTCTAGAAACATTTTCTTTTATGATATACCTTCCTAGTTCCTTTGTGAAATTATACATTTATTTTGTCCTTTAAAGTCATGTGAAGAAAAGTATTTTAGTAATAATTTTTGCAGGCCATATGGTAAAACACTTAGCTTTCATCTCTTTTTTTGCATGTCTGTAAGTTATTGGGTTAAAGCTGAAAAAAAGACACCCTTAATTTACTATAGTGTCACAATTTTAATTTTAAAAAATTAAACTTTTTATTTGAAAATGTAAAATATACCCTAAAGTAGAGAATAGAATAATGAACCCCCTTATACTCATCACCAGTCTTAATATTTTCCAGTTTTATTGAGGTATAATTGACATATAACATTGTATTAGTTTAAGGTATACAACATAATGATTTGCTCTGTGTATATATTGCAAAAAAATGATGACCACAATACACAGGGGAACAAGGTCATGAGGGAGGAAAGGAGGGCTTGGTGTGCTGCTGCCATTTCTTCCACCTTCAGTCTCTGCACCTTTTGCCGAGCTTCCAACAGCACTGTGTTGGGACAGAGCATTCGGAGGTTCACAGCCTCAGTGGTCCATAGGAGCCGCTATGAGGAGGGTCCGGGGAAGAATTTACCATTTTCAGTGGAAAACAAGTGGCGGATACTAGCTATGATGACTTTGTACTTTGGGTCTGGATTTACTGCACTTTTCTTTATAGTAAGACACCAACTGCTTAAAAAATAATCCATGAGACAGATATGAAGAGGAGCATTTTGAGATGTGCTGTCTCTCTGAAAAAAAGATCAAACTCTTGAACTCAGCATCCTAGATATGTTTGTAAATAAACTTATGGCATAAATCCTTAATATCTCCTCTCTGAAATATAGAACATGATAATTAAGCATGTGCTTACTTTTATTTGGGTAATATTGCATTATTAGTTTCTTAATTAAATATGTATGTGATTTTTTAAAAAGTGATTACCACAATAAGTCTAGTTAACATCCATCACCACACACAGTTACACATTTTTTTTTTTCATTGATGGGAACTTTTAAGATCTACTATCTTAGCAACTTTCAAATATGTATTATGGTATTATTAGCTCTAGTCACTATGCCATACATTGCATCCTCAGAACTTGTTTATCTTAAAACTGGAAGTTTGTGCCTTTTGACTGCCTTCACCCATTTCCCTCAATAATTTTCAACACTTTGTCAATTTTGTTGCATTGATCCCCCTTACTTTTTTTTTTTTAATTCCAAATTACGGATCTCTTTTAAACTCAGTGAAGTGTCTTACCAAGTTTAATCACAGTGGTGTATCTGGCGTGGTTCAGGATGCAGCGAGACTGAAAGGAGAGGGAAGAAGGGCAGTCCGTGCCCACACATGACTCTTCCTCACCTCCATCTCATACGGCAGGAAGAGGCAGGTGATGGGGTGAAGCCACGTTCAGGTGCTTTGACTCCTTTCCTACCGGACCTAAAATACCTATCTGACCCCTCTGGCCTCTGAGAACACCATTGGCCTTACTCTACTGGCCAGTTGCTTTCCTGTTTAACCTGCCTCTAGGCCAGGCACCTGCTGCCCTGCCCTGTCACTGCTCAAGTCTTAGCTCACAAAAACCAGTTCCTCCCTTCCACAGTTCCTTTCCATCATTCCATCATCACATAAGAAGCAAATCAGCTTCTTCTGGAGGAAATAAATGGGCAGACCCAATTTACCCAGAACTGATTTCTCTAGTCATGATCATATTAGGAGCCAAAGGGGAACTGCACTCAACAGAAGGCCTCTCTTTCCACTGAAGACATTGCATCCAGGCAGGAAGGTGGGGATGGGAATGGACAGTTTAAAACTTCTACCTCTGTGGGTGCTTGTGTGGTATTTCCTGGAAAGACAGTAATATGCCTGCAGGGGCTTGGGGTCTGCATTAACCTCTGCCATGCCCATGCCCATCCCTGAGGATTTGAAGTGGAAATTCTTTTTTTTTTTTT
>NW_006798464.1:1820142-1822517 GCF_000442215.2 Lipotes vexillifer | reverse complement strand
GGGATGTTCCCGGACCGGGGCACGAACCCACGTCCCCTGCATCGGCAGGCGGACTCTCAACCACTGCGCCACCAGGGAAGCCCTGGAAATTCTTTTTATTATGGAAAATTTTAGCTATCCCCCAAAGTAGAAAGAATAGAATACTAAGCTCCCATATAGCCATCACCAGTTTCAATAATTCTCAACATTTTGTCATTTAAACTTTTTGATCATGCATCCTAGTAGTAAAAAAGAGTTTTGTATCCCCAATCTGGTTACGTTTTTGTTTGTTAGTTATATATACATACCCCTGTACTGTTACATTATTACACAAAAAAATAGAAAACTGAGTGGTGGAAACAGGGCTTCTAATATCTTCTCTACACCCTATATACATCACACACTCTGCTTTGGATCCTAATTATTTAGAAACATAATAATAATTCATCAAACGTGTGTTGGAACCCGCTGTCACAGACACCATGTGGGGGCCAAGAGGGAAGGTGCTGGGGCAGAATAACAGGTCTCACCGCTTGCAGTCCGCTAGGTCAGCAGAATGTCACCCACCAACCTCTCCAGGTGAGATGCCTGTGCGAGCCCCACCTGGGATATTGACCTTTTCAACTGCCTCTTCCAGGAACAAGAGCCCTGCTATGAACCCTAAACCCTGCACTCTGGGCATGTTTTATGCTTTGTTGTTATTTCTTATTTTTACAGATTATTCCTCCTGGTCCTCTGAGATAATTTTGACTGCTTTGATTTTTTTGTTTTTTCTGTTTAGACCTTTGCTGCTTTAAAAAACAAACTGTTTTATCACTGTCATTTTTTAGAGTAATCTTTATCCTTAGTTTATCTTATTAACTTTTCTTCCCTTTTACCTTTCATTTAAAAATAAGGACTAGGAAGGGGCAACACATGGGATACAGATATGGTGACAGGCCAGGTCACAGGTTAGAAGGTTTGGGTGCCAGCACCTTCTCTGCTCTGCTCTTTGTAGCTTCTTTTCATCCTCACAGCAGGACTCATTTGGTCCTTGGGAGAAGATTGGATCCCAAATTCAGTTGGCAAAAAAGGCATGGTCTCAATGTTAAAAATAAAATAAAAACTACCCACTCAGGTGATTCAGGGGCTCTGAGAGTCAAAGTACCCTGTAAAACTGGACTAAGACCAGCCTGAAGATAGTGTAGCACTGGCCACCTGCTGGGAGAAAAGCCTGACCTTATTCCCAGAAGTTAGGAGCCTTACAGTTTTGTGAACTCAAGATCTAGCCCACTGGCATGGCTGAGCACCAGCTGCTGCCCAATTCTGACACTGCAGAGGGCAAAGGAAGAGGCTGGGGAGCTGAGGTCAGGGAGGGCTGGCAGAGCGCTGGCACGTCTGATCCTGGAGATTTGTAAAGTATTTTGAATTACATTTTAAGGTTGTTTTGTTTTGTTTTGTTTTGATGGTGATATAATAGAGTCTCTAACCAAGCTATGAAATCCTTTTTATTCTGCTCATTTTGTAAGGCAGAATTAAAATGCTCCATTTAGCCCCCAGGGAGTGAATTAATAGCCTCTTCTTTGCAGTGGGCAGGTCTTCCTGACTCCCTCCCTCCCTTCATCTTGAGAACCAAAGGAAGCCCTGGCTATGGCTGGAATGATCTCCAGCTGGGTTCCCCAGAGAGGCACAGTTGTCCCTTTGTTAGACTCTTTTTTAAAAGAGGAGACCTATAACGTCGTCCATTAACTGTAGCCTGCATATAAATAAGAAGCGCTGCAAACTCAGGGAATCTGCCTTCCTGCCCTTTTAAAGTCTCCAGTCTTCCCCCCAGAGAAATGTATTCAGAACCAGGGGTTAGTCTTTCATGAATGAAAGAAGAGCTAAACAGCATTGTGGGCGGGCTGGAGGTCCTGTAGAGCAAATTAGTGAGTGCGAGGGTGACCTCAGAGCCAAGCATTAACACACCATGTCTAGTAGTGCCTTTATGATCTGTTAAACTTCTACCCAGTCTCCTGTTCCACCTCTAGCTCTACTGGGGAGGAGGGAAACAGATGGGAGCTCAAATACATAGAGTAATTTAGAAGGACTGAGGTAGCATTTTAATTCTATAGGAGGAAGCATGGGAAGGCATGGGACTTGTAGCTAACCTTTATAAAATATTGTCGGACACTTACCCCAAATGAGACTGTTGGATCCAATATGAAAGGTAAGTATGCTGTTTATACTGCAAGATAGCCAGATACCCTAGCAGGGCTCTTACCCTTTAATTGAATCTTGGGTCGTCAGTAGATTTATGAGAACATAATAAAATTTTGTCTGGGGACTTCCCTGGTGGCGCAGTGGTTGAGAGTCCGCCTGCCGATGCAGGGGACGTGGGTTCTTGCCCCGGTCTGGGAGGATCCCACATGCCGCGG
>NW_006798464.1:1808484-1819945 GCF_000442215.2 Lipotes vexillifer | reverse complement strand
CGGTGAGAGGCCCGCGTACAGCAAAAAAAAAAAAAAAAATTTTGTCTGGAACATTTCTGGAAAAATATTTTTTATTTTTTCTGTATATGTCAGCAAAAATCCACTTACAATCTCAAAAATAACCAATTTTATGTGGGCGACTGAGCAAAGGAGGCAAAATGGTGAGGTGAAGAGAACCCTGAAGGAGACTCAGAATCCTGAGTTCAAGTTGCCAGGCTGTGTGACCGTGAGAAAAAATCACTTCATTTCTCTGGGTCCTGGTTTCTCACCTGCAGAAGGAAAGCACAGAGCTGGATTCCATTATGGTCAGCAGTCCTTTTGCTTATCACTCTGATAAGCCAGCAGCCCCTGTTCCCTTGTGTTGCTCATCCCCACCTTATTTTCACCTACTTTTGGCTGAAAAGCCAGGTGGTCCAGTTTATTAGGCTCAGGTAAGGTGTAATGGAGAACCTGAGGGGCTCCCTTCCAAGTGCTCTCCTGGAGGGTTCTGTTTTTGTTGCTTAGAGACTCTCTTTGCTTCCTGGTTTGCTGCTGAGATGGGTGAAGTTGTCACATAAATGACCCCTGGTTCAGGCTAGCACATTGTCCTCATACCGTAAAATAACGGTATCATCACATCCAGTGCAACTCCTGTCAGTATGTATTTCTAGTATTGACAGTGGTATTCCAGAAAAATATCTGTTGCTCTGACAGGATTTTTTTTTTTTCTTGTGCTATAGTTATCATAATGTCTACAAATGAAGCTACTGAGAGTTGTCTTATGTGGAATTGTTTCTGTTTGAGAATAGTGATTGGGCATCCCCTTGTAAAGATACTGAGGTTATGGTATTCTGGATCAAGACTTTTCAAAGGAGCCATTAATATGCTTAATCTCTGTCTTCTCAAATGTTTTAAATATATTTTTAAAAACTCAGTAGAACTTCTTACAGTGCAGGAATGTACTTGGTCATCCTACAAGCATTTAGAAATCTATATTTCACTTGAGAGAAGTTGCAAATTACATTTCTCCTTTTTTAAATAACATCGTATAGAAATACAGCTGTAAGTGAGAATTGATTTTGCTGCAAGAAAGCAGTGTGGCTTGGTCATTCACGTATAAAGAATATGCTATAGCATATATACCTTTAATAATGACAGTCTCCTTGAGTTGGCAATAAGCAGCTCTCAAACTTCAGCTCATTCCATGACTAATCATGGGCTTAGTAGTAGGAATCTGCTTGTGGTTTGTTAGTCATGTAAGAAAGATCTGGGGTTTCTAATTCGCCACAAACTTAATGATCTGCCAGTGATGTGGTACGTCTGCTAAAAGAATCAATGCAAATGTAGGTCACATTGATAGATCAACAGTGTCTAATTAGAGGAAGTAATCTTCCTCCCAGGAAAGGTAAGGAAATTCAGCTGCCACGTTCAGCCAGTCACCCCAGGCTGCAGCTCTCACAGGTGATGTGAGGTGACTGCATATGGTGCTGCATGTAAAGACACCTGCATGAGGTCTCGGTCCTTGGGGGGAGTGCTCTGAGAGTGTGGTCCTGTCTGCCGTTGCCCTGCAAATCCACAACGCTGCTTCTTTTGGAGGATTCATGTGTCCTGTTTCATCTCGGAAAGAGTTCTGCTATCAGCATTAGCCATGTCACCCCCCGCCCTATCAGCCACCCTAATACCTGGAAATCTGAACCAATTTGCCATCCACGTAGAGGTATTTTCAGAAGCAATCAGGAGCATGCAATCCTGCAAAGCGGGGAGAGCCTGAAACGGGGGCTCTCTGCAAGTGGACATTCAATTCCCAGAAGTACCTTGAACCACTTTGAATTCGCCTCCTCCCCCCAAAGCCCAGCCACAGAAACTAAGTAAGAATTGCCTATGGCTATAGCTACTTGCCAACTCAGGAAGCACCTGTACCCTCCCGCCCCGGCCTCATTGTCCTTCACTGTTGAGGTCCGTGGAACCTTGGTGTTTGGTCTGTGCTCCACCTAGTCTACCCTCTCTCAGATTTGGGGACCTAAGCCCAGAATCCACATTTCCCCTGCCTTGGGTTACCACTCGGTCATTCCTCTCCGTGCTCAGGCCCTGGCAATTCAGTCACAATGTGAAACAGAATTCTCTGGCCACCCCTTCACTGCTCAGGTTCCTACTGAGCCTCCTGGTGCTAACCCTCACCCCTGCATTACCTCAGGCAGCCAGCAAGGACACTGCCGCTCCCCATGTGCCGTTCCCATCCGCTTTCTCGTGCCTGGGGCCCTGCAGTAAGACCAGTGCTGGCCCGGGCCTTGAAGAGGTTATTGGACCTCCCATCCCTATGTATTTCAGAATAAAAACTGTTAGGCCATCCAGAACAAACAAACAAAAAGATAAGGAAATCCAGCTAAATTCTGATTTTTCCCACACTGAATACTTTGAATGTTATTGGACAGTCTCTCAAATAGAGTCTTCCTCTTCTGTGTTGCCCTTTTCTTGCTTGTATCCTAAGAATGTGCTCGGTCTACCTATGGGTAGTCCAGCACCGGATCCCAGATCTCAGTGTGGAGGAGCTTTTGTATACGGGTGTGCAGGAGTCCTGTCTTCTCTACTTAGTGTCTGGGTCCCACGTTTTCAGATAGGGTGGTGCTTGTCAGAACCTGAGCCTGAGGCCCTCCTTAAAACATGTAGGCACCAATTTGCAGGATCTTTTGACTTTACACTTCCCTTGTTGCTCTTCGTGAAAAGCAGGACTCTCCATCTCACTGCAGTCTCTCTCTGCCATCACTGCCATATCAGTCAGCTTTGCTACAGTACCAACCAATTCAAAAACTCTGGGACTTTCAGCAAACCTTTGTTTTTCACTCATATTCCCTGCTGCGCTCTCCTCCCTTTATCTTCCCCTTCTGCAACTGAGGTTGAAGCAGCATCCGCTCTTTGGGACATGGCATTCTCATGGCAGAAGGAAGGGTGTGAGAGTTTCTGTTTGGACAAGATGTATGTCACGTGTGCTCATGATCCATTGATTAAAGCAAGTCACAAGGCCCTGCCAACATTCTTTTCAGGCATTCATTCCAGATTGCAGCTTTCAGAGGTGACATGGCATGGGCAGCAGATGGGTGTGGGAGGCTCAGAATGCTGGAGGATGCCCCTAACGATGATGTCACTCCTGCTGTCCACAGAAGGGCTCTGCAGGGTGGCCTCACCTTTAACAAGATGCTCTCCAGTGTCCCACCACCTGGATATCCATCCTCCTTCTGATGCCCAATGTATTGGCCTGCTTGACCTTCCCTAATAGAATACCACAGACTGGGTGGCTCAAACAACAAAAATTTATTTTTTCATAGTTCTGGAGGCTGCAAAGTTCAAAATCAAGGTGTTGGTAGTTTGGTTTCTATTGAGGACTCTCTTCCTGGCTTGCAGATGGCTGCCTTCTTGCTTTGTCCTCACATGGCCTTTCATCTGTGTGCATGTCCTCCTGGTGTCTCTTCCTCTTCTTAAAAGTACACCAGTCCTAAAAAAAAAAAAAAAAAAAAAAAGGACACCAGTCCTATGGATTAGAGCCTTCCTTATGACCTCATTTAACCTTAATTACTGCCTTAAAGGCCCCATCTCCAAATACAGTCACATTGGGGATTAGGGCTTTAATGCACAAATTCTGGGGGACACAATTCAGTCTGTAACACCCAGTATCCTTGGGATAAGGCAGCTTTCACACACATAACCTAATTTCGTTTTCTCAACAAGCCTATGAGGAAGTTATCAGATGATCATTTCCACTTTACAGATAAGGACGACGAATGAAGTAACTTGTTAGTAAGTGGAAGATTCTGGACTGAGACTGTTTTCTTTGATTCCAAACCAGAAGTTCTTTGAACTGTATAATGGAGTTTTGGCCTTATGAATATTGGAAATGAAATACTGTATGCTTATTGAATTAATAACTGTAAGGATTACATAATATATGGAAGATTGTTTACAAAATGTTAAGTACGGAAAATAGATCACAAAAATAAATGTGCTATGGGTACCATCATGTAAAAACTATGGATAAAACTTGAAAAGGAACAGAAAAAATGAAGTACTTGACCTTCAGGGTGGTAGGGTTTTATTTCTTTTTTGCATTAAAGTTAGCTTAAGAAATACATTTTTAAATAACAGAATTTTAGCTCTTATCAAGGACGAGATTGGAAGTTGGTGGGAACAGGAGAACTGTGTGTCTGTTTGTCCCTAGCTTTTGGGGATCCAGAGACTTAGGCCAACTACCAAACACCTTAGTGTTTAACAGACTCCTTCACTGTGAAACCTCCTCCAGTTCCAGCTTCCTGGGCTGAACTGCTCTAATTCATTTGATGGGCAAGGCCCTGTGAGTTGAGAGGGCTAAAGTCAAATAGAGTGTGGAAGAAGATCAGCTACTACAGGGGCAGAGAGTTGAACTTGTGCCACGGTGAGGAAGAGAAGAAAATTTCAGAGATTTTCCCCCCTCCACACACACACACACACTGAGTCCAAGTAATAATAGAGGATCTGGGCCAGCAGGGGTTAAGGCAAAACAGGCAAGTGTAAATAGAAAATATATGTGTAGTAGGAAGTTCAGAAGACATTCCAAGAGCTTTCTGCTTTTGGGATTCCCCCCACCCCTTTATTTTTAATTTTATTATTTTGGCCACACCGTGCGGCATGCGGGATCTCAGTTCCCCTGCAGTGGAAGCACAGAGTCTTAACCACTGCACCGCCGGGGAGGTCCCCTTGGATCCCCTTCTAAAGACCCTCGGTGCCTCTTCTGTAGGCTGGCCTCTGGGAGCTCAGTCTGGCAGTAGTTGTGCTCTACGACTCCTAGAGGAGAATGTTGTTTTCAAGTACAGTTAACATTCGTGTGATTTTATTACCAGAGAGTTCTCCCTTTTCTTTTATCCTGGAACAAAGTAATCTGTCTCTTAAAATTATGTCTACTGTGTAAGCAGGTCCTGATAAAGTGTGCCTTGGGTATTCATCCTCTTGATTAACAAAGGTGTTTCAATTTATCACTCCCTAGATTAGTGTGCTCTCTTGTCTGAGATCAACATCCATCTTACCTATTGCAATGGATATTTTTCTTCCAGTACCAGAGGTTGTTCCTCAGTAAGATCTCCTTATTTTAGGAGTTAATAGATTTGGATTGTAAAAATAGAGAACTGAGACAGGCTGGAACCTGGGACCCTTTGCTGACAGAACTGTTCAACTAAACTAGTCCAGACATTTTATCAGTCCACTCGGGAGATATAGGAGTCATTCCCAAATCCGATATAAGAAATGTGTGTTTAACAAAGAAAACTTAGCGACCAATTCTTAACTAAAAGAAGCTCCCCCAGAAAGACATACTCCGTCAAAGGATTCCTTTCATAGTAAGCTAGGTATTTGACATATGATTCAATTTACATAAAAGAAAATCTCTGTGTTTAACAAAGAAAACTTAGCGACCAATTCTTAACTAAAAGAAGCTCCCCCAGAAAGACATACTCCGTCAAAGGATTCCTTTCATAGTAAGCTAGGTATTTGACATATGATTCAATTTACATAAAAGAAAATCTGTTTTCATGTATTTCACAAACATCTCTGGCATAATATTGTATACACATTGCCCCATTATGTGAGGTAGAATGGTCCAGCCTAGGATTTGGTTTTTGCTTCTGACCACCTAGAGGGGTGGGATAAAGAGGATGGGAGGGAGACTCAAGAGGAAGGGGATATGGGGATATACGTATGCATGTAGCTGATTCACTTTGTAATACAGCAGAAACTAACACAGCACTGTAAAGCAATTATACTCCAACAAAGGTGTTAAAAAAAAAAAAAAGGTTGCCTTTTATGATGCCAAACTCAAAAATGTTAAGAATGTCACCCAAGCCTCCATTAATAAAGGATTTTGTATTTATTGACCATGGATTTATCTTGAATCTGTTTGTATTTTCATTTGTGCCATTTGGGGTATAATGAGTTGATAATGAGTTGTGTGTTTCCCACTTGTATTCAGGTAGTATTCTTTTTTCTCGCCTTGACTCAGGGGTCACAAACTCAGATGTCTAACATAAGAAGTCATTCGAGTGGTCCAGTGTCCCACCTGCAGAGAGCAGCTACTCTCAATTTCAGTCCCCATTGCCAAGTGGGAATTTGGGACCAGTGTGGCCAAGATGTTCAGATTTTTCACTAGAAGCCCCAAACCTGAATTTTTAAACATTGTCGAGTCAATCAAAAATATAAAAAGACACCATATAGAGCAAGTAGTCCCCAGTCCCCAGGAGGTATCCCATTTTATTTCTGGATGCCACATCTATGTTTCTGCACACTGCACGCTGTAGGTACTCAGTTCGCTTCTGTCTTAAGTATACCTCTTTTACATTTCATGCTTATCTCCTAGTTCCTGGGATTTGATGTATGAGTCCATAGTCTCCAAATTGTGACAACTTTTAATATATCATTCTTTCAGCTTTCATCTTCACACACTAAAGACTACTTTAAATTATTCTGTAATGATGTAGAAACAGCTCCATGTGCTGCATTTTATTTACCTTGACTCAAGGCACAGTCATAGACACCAGTAAAATTATAAAGTCAGCCTTGTCATCTGTGGTTGTGATCAGTTGGTGTTCTTGAGGGTGAGTGGCAATGTCACGGTCACAGGCCAACTCTCTTCCTTCTCTCCACAGCCGGCGTTCCACCCAGCTGACAGTGTGCGCGGAACCCGCCACCACGGGCTGGTGGAGAGGCCGTCCCGGACCCGCTTCCACCCCCTCCACCGACGGTCTGGGGACAAGCCAGGACGACAAATATCCTTTTTTATTGTCTGAGGAGAGGATAAGTTTTGAAAGGTTTTCAGGATGTATCTTCCCTGTCATTCCCCTTTGGCCTCAAAATCTTCATTTTATCTGATGAACAGAGGCAATAAAAATAAGTGGGTTGGAAACCAGAAACATCTCCGCAGGTAAAAATTGGAAGGATCATTGTAGATGTTTACTTTATGAAAGTGTCAATAAAGTTCAGTTTAATGAAGTAACTGAACATAAACAACATGTAATTCAGTCCCATTGCAAGGCCTTCTCAGCATTTTCTTCAGAAATCAGCAGCCAGAATTAAACATGACTTTGAATCAGGTTAGATAGATTTAATCTGTCCAGCCAAAGCAAACAGACAGATAGGTGATTTGTTTTTATTTCTGTTGACCCACTGACCTGCTGCTAGAACTTACAGAAGAAATTTTATATGATTTTCTATTTGTGGAGTTTCAAACTCAATAGATGACAACTAAAATATAAAGCTGGTATTTAGGAAAGTCTTACGTAGTGATATTCACTCACACCAAATCCTATGCTATTAAGTAGGAAGAAAGAAAAGGAGATTGTGAATTCATCTGACAATTTTATTTATGAGGCCAGAGTGGGGTGTGCTTCTGGGGGTCCAGCATTGTGCTCAGGGCTTTTGGAAACAGACCTGAGCTGGATTTTGTGGGAGGAGGGCCTGCGTTCTCACTTCACTCTTCTCACCCGCAGGGGTGGAGGAAGACGAGAAAGGCGGGGTAAGTCTTACTGCAGAGCTGGATTCCTGGCAGTGATGGTAGAGTTCCCTTCACCAGCCTAGAAACCAGGAAGTGGGGGGAGGACGCTTATGTTTACTGAGCACCAACCCATGCCAGACACTGTGCTGGGCAATTCATATGTCATTTAGTCCTCAATACTTACTGAGCAGTTTACATTTTTTAACCCCCATTTTCCAATGAGGAAACTGAGTGTCAGAGTAACTTATCCAAAATTCCACTGCTGAGGTTGGAGGGGCCCAGATTCAGCCCAGGTCAAGCTGACCCCCCAGCCTGAGCCCCTCCCTCGCTACAGCACTCAGTGGTCCCCAGGTCCACACTCAAGAGAGACCCCCTGGGAGGAGTTGCGGGGTGGGGGTGGGGGCCGCACAGAGGAAACCACTGCTTCTCTTGCCCTTGGGCTTCTTGCAGTTTTCTGTCAATGTGAGGCGAAGGTGATGACCCCAATGAATGTTTACTTCTCCTCTCTTCCACCCCCAGGGACACACCACATTCGGTCCACTGAGATACCTTGACTTCTAATTTTGTATATTATGTGACCATTATCTGGGAAATTGAAGTTGATAACTGATTTTTCCAATTTCTTTCTGGGAGGTGAGAATTCTACCAGTTAACCACCAATACCCCTCAGATTCCTTTCTGGAATGTGTAATAACTTTTACATAGAATGCAAAAGGAAAGGAGAATTCAGGCAGTATCAGCTAATTCACACGTGTGCGGGTGGAGTAGTACCTGGAACCATTGTCTAAACTGCTTGGAATTTTCAAGTAAAAGAGTGTTTCTTGATGTAACTAACATTGTATCTTTCTAATTTAGGAGAATTCAGGCAGTATCAGCTAATTCACACGTGTGCGGGTGGAGTAGTACCTGGAACCATTGTCTAAACTGCTTGGAATTTTCAAGTAAAAGAGTGTTTCTTGATGTAACTAACATTGTATCTTTTTCTAATTTCTCAATTCCCTCTTTCCCTTGTAGGTGTTCTCTCTAAATATTATAATACCTATAGATATACTTATAGCTATCTCAAATCCTTTTTGCAGCAAGTATAGTCTAAATATATGCATATACTCACAGCTTTTTAAACTAGAGGACTGTCTAGAAGAGGAGGAGATTGAAGAAAAGCAATGGAGAAAAATGTTCACTTAACAGTTAGTGTTAGGCACCATTTAGACACTGTAGATATCATGGGAAACATAACGTAGTCCCTGCCCTCAAGTTGCTTGTAGTTCAGTGGGAGAGGCAGCTGGGCAAGCGAACGGTGTCAGCACAGTGTGGTGAGCTGCAGATGATGCAGCTTAGGGGCTGTGCAAGCTCAGAGTAGCACAGCCTGCACCAGTCTTGGGGAGATGGAGAAGGCATCCCAGAGGAAACTCTGAGGCTTGAAGGATAGGTAACAAGTGAGGGGGTAGCATGTTTATTTATTTAACAGGTATTCACAGAGCCCCTTCTCTGTACAAGGTACTGTTCTAAGCACTGGGGACTCAGAGGTGTATGAGACAGACGTGTCCCTGCCTTCTTGAGTTTACAGTCCTGTGGGAGATGACAGACAACAAACAGGTGAAAAAAAAAAAAAGAAAAAATTATTAAAGGAAAATAACTTCAGGTGGTTGTGATATGCAGGGAGGAAGACAGCCGGGAGGAGATGTTTCAGGCGGAGGGAACAGCTTGTGCAAAGTGCCGGAGGAAAGACTTCACTGTGTGTTCAGGTGACTCTCTCTCTTTTCAGGTAATAAGTCATAGGTTAGAACTTGACTGTGTATACGGGTCAACTCATGAGAGCAGCAGCAAAGCAGATCAACTCCTAAGGGCAGGAGAAGCAAGGACCAAATAAATGTACAGATGAATTAAAGTTGTTCATCAGACAGTACAAGTCTGATTCACAGACCATGAGATGTCTCTCTGAAGCACCTAACGGGGGTCCTGGGACTGACATCTGCTGACTCAAAAGAGTTCTTTAGCCTGCCCATGAATAAACAGCGAGTCTCTTGAAGAATCAAGAGACCTTGAGCTCCTAGTAAAATATAAAAGTGGGATGATTTTATGTCGAAGATATGAATATATTCAGGAGAAGATGGGGAAGAGGGCTGCAATTCCATCTTTCCTTTCCTGGCCTGCATTCATTTGATTTTGCAATAATTTGCTTAAAATGGTTGCCTTTCTCACCGGTCTGTTACCTCCTTAATGAAGTTTTATTATTCGGAAGTGTTAACACCGGTTTGAATCTTTGCTGGAACAAAGAGAAGAAATGTATTCAGAATTTTCTTCTTCCAGCTGTTTCTTGGCTTGGGTGTTATTTTAGAACGCGCACACTGGCTTAGAGAAGAGTTCAGTCCTATGATCTCAAATGAACATTGTTAACAGTGTGGGCACCACAAGCAGTGGAGATCTGGCACAAGGGCATTCCTCCTGCGGTGGGCAGTGGGCGGCCACCATAGCAGGGAAGGCTGGCACAGTGGGCTCTGGGCTCTGCTGTTGGCATGGGGGCTGCCACAAGCAGAGACCAGGGCACTGCCCACCTGAGATCTGGCCCAGGGCTGCACTCAGGGCAGCAGAGAGGCACTGCCTGGTCCCCAGCTGGGGGCCTGGGCCTGAGAACTCGGAGGAGAGGCTCTCCTACCTTCCTGCAGCTGCTCGTGTCTTCAGCAGCCCTTCTCACTCCTCAAAGGCAGCAAACATGTATCCCAAACACCATCCTGTTGAATTTCTGAGCTATTAACATAAATTTACAGCAAATATAATATTATCTCAGACCTGTGGATAATACATTGAAGAAAAGGGGGACACACTGAAGAACCATAAGAAGCGCCTTCCTCTAAAAGAGATGTGTTTTTAGGAAGAAAGAAAAACAAATGTTTAGAAATTTTCTGATTTACATTCCCAACAAGGTTTGAGAGTATATTGTGTCCAGAAAACTAGGGTGAACAGTCATGAAGAGATGCCTTAAGACCCGCCAAAGTTAGGAATGGCTTTCCTCTTTGGAATAGGCCTTGCTTTGATTCTTTTCATACAATGAGATGAAAATTTTAGGATGTCAGTTTATAGAACACTGTTTCTTTGAAATGCACTGCCTATTATATTTGAGAAATGTCGGGTTCTCTGTATCTTCTTGAAGCTTCACAG
Organism: Lipotes vexillifer; assembly: GCF_000442215.2. Lineage (NCBI taxonomy): Eukaryota > Metazoa > Chordata > Mammalia > Artiodactyla > Lipotidae > Lipotes > Lipotes vexillifer. Next base: position 1,809,300 of record NW_006798464.1, on the reverse strand, counting down.
TTTATATTAGGGGTCTGAGAAGCCTGGCAGTTAAGAAACTTCTTGTCTTTAATCCAGGGTTTCCAAAACTTAGTTGATCACAAAACCCAGTTTTTACCTAACACCCATTAAGGATTTCCATCTCGGAGGATAAGGAAATGCTAGTTTTTAGAGTTTTAAGAGGAAAATAGTCAGATTTCAAAATCCCACATGCCACCTGTTTGTCACTCACGTGCTGAGGTAAACAGGAAGACATTTTCATACACACAGGGACTCAAAAAAGATCTCACTCATGTACCTCCCTTCATGTTTGACTTTTAGATGTATTCTGGCAGGACATAGTTGGAGGTAAAAGGACAAGAGGAGGTTGAGCGATGGTGAAGACATGGTTGAGAAATTAGGAAGGAACCAAATTGTGGTCAGTTTTATATGTTAAATCTGACCCTGGCACTTGTCTTGGTGGGTGGGTTCTATTAACCCACCAAACCTGGAGTTCAGTTACCCCACCAGCTGCATGGACCATCATGAACCTGCCCCACAAACTCTGTGCCTGGAAGAACACGGAGTTGCAGAGGGCAGGAGAGAACATGGTTGCCCCCAGGCTGCTCAAGAAGGCAGTTCCTGAGCCCTGCCCTGGGTGCCCTTACCTCATGGGAACAGGAAGCCAAAATAAGAACCGGGCTGTGCTCACCAGCCACGAGCAGGCAGCACAAGAAAGAGACAGGGTTGGACTTGTTTGCAGCTTCTGATGCTCAGTGACCCCACCCACGGGGAAATGGGCCAGCAGGTGTCCTGTCATATCAACAGAAGGGCTACTCCCCTTCATTTGGGAAAGAG
>NW_006798464.1:1799034-1808443 GCF_000442215.2 Lipotes vexillifer | reverse complement strand
AAAGAGTGCATGAGAACTTTCCCTCTGACACTCCCCGAGCTGAGAAGGAGCAGGAGTCCCCTTGTCGATGGACTGAGGCAGGAACACGAGGGGAAGGATTCTCCGCTACAGAACTGCAGGGACTTGGGGAGAGAGAGCAGCCCGGGATGCCTGGCATTTCCACCTGGAGCACCTGGGTGGGTGGCACCCTCCATTACATATGATGGACTCCTAACAAGACGAGCAGGCGAGAGGCAAGATGATGAGTGGGGTTTTAGGTAGAATTTGAGGTACTTTTGGTGGAGAAGCTGAGTAGGCAGTTGGAAATTTGAGCCTGAAGTTCATGAGAACTGTTGGGAGCTGGAGGTATGGATTTATGAGTTACTGGACTATGGATGATGGATGGAGCCAGAGGCATGGGTGGGACCGACCAAGGTGAGCATGGAAGGCAGGACACTCTTCCCAAAGTGGCTGTGCCCGGAGTCCCCAGCCTCTCGCCCTGCTCCCGCTCTACATGGCACCCATGATACTGAGACCCTTCTCCCCATCCTGTCCTTTTGAGAGGAATGTAAGCAGATGTGGGCTGAGAGGCTGTGAGGCCACAGAAACTCTGGACCATCAGGGTTGAAGGCAGAAGAGGAGTGCACAGGGGGATAAATAAAAAGGCCCATTATAATGTGGGATTGTTTGTTTTTGGTTTTTTTTTTTAATGTGGACCATTTTTAAAGTCTTCATTGAATTTGCTACAATACTGCCTCCATTCCATGCCTTGGCTCCTTGGCCGGGAGGTATGTGGGATCCCGGCTCCCCAACCAGGGATCGAACCTGCACCCCCTGCGCCAGAAGGCAAAGTCTCAACCAGTGGACCGCCAGGGAAGTCCCTGTGGGACTGTTTTTTGACTTAGGTTTAACTAACGTAGTACTGGGTGAGGAGCTGATCTGGCTTGTTAAAAACCCTGTCACCTCTGCTGCTGTTCTGTTTGTTTGCTGGCAGCTAGCAAGAACTCTAGAAATGTTTATTGAATTAAGTGGTAAATTCAAGTTTACAAATAAGGGTATTTTTTCTGTCTTTAGGATGTTCTTTAGGACATATTAGTGTTGTAGAGTAATTAAAGCCACTTGAACAAAATTTTCTGAAATCTTCAGAAGAACAAATGAACCTTTTGTAGGTTTTCTTCTGTGGAATTTAGCTGTAAGCTATTGACATTAGTGGTTACTAACATTAGTGGTTCTCTTGGTGCCAATAATTGTTGGGTTTTCGAATATCCATTAAGTGAGATGTGAATGGTGAGAATGGGAGAGCTCATAGGTCACATCTTTTAACTTTTGATGCCTCAGCTACTCATATTAAAATTTCAGGAATTTACTACCTTTCCATGTTGTTAATACACATCAGAAAGGCTAAAATGCTGACTTACACCTCAACATTGGAATAATCGATGTTTGATCATTGCACTACTATTACACCACTGCATTCTAATTTGTATTACAGGTTCCAGATAAGTGGACTTAAGGACTTTAAGGGTGGCAGTGTCCTTGAGGGAAGTGGTAAACTTCTGCTTCTGAAATTTATCTTTTCTGGACAGAGATTCATCAAACTCTGCAGGAAAGAGAAAGGCTCAATGCCTTCTCCCTAATGGCTCTGCCAACTGAGATACTGATGTGCTTCCTCTCAGAGAGCCTTCTTGTTTCTTTATCACCTTTTCCTCTTCTGTCTCCTTCTGCAGTATGTTCTCATCTGTACTTTGCATACATTAAGCCTAATATTTGGTGTTGAAGAAATGTCTGGTCTCTCTTTTGAAAATATCTCTGTTTTATTGCCTTGACTAAGATTCAGATTAAGAAAGAAGGTAACTAGACATGACAAAACTAATACACAGGAAGTGAACCTTGTGACCTTAATGCTTCTGGCAAAGGAAATATTTCATGAAGAGTTCATTAGTGCCCATGTTTTACTAATGCCAGATTCTGTCTGTAGGATAGGGTCCTTCTCCGTTGGTTCTCATTTCCTTCTGAGCCCTAGCTGATGATGCCTTCTTTTATACAGAATCATTGAAGATTTTTTAGCAGGAGAATAATATGATTTAAAATGTTTTAAGAAGGCTATTCTATATGTATAATTAACTAAATTAACCAAAACGGCTCTACTGTGCTCAGCATGTATAGTGTAGCATCACATTTGTTTTTCCATATTTCCATTTCACCTGGAATATGTTCTAAGGCAGGCTAGACCCAGTGAATAATACAGAAATTATAAAACGGGGCCCCTGACAACCCAAGGAAGTTCACATTTCTCCACAAACCTAATGCCGCTCTCTTTTAGTTATAAGAAACAGAAACCCTCAACTTGGAAAAAAGGAAATTTATTGGCTTATGTCGCTAGAAGCCCAAGGGGCTAGATCCAGGAGTTTGTACAATAGCATCGAGATTCAGCATCTGTGAGGTGCTACCTCTGAATTGACTTCCAGGGAGAGAAACCCAGGTCCATGTGGTCCTCGGGCTCACCACCTCAGCTGGGGGCACTCCTTTTCCCCCTTGTTTGTATCATGAGCCCATCCCTGAACCAGTCACAGGGGGAAAAGTTACCTTGACTGGAAATATTGGGTCTGTGTACATTTTGTGGGGCAGGCAGGCCCACACAGAATGGCAGCCTTACCAGGTTTCGGATCGGGGTGGAAGCAGTTCTTGAAAGTAAAAGATGTTGGGCGGGCAGAAAAAAAAAAGAAACACCCCATGTGAATCACGCAAAGACGGCACTGGTTAGAAGATAGAATAGATTTTTCCAGAGGAAGTTGATAAGACAAAGCATGGAGGAAGAGATGTCGGATGTAGAGATAAAGATAAGAACCAAAAAAGTTGTTGAACTCCCCATGATTCCAGCCTCTTAGTTCTGCTTCAACTTTCCATTCATTATATTTTTCCTTTATTGAAAATTCTACTTTGATGGTAGTACATTTGGAGCTAATTACGCCTCGCAGCCCCTGGATGAGAGTTGGCCAAGGTAAGCAAGCCTTATTTTCAAAGATAGGAGGGGCATGTGCTATTTTTGGATGGTTTCGCTTTATTGTATCCACCTTGAATGTTGTTTTAGAAATTTCTAATCTAAAGCACAGACTCTTGTTTTCTCTTATAAAACTTAAGTCTTTCCATGTATAATCATAGATTTATATGAAAGTATGAAATTAAGTTATTTAAATCAATCTAGATCTTCATTTTAAAGACCAAATAGAAACACATTTGAAATACAATTACCAACATACTACTCTGATGTTTTATTCTTATATTTGAATATATAATGTGTCTTGGTAAGCTACTGAAAGAAACATAAGGCTTTAGTAAGCTCCTAAAACTAATTTGCATAGTGGATTTGACCTAGGGTCTCCCTGAGTATTTTTGTATATAGAGAATATATACCAAAAAGTTGAGTGTTTTTGAATACTGAGGGTGACAGAATATAAAATTAACTGAAAAGATTGTTACATCTGGTGGATGCATGGTATCATTTTCAGATCACCTAGTCAGATTTAAGAGGCATTTGAAATGTACGTATTGAGAAAATTTAGCTCTCTCGGTTGAGATCTATTCTCCATCCATTCTCGGGGCAAACACTGGCAGCACTTCCTGTGGATAATGTAGTCAGGACCTGGAAAAGGTCGATATGAAGATGGGTGACAGCTGGCCCCTACCTCAAGTAGTTTTTCAGCAGTGCTTAAGAATCTTGGGATCCACAGTTGTAGGACAAGCACAATATTTTATTTTAAATCATAAAAGGATACCTCCAAATTGAGATTCTAAAAATTTGTATTCAAGAAAAATTGTCTTAGGCTTTCCAGAGCGGGAGGATTAGTCATATTCATAGTTTCATAAACTGGGCTACTGTAACAGTTATATTCCTCTTCATGGGAGTCTGTGTGGGGTTGCAGCATTTCTGCTTCCAGTCCGGCCAGGCACCCGCACACACACACTCCATGCACTCGGGGTATGTGACAAGGGGTAGTTTTTCACACATCTGGAGTAAGACCTCACATCCCCAGAGAGGAACTGGTCATAGATTTGAAACATTTCAAAAAGCATTCAAAGGTGCTTGTTTGACCTTTTAAAAATAACAAAAAAAAAAAAAGCAAAAAAACCTTGTTATGTGCCCAGCTATCTCATTTGCTCCTGCTGTTCCCATGGATTTGTGATAGTTTTAATCATGGAAATTAGAAATCACAGGAACTGGAGAGGTCAGCCTTGCAGCTGGGTTAATAGAGGAGCCAGTTCTCAAACCCAGGCCGGAGGTTCTCCTTTGCTCCCCGTAGATTGAACTTCTTTTTCTTTTTATGTTATTCTGGTTTTTAAAGGCAGCAGCCTCCTTGGAAGGAAGAGAAGCACCCTGGGTTCAGGCTAACATCTGCACTTAACAGGTACATGGCTTGTTTTCTAGTAGAAATAAACTTTAAGCCAGTCACCTTGATTGTCCTGATGTTTTCTAATATATCATCCATTTGCCAGAGTACGTTTATATCAGTTATGTTTATATGAAGTGTTTAAAAAAAAAAGAGGAACCCAAATCTCCCACCAGGTCGTTAACGTCTGCTCGGGACACTGCAGCAGTGTGAGAACATGAGGTCTGAGTGGATAACAGGGTCTGCCTCTCTTACTCTGTGACCTTGAGCAAGTTATGTAGCTTCCCTATGCCTCAGTTTACTCATCTGGAAAAGAGAGATAACAGTACCAATATCAAGGGGTGGTTGTGAGGATTAAATAAGGTACATAAGGAACTTGGGAATCATAAGTATTCAATATACATTAGCTATTAAATGATCACTTTGAGCCAGTGGTAAGTGTTCTACATAAGTCATTTTTTTTGATCCTGATAACATTCTACAAGAATGAGTAGTATTTTCTGTTCTAAGAGGTTATAAACGACTTGTCCAAGGCCACTTAGCTAATGTGTGATGGAACTGGGATTTGAAAAAAAAAAAAAAATTAGTGCAAAATTTTAACATATACAAAAAAGAGTTGGAAAGGAAAATAGTTATAAGAATTCCGTGTGCCCATCCTTCAGCTTCTATTTCTACCCCGCCGTCCCCCACACCCCCCTCCCACCACCGGCCAGATAAAGTATTTCACCTGTAAATATATCTTAACAGTATAAGCCTGATAGGAACCTTTTTTAAAAAAACATAACCACAATGCCATTATTACACTTAACAAAATTAACAGTAATTTCTAACATTATTTAATACCCAGTCTGTATTCAGATTTTCCCAGTTGTCTCTCTGCATTTGATTGATATTCTCCTGAGTCTTTTTGAATCTGTAAAGGAGCTAGAATCTGAACCCAGGGCTCTCTGATCCCAGAGTCCACACTCTTCCTGTTTTTCATGTAGGTTCTGAACCGCCTCTCCCTTTGTCTGAACACAGCACAGCCATGGTGCACAGTCAAGCCACATGGCTTGGTGGCCACAGAAGGCCATCACCTGGAACAGCCCACAAAGAAGCATTTTAGATTAATTTCAGGTCTCTCACAAGTTCTTTTTATGGCAGACAGTTTGACCCTTGGATGAGATAAGTAAATAATATCTCTTAGAGTCGAAGCTAAATATAAATTGGAGCTGTCTGGGAGAATTCCAGAAATTTGCTATAGTTCAACGGTTCCCAAAATGTTTGTCTTAAGACTCCTTTGCAATCTTAAAAGCCATTGAGGCCCTCAGTGTTTGTTTGTGTGAGTATATTTGTTTGTATTTCGCTATTGATATTGGAAATTAAATTGAGAGATTTATAGAAACTTATTAATGCATTTAGAAATAAAATAACAATAATAAACTCATTACATGTCAATAAATATCTTTTTTTAAGAAGCACAGTTATATTTTCTGAAACAAAAAAAATTTACTGAGAAGAGTGGCATTGTTGTACCTTTTACAAATCTCTTGAAGATAGCTCGATTCTCTGCTTGTGCATTCAGCCTGCGGTGACATCACAGGTCACAAGGCTGCTGGAAAACTGTGCTCATGAGAGAGCGAGAGTGAAAGGGCAAAGGACACATTAGGGTTATTTTGAAAGTTATCTTGACCTTGCATTCTCCCTGGAAGGGTTTGAGAGTCACTGCTACCGGTGATCCTTCGTACAGGAGGAGTTATTCTCAGATGGGGAAAAGCTAGTGCAGCCACAGAGAATATACTGATCACAGCGATCTTCTGAGTTGCGAGGAAAACTGGGAAGTTTCTTAGAGGAAGCCGTGAATCCAGGGTCTGCCTTGTTGAACCAGATCATTATGCCATTAGCTTCAAAGGAAAAGATCATACAAGTACAAATTACAGTCTTTTGGGTGTGGGCCATCCTCAGAGGCTGTTACTGATCTAAGGGACTTCAGGTAGGTCCAGACCCCTCATTTTATGGATGATTGCAAATCTGTTATTCTTGCCTTCTTTCCTGTTGGTAATTTTCAGCAAAGAACATTGCATTTTCACTAAGGAAAAATGGATTTTCAGCCAGACTCTCTCCTCCCCCCATTAGGACCAATTCTGACTCTGCTCTTCACACGAGTGCTCTGAGCACCAAGCCCCAGGACCCCTATGGAGGAGGGGGCCAGTCGGCCTGGCCTGCCTCATACATGGGTAAGACATGCAGGCCCGATGCTAACAGCATCTGTGCCTTCTCATTCTGTCCTATGGGAACCGGGAGAGAGAAAAGCTTAAACCGCAAGTGCATTTCCCTGATTCGTGGTCCTCAGGGAAAAACTCCTGGCAGGGGAGATGTGTGTGTGCTCATGATGAAATAAGAATGGAGCTTCTCTCCTGCCTCTTCCTCTGCAAATTCTCTCTTCTTTGCCTCTCTTGACCCTCCAGCTTTCTCTACTCCACACTCTTCCATTTTCAGGCCCTCATCATTTTTATAGGGACTCATAACAGCTTGCTAACTGGTCTCCTTATTTCCAGTCTTATGTCCTCCCAATCCAGTTTTATGTTGGGTTCTCTGAAAGTCCTTTTATCCCATCCAGAATCTGGACAAACTGAGAAATAAAAGTAGAAGTGATGGGTGGAGGTAAATACCACCTTTCTTCCTGACAAGAGGAAGTGACTTTGCTCTGTGGGTCTGTGGCTGTTAAGACTGAACCCCAGAGGGAGACTGACTCCCCCAGTGGCCGGCAGCACTGGCCCAGGGCGCCCCCTGACCCTGCCCCCCGCAGGAGCACCGAGGTCAGACTGCAGGGCAGGGCCAGCAGGGAGGCTGCTCTCCGAGGGAAGGTGCGCCCCTGGCCAGGAGGAGTGTGAGCCAGAGTGAAGCCGGCACCCCCGCTCACTTGTTCCCCTCTTTGCTGCAGGTCATCATTCCACCTCCCTGGGGCCAGAGTGAGTAAAGGGGTGGAGAGAGGCTGGGGGGACCAGGAGTGGGAAAAAGATTTATGCTGTCTGCTTCCAGAATGAACCCACATCTGATCATATTCCTCTCCTGCTTAAAATCTCAGTGCCACCCCCTCACCTCCCAGAGAGGGTCCAAATCTCTCAGTTTGGAATGATGCAAACTCCAGGATCTGGCCCTTGCCCACCTCTCTCCCTTCTCTCCTCACTCACCAGCCCCTCCCCCCAAGTGGGTGAACTATTTCGGTTTCTATTAATGTCCCATCCTCTTCCCATCGCTTCCTCTCTTAACTTACTCCTGGCTCACCTGACCAGGGCCCTCAGCTTTGTCCCCACGTCTGTGGAGCCATCCTTGACCTTCCTCCCTTTTCCAGCCCAGAACTCCCCACGTCCTTCTAACATCCCAAAGCTCCTACCTATAGATGGCCATCTCGGCACCTGTGTCACTTGACTGCCTTTCTCGTGGATGTGCTTCTCTCCTTCTGCTCCCAGGAGGTTTCTTACAGTCAGCGTCTTATGGTCTTACCTTCCGCACAGTGCCTGGCACAGAGGAGTCCTCAGGACGGAGAGTGTGGAGAAATTACTCAGTGGCTTATGTGTACAGAGCACACTCTAGTTGCTGGATCTAACCTGCACGTGAACCAAGTCTGGTTCACTAAGACAAAGACCAAGCCTGCCTTTCTGGGGTTTATAATCCAGTAGGAACAATGGTCCTGAACTATCCATTCCTTATGCACATTGACTCTTGTCCATAAATAGGGCTGTGTGTTTGGTCTTGAAATGGGAATAAATAAATCTTTGGCCAAGATAATGCTAGCTTTTCTAGTTTTCTTTACTTTTTAGGTAGTTTAAACCCTAAATAGTCTCTTTTCCTTCTGAGGAGAATACTCCAGGTCTTATTTCCTTGCATATAGTAGGGATGGGATTTAATAATCCCTATATTGTTGTAATAATACTGCATTTGTTCCCTTGGTGAAATTCAGAGATGCTACATTTACCCGAACAGTTTGTCAAGTATGAGCTCTTATAGAATTGGTTAGGACCATCTAGCTGTTTCCACACATGGGGATATGAGAGTAGAGCTGGCAGTTATGTTGGAATTGGATATGGGTCCACTGCTTACTACTTAGAGAGGTAGGATATACAGGAAGATGGAGTAGTTTAGCTTCCATATAGGTAGGGTTATAGGTAGACTATAGGCATGTATAAGCCTAAAAAAGGTGCAGCAAGTGCTTAGTCTCCCCGGATTAGGAGGGAACCAGACTGATAGGCTTTAACCTGGAACCCTCCAAAAAGAGCTGCATTTCTGCTTCTGCCATTCCTTCATTCGTGTCACCCTCTGTTTAAAGTTTCCGCTTCTCTAGAAAGGGCCAAAGGCCTAGAGAGAACAAGGTAACAAGATCTTGAGGCCTGCATGCAGAGAGAAAAAAAAAAAAAAAAAACTAAAGAAAGTGATTAATTGAGTGAAGTATTTATGCCAAGAGTGATGTAGCCTCTGAGGGAAGAGGTAAGAAATGTCAGAAGGTGTGAGTGAGGATGAATAAGAAAAGCAGAAGAATGTCAGTGTTGATCCTAGTAGACAGAGAAATACAAAAAGCAGAAAGAAAGAAATCCTGGAGCAGAATTCCTGGGTCACTCCTTTTCACATCAGCAGTTAGAAACCGTTGGGCCCCAATATCTCTCAACCGTGGAAGGTGGGCCGACCTCCAGCTTGAATGTCTGAACTGTGTGCCTGCTTCTGCAAAGTTGCCTTGCAAGTATAGCAGAACTCAGAAACACATCCAAATATGGATGTGTTTACATGGGAAAGCCAATGTGTTTAAAATATTATTCAAGTCTCCAAGGATAGGAATTATTTCTGGAGAATTATATTTGTTGGTGGAAGCTGTTTTAAATAGTTTCATGTACTTTTCCCCCTGTCATTCATTAAAGTTTTTCATTTTCTTTCCTTTTGGACTTTAAAAATATCGACTAGCTTTCCAAAAGGTATTTCTTATTATAGGACCAACCAAATAAAGATTTAAAAAGTGATGGGAAAATATAATTGAAGCCCAGAATTAGGCTCCATAGCAGAAGCAATAA
>NW_006798464.1:1790301-1799024 GCF_000442215.2 Lipotes vexillifer | reverse complement strand
TCTTTCCCTGGGAATCTTTCCTGAGCATAATGATGTAACCTCAGTTAATGTTCCCATTATTTATTTACTTTTTTTTATGAGCAGATGATAAGGGAGCATCTGCTCACAGCTTAACTACATAAACAATAAACTGTGATACATTCATGAGCAGAGGTTTGTGTCCCAAGAAAACAAAGCCATTAGATGGATACATAGTTAGTAATTTTCATAATGGTTATTGAGTTGCACGGCAATTAGGCATCCATGGTAAGCAGTTGATGTAAATTCTAGAAATAAACTTTTATATATCCAAACAAGATTTTTATAATTTCTCTCTTCTTGTTTAATTATCCAGAATTTATAAAGAGAAATATTGATCATTTCCCTGGCAGCATGTGCAGTTTAATTATCGTTTCACAGGCACCCCCTCCCCCAACACACACACACCCAATGGGTAAGCATGAGGGCACTCTGTGACACTTGCCCCGTTGCCCTGTCCCATAGCCTAGGGACTGTCCCTATCTCCCCTCCACTCCTCACCAGCGAGTGGAAGAGGGGGCTGCGGTGGTCCCTGTCCTTTCAGGGGGCAGTCTAGAGCTATGGGCAGAAGAGGGCATGAGGGTTGTCATCTTTGCACCCAGAGCGGTAGATGCTGAGTGTCACCAGCTTTGAGAACTACAGCCCTGAGCTCCTCCCCAGGAAAAGAGGCCTGCCTCCCACCTCAGTGACCTTGCCAGAGGCAACACCTTTGACCAGTGCAGTTAACTTTTTTTTTTTAACATCTTTATTGGAGTATAATTGCTTTACAATGGTGTGTTAGTTTCTGCTTTATAACAAAGTGAATCAGTTATACATATACATATGTTACCATATCTCTTCCCTCTTGCATCTCCCACCCTCCCTATCCCACCCCTCTAGGTGGTCACAAAGCACTGAGCTGATCTCCCTGTGCTATGTGGCTGCTTCCCACTAGCTATCTATTTTACGTTTGGTAGTGTATATATGTCCATGCAACTCTCTTACTTTGTCCCAGCTTACCCTTCCCCCTCCCCGTATCCTCAAGTCCATTCTCTAGTAGGTCTGTGTCTTTATTCCCGTCTTGCTCCTAGGTTCTTCATGACTTTTTTTTTTCTTAGATTCCATGTATATGTGTTAGCATACAGTATTTGGTTTTTTCTTTCTGACTTCACTCTGTATGACAGACTCTAGGTCCATCCACTTCATTACAAATAACTCAATTTCATTTAACGTTTAAAATGCAAGTAACCCTGAAAGAAGCTTGACTGCACAGACAGGAGGAAGAAGGGGATGGCAAAAGCATCCCAGATCTAAAGCGGGGCAAGAGTGTCACCCAGATGACAGGAGGGCCCAGAATGGGGAGGTTGAAGCCAGAGGCTTCTTAAAGGATACACTCTGGTTAAGGGATCTACCCCCTGCCTCTGCCTCTATTCAGCAAATCAAGGCTGTGCTAGGAGTTATTTTAGATTCGTCAGGCATGGGAGTAGGGAGAGGGAACATGGTCTCCGTTACACTGGGTTAGCCCTCAGTGGCTCTGAGACTTCGAGGTTTCTTGGAACACAGATGCAGCCTTGGTCATGGCTGTTCCATCCCCTGTGGAACTGATATGAGTTTCCTCTGTTTCTAGATATCCAGTCACAACTCGTTCCTTTTTATTTTTATCCCTTTATTTATAGTTGTATCATGTGATATTTTTTATCCAGTAGTAAAAATCCAGCCATGGATATTTTGGTTATACATTAGCTTGATGCTGACATATCAGTTATTGCCACCACCATCCTTCTAGTTACCTAAACTCTAAACCAGGAGTTCGTTGTCTTTACTTACTCTCATTTGCGTACCCCTCACACCCATTCAGTAGCCCGTGTTCCTTCTCCCTGCAGGGTATCTCAGATCTGCCGCCTCTTTTCTGTCCTCACTGGCAATAAATACCCTACTTCTTTACTTCTTGCCTGGACTATCACAGTGGTTTTTCCACTTGGTCTCCCTGCCTTTAGGCTTTCTCCTTTCAATCCATCTCACACTGCTGCAAGAACAATCTCTCTAAAGCTTAGCTATAATCATGTCACTTCTCTAACCAAAACCTTCTATTCCCTGCGTCAAGCCAGATTACTCACAGACACCTTCAATCCAACCTCATCTCCCCTTCCTCCCATCCTGAGCTCCAGCAAGACTACACCATTCTCTGCCCCTGCTGTACCCTCCCCCTCTTCCTTCTCCTCCTGTCTTTACACTGGGGCATCCCCTTCATCCTCATTCCTGAGTGTCTAAACTCCTCCAGGTGAAGCACGTTGGACATTCTGAAGGCACACAGGCCGGAGTTCTGCTTCAGACTTCCTAGCGTGTGATCTTGGGGGTGATAATAGCCCCTGCCTCATGGGGTTGCTGTGGGGCTGACCTGAGATCATCCGTGTAAGTGCCTGGCACGTAATAAGAGAACAGTCACAGTGGCTTTTGTTATTATCATCCCCATCATTGTCCTTCAGTGGCTAACTCAGGTGCCACCTCCTCCATGAGGCTTTCTTTCTATCCCAGTCTGAGAGGATATTATGTGGGGTGTCTGCTCCCCACTCAGGCAGTTCCACAAGGTAGCCATCAGTTGAGTCTGTTCCAGGGACAGGTCAGACTTACGACTTAAATGGAAAACTGGCCTTATTTATTAAACCCAGAGTGATTGGTGCCTTAATGATAAAGAGATGCTTCAACATACTATACCAGATTGCTGTGTCAAACTTCGTTTTTTATCTGTAATAGAATTGTCACTTTTTAAGTGATCTGAATGGTTAAGTTCCCAATATGAGGGTCCCAGGGAAACCAAACTAGGAATCAGAAGCTTCTCCCGCTCCTTCTGATGTGCTGATTGTAGAGCCACACCTTTCATCTCTCCGCACCTGTCTCCTAGTGTTCTGTTCACACTGCCTGTCTCTAGTAGGCGTGTTAGATCATGACTAAGCTACAGCCTAGTCCAAGTCTCTCTAAGAGACCATCTGCAGTAAAGTCCTCTGAGCTGATTGTCTAAAATGTAGATTCCCGGGCCCATTCTCACAGCTTCTGAACCAAAATCTGTGCAGTTTGGGCCCACGAACTTGCATTTTAGCAAGCTTACCCAAATAGTCTTTATGTGCACTAAACAGAGTTTTAAATCACTAACTTGGATTCTGTTCTGTGGACCTGAGAGAAATGCTGTCTTTATGAGTGTTCTTAATTTTTAATTTTAGTGCTTCTGGGGATTCTCAGTATTGCCCAGCCCCAGGGCGCCACTAAAATTTTATATCTTCTGCCTGTGTTATAGAATTTGCTTCCGTGTTCTATCTTCTCACCTACACTGTATCGTCTGGCCACACCTAGCAGTCAGTGCAGGAACTTAATTATGTTCAGTGTATGGTTATTAGACATTTGGCTTAAGTTTTATAGACTAATCAGGTTAACTTATAGGTTAAGCTTATTCAGAAACATATTTAAACCTGAAGTAAGTTATAGTTAAAGGCTTCAAACTTAAAAATTTGTCCTGATCTTAACTGAAAACTCATATGGTATAATTTGGTTGCTCCACAGAGAATGCTAACGTATTACATTCTTGGCACGATTCTTTGGTTTTAGCTTAGAGCAATAGGATATACTCTACTTGTCATCTGCAATATATTTTATGGATCAGAATTCCTTACAAGTCAAATTTTTAAAACTTTGTGAATAGCTATCATATATACGATTTAAACTGACTGAGACTCCAGATAAGTTTCTTTTTAAAAACTATTTATTTATGTATTTAATTTTTGGCTGCATCAGGGTGTCTTAGTTGTGGCATGTGGGATATTCGTTGTGGTGCGCGGGCTTCAGAGCACATGGGCCCTGTAGTTTGCAGCATGCAGTCTCTAGTTCTGGCTCCCGTGCACAGTAGCTGCGGCGCTCGGGCTTAGCTGCCCTACGGCATGTGGGATCTTAGTTCCCCGACCAGGGATCAAACCCGCGTCTCCTGCATCGGCAGGCGGACTCTCAAGCACTGCACCACCAGGGAAGCCCCCAAGCTTCTTTTTAAAATGACTGTTTTTAAGAAATATAAATAACAGTACACAGCATGGAAATTCCAGTTTGTTTCTCTAGACACGCGTGGTGAGTGTGAAACAGTGATGTAGACTTTTTTAGTTACCTCCCCTTCCCTCCACAATAAAGCATTTGGAAGAGAGTTTCGATCTATATACTTCTTTTCTTTGTGATTTGGTTAGAGGTTCTCAGACTTTGTAAATTGTTCTTCTTTCAGGACAGAGGCAGTAAAAAATTTTAAGATGGAGATAATTTTAAAGAAAAGTAGATAGACACCAACTTTAGACTTAAATTAGCCATATCTATTTTAATTTTATTATAAATGCTAACGTACACTGATTTGACCATCAGTGTACCGAAATTGCCTTGGAATTTTTGAAATTCTATTTTGAATCAGAAAGACTTACTAATTCATGAATAAATAAAGGTGAAAGCACCACATAAAAGTGTTTTTTTTTCTTTCCCACTAGGTTTATGTGATGGTGAGAACGACGTACATGGGGAAGGTATGAATTGATTTCACTTACCTGTGCTGAGTGAGATACGGACTTTAGTATTCATAACCTTCTTTCAACATCTGAACTAGTTAATACTCATGTTTTCAGGACTTCCCAAAATGCTGACAACTGCTGATGGGTTTAATTTTCTGAGATGCTCTATAAAATTAAGACTAGCCTTGATCAACCCCACGAGAAAGGAAATGTGTGGTTAGATTACAAGGCTCCTCATCATCTGAGTCCCACAGTCCCACAGTCACAAGGTTGTGCAGGGAAGCAAAAGTTGTAATCATGTGAAAATATTAATAAATTGGTCACTTAAGCCATTAGTTGTTCCAATATCCTTCCTTCCTCAGCTGTCTTTCTCTGCCTGTTTAGAAAGTTTTGTGAGTCAGTAATTGACAGATATAAATAATGTGAGGAAAATGCAAACTGATTGCAGAATGAAATTGCAAATCTTGCAGAAGATAATGAGTTTCATAAAGCTGATTAAAGTAATGTTGGAGGGCTTCCCTGGTGGCGCAGTAGTTGGGAATCCGCCTGCCAATGCAGGGGATATGGGTTCAAGCCCTGGTTCAGGAAGATCCCACATGCCGCGGAGCAATAGCCTGTGCACCACAACTACTGAGCCTGTGCTCTAGAGCCCGTGAGCCACAACTACTGAGCCCACGTGCCACAACTACTGAAGCCCATGTGCCTAGAGCCTGTGCTGTGCAATGAGAGAGGCCACTGCAATGTTGCATCGCAACAAAGAGTAGCCCCTGCTCGCCGCAGCTAGAGAAAGCCCACATGCAGCAACGAAGACCCAATGCAGCCAAAAATAAATAAATAAAATAAATTTTTTAAAAAAGGTAATGTTGGAGATCTACTAAATGACTCTCGAAGCCATTGACAAATGAGGGTCTGACACAGTTCATTTATTCATTCAGTACCAGGCACTGTTTTCTTTTCCCTAAAATTTTATAATCTGGAATTTAATTTTCATAATGTAGAAGTGAACAACTAAATTAGGTTTATGTATCGCAGCGGTCAGGACTCATGGGGAATATGATAAATGAGGAGCATCTTGCGCCAGAGGCACAATTCTCTTTCATCACCTTATATACTCGTTTCTGGGCAAGCCATTATAGGCCATGAGTAAAACCATGAAAAGTTGAAACAGCAATGAATATCTAATCCACTAGGACAGAGATAAAGAAATGTCTTCAAGGTTGTTTGCATTCCCCCAGTGACTTCTCTGAAGAATTCCCAACCAATCTTGGATATGAAGAGACTAAAAACAGTGAACTACTCTAAGGAAACAATCCCCTTTACGGTGCTGGAATACACTCCAGCCATACTCCTGTGACCAAACTCTTACAAGAAGTAGCCTTGAGTCATGAAGCTACCTCACTCAGCCCTTGAAGCTTTTCCTATCATCTAGCATTACCTTATAGAAAAATTTTTAAATTCTTGAGTCATTGTATGGCTTTATAAAGGCTCTCAAACCTATTATTCCTGTCCTCCAGTTTGTTGAGAGAGGGCTGTAGGGCCAGTGTTTACCAGGTACTACTTTAAGCACTGCCCACCAGTGCATAAAATAAAGGCCCTGCCATCATGGAACTTACATTTCTGAAGCAGTTTACGTTGACAGTTAGACAAGTTCACAAGGAAGCCAAGAAAAGGAAGAAAACAAGAAGGTTGACAAAATAAGCTTTTCCAAAGAGAGTGGTTTGACCATCAGAATTAAG
Organism: Lipotes vexillifer; assembly: GCF_000442215.2. NCBI lineage: Eukaryota > Metazoa > Chordata > Mammalia > Artiodactyla > Lipotidae > Lipotes > Lipotes vexillifer. The sequence continues at coordinate 1,792,759 of NW_006798464.1, read as the reverse complement.
ACACACCTGGGATCATTGATAAAGCCTGGAATATTTGAGCAGAAATGACTGCTGTTGTGATGGTGCTGAGTAGGTCACCTGTAAAGAGCATTGCCTCATTCTCAGAATTTACTCTGAAATTTCAGTCTGTTTGAAGTGGCTTCTCTGGGGTCTGTCATCCTGTGTGGGGCTGAGACAGGACAGTCATGACAGTCACCCTGGAGCTTACATGGTCGCCAGAACCTAACAGCATTCGTAGCTCTGAGCGTCACCCGTCTCTCTAATGAATCCCCTTCCTAACATCAGATCCCTTAATTCCTGAGGGTTGGCCCTTTGTCTTCTTGTCTCTCTCTGAGAACAAGTTTTCCCTTTTTTATGGCTCAGCACTCCTGTTTTACCTGGCAGAAAGCCCTGGATTGGTCCCTTGATACAAAGCCAGGCTGTTTTACAGCCTTTAAGAGCCAGGAGAGGTCCCTTCAGCTGCCCAGCCTCAGTCCTCTGGGTTCTCAATTCCTCTTTATCCCCCACTCCCAGCCTATGACCAGGTAGCTTTACTGCCACCATGTCTTCCATGTAATATTCCTCTTCTATCTTTGTTATCTTCCTCATTTCCTCTCTCCTGGATTTTTGTGGGTCTCTCCTCATCCCTTTTCTTCCATCCTCTCCTCACCAAGTTTGAGGGCCCTTCCTGATCTGGCCTCGACCTTCCTACCCTTCTCCTTTACTTTCCGTACACTCCAGTTGAAAAGGGCAGCTCTGCTCAGTAGTCGTCCACCACTTCCTTTCTCTCTAGGCCTTTGTTCTTATTCCTCCCTCTCTGGGGATGTTCATTTCTTGTGTCCCTAAAGGGCTCGCCTCAGCACCAAGCCCCAGAGGCCAGCGTGGGCTCTTCCTGGTCTACCCTTGAGCAACACTGAGCCTTCGCTCTTGTGGGCCTCCCCCGGCTTCTCCTTCCAGACATGGGTATTCACATTTTGTCCTTTCCCCTGACTAGAGTGTAAAGTCCTCAAGGGCCGAATCCATGTCTTACTCACCTATGCCACACCCATAGTAATGCTCAAAACACCTTCCCTAGTAGACAGGCAATAAATACGTGTTAAATCAATCATTTTTATAAAGATAATTGGTTTGGCCAAAGGTGGGATGGCTTCCTTCTAACACAGTGAATGTGCTTCTCTCCCCTTTAGTTGTGTCTTTCCCCAGCCCACTGAAGGAAGAGAATCTGCTAAACGTTCCCAAGCCACTGCCAAAACAGCTGTGGGAGACCAAGGAGGTGGGTGGACAGCTATGTTTGTTGTCACTGAATATTTGTACTTCAGAGGTCATCGTCAAATTCTGCTGAGGAGAAAACAAGAGGAATTGGGAAAAAAGGCAGAGCGGATGTCTGGGGACAGAGATAGGAAGAATGTACTAGGGAATGATGGTTCAAATAAAAATTATCATTGTTAATGAATTAGTACAGCGATATCTTGCCTTCCTAATTTTCTGAATTTACTCATTCAGAAAAACCTGTTGGTCCCTCACATCTCATTTGTATTACAAGAAGCACTGAAACCTGGTTACAAGTCACAGGCAGATTTTTCTGTTTTGTAGCCAACACCGCCTTCCAGTCACCAGCTTCTGTCCAGAGTTGCTGGTTTACCAGATACTACTTTCTTTAATCAAGGCCATTTGACCCAAGTCCTCCAGAAGTGAGAAAGGAAGTGCTCTGTTAAATGGTTTCTAAGAGCCTTCGAGTACTTGTCCCTGTCTCCACCACAGCTCTCTCCGTAAACTCACCTGCTGTGGAAGAGAGGGAGGTCCCAGCAGTACCTGAGTTGGCCTTTCTTCCCATAGAGAAGCTGTTGCCTTTGAAAGAAAACAGTGTGTCTGCCCTGGCCCTGAGATGTGCTGTTGTGGTTGCTTGTATTGTCTCGTGTTTGACCATCGCCACCTGTTCAGACTTCCTTTAGTCAGTTCCAGTTTATTCTGCCAAGTCTACCAAAGTCATCGTTAGCATTAGGGTGGGCTTGAATGGTCTTTTGTGAAAGCAAGATGTTTTGATGTTTAGTCTTTTGGGGAAAAAAAGAGATTTAAAATTCACATACTTAAACATAGGAGAAGCAGCCCACTGTCTTTGGCTATGGAGGCCCAGGTGGTTTTGGAGGCTTTTATTGGAGGACAGCTGTATCTTCCCCACAGAGAGGGCAGTGGCATCCACTCTTCCCCAAGTACCAGGGAAGAGGTGCTCTCTCTGGGAAGGGGTGTTCGTCTCCTCTTTTAGTTCTTTTTTTGCCACACCACACGGCTTGCAGGATCTTAGTTCCCTGACCAGGGGTTGAACCCAGGACCATGGTAGTGAAAGTGCTGAGTCCTGACCACTGGACCGCCAGGGAATTCCCCTCATCTCTCTTAGTTCTTATGGATTTGCAGTTCTCCATAAATCATTTCTGGGCGAAGAGTTGAGTCAATAGGTTCATTCATTTTATATTTATATATA
>NW_006798464.1:1763624-1790164 GCF_000442215.2 Lipotes vexillifer | reverse complement strand
TATATATATAGCACCTGTTGCCAGGCATCCTGGGTGCAGGGATACAGCAATAAACAAAATGAAACTCCCCCCCGGTCCTGGAATTTAGATTCTAGTTGAAATTTTTTTTTTTTTCTGACATGAATTTCCTCTTTCTTTACCCTGTTTTATTTTTCTCTTTTCTTCTTTTCCTCTCAGGCCAACTGGAAAATGAATGTTTATTTTAAAGCTCTGTATGAAAAATATTGGCCTTTTATAAGAAAATAATATTCATCTAGAAGATAAATTAAGAAAGCATCAAATTAAGAAAATTTGTTAATATTATGCCTCCGTTATGCCTGGAAAAGTCTAGTCAAAGCTTAAATGGCTGCTTTGTGGGGATGCTGTTTATATGTGCTGACTCTCATTTGCACTGACTAGAGTCGCAAGATACCTGCAAAGACACTTTTTAAAAACTTGAATTTGGCTTGACAGTGAGTAAGCCCAGCTTTCTGTGTCTCTCCCCAGATCCAGTCCCTGTCAGGGCGCCCTCGATCCTGTGGTGTCAGAGGTGGCAGGTAAGTAAATGTTCTTTCAGTTCTTGGCTCGGAGGGCATCCTGAAGGTTTTCCCAAAAGGAAAGTCTTACTGCTTCATCAGAGAACTCTTGAGAAATTTCACTTGTTATACATAAGTTGAAAGTCAACTGTATTTTCACAAAACAACAGCTCCCTTTTGGTACTCATATATCATTTAAAGTAATTATATTACATAATTGCAATAACAAATAAAACCGCCATAAATATATTAGAGAATAACACAGCTGACTCTCAGTAAACACACAACTCCACGGGTAGAAGCAGAAGCGTGCCCGCATTGAGAGGGGCCCACCAGCCTCGCACCTTTGGCAGCTGTGGGCCCCTGGCAACTTGCTGACACAGAAGTTAACTAAGAGAGTTTGTACAAATGTACTGAATGCCACAGAACCATACACTTAAAAGGGATAAATTTTATGTTATGGATGTTTTACCACAATTTTTTTAAATTAATGGAAGTTGCATAAATAGGAAAATTTGCAATATAAAAAGAATTTCTATGGAACAATTAATTAACGTATTTAGGAGTATACAACTTTACTCCATGAAAGATTTGAGACAGCTTTCAAAAATATGTGTAGTACCAAAAGATTAAGATGTTCTTGAGGAAATTGGGACCAAGGAAGAACACGGAGACGACAGTTAAGGAAGCCCACACGTTGACAGACACTGTGAAGACGCAAAGACAGAGCCCATCAGTGCCATCACTTGAGTGACACAGACGCTGGGTGACTCTCGCACGGGTCTTCGCAGAGAGGACCGAGCCCTTGGGACGCACGGTGGTGTCCCTGAGAGCACCGGGGGAGCCACCTGGGACTGTTGACCACAGCATCCCTCAGGGCTGCCCCGCGGGCTTGGAACCAAAACCCGCTCAGAAGCGGCAGCTCTTTCCGGGGCCAGGATCATGTGGCTTGAAATCAGGACCCTTGCCTGATCTAGCTGAGTACAAGCACGCATTTCAGAGGGTCTGCAGAGGAACTAAATCTATATCAGGCCGTCCTATTTATCATTCCCCCCAGTAAAGCCTTCTCTGGGTATCTAACTGCAGTTAGTTCAGGGCACTCCATACTCGGTAGCTGGAGTGCAGGCATTCTTTTTGGCTAGTTAAATATAAACGCATGTAATTAACAGCCCGCTGAGCCGAGATGATCGGAAATTCTAAAAGCCAGCCAGGACACATGCCTGGAGAGAAGACCAGCACCCCTAGAGGTGTAGGATGTCCCCACAGATAGGGCTGAGATTCTTCTCAAGAGCGCATTTTGGCTCAATCCTCAGACAAATGAGTGATGGAGGCCCTTAAGGCCTACATTTCAGAAGGGGGCTACAGTACTTTAAACCCCTTGTCCCCACCCCCAAGAATCTTGAAAGAGCTGTTTCTTAGATAAGGAAAGTTGCTTTCTTGTTCTTATGTTAGAGAGAGAATTCTATTCAGTGATTCCTATTCATTCAGGTATTGATTGACCCCCTAATTCTAGGCACTGGGGTAGAGCAGTGAACAAAACAGATCAAGTCTCTGCTTTCAAGGAGCTAATGCTCTAGTGGAGCGAAATAGGCAAAAACAATTAAGCAAATAAATATACATCATGCGTTGGTAAATGCAGTGAAGAAAAAGCACAGTGAGGAGAGAGGCAATGATGGGTGTCTGGGATAAGATGATATGTCACCAGAACCTGGATAAAGGCGAGGGAAGGGCAGAGGGGACAGCAAGTCCCTGAGTGCAAAGACCCTGAGGCGGGAGCACGCCTGCAGGGTATGGAGGCTGGTGTAGCCTGACTCAGAGTAAGGTCAGAATCATCAGAGGGTTTTGAATGAGGGAGAACATAATCTGCCTTATATCTCAGATCCAGGAGATGACTCCAGCAGGTCGCAACTATATTTGGAAAGTTACAACTTGTATTCCTCTCAATTGGAGAGAAATTGTTTTGAATGTCACTGATGACCTGGGTCGTGTTTGTCACAGTTACCCTCTCCATCCTTGCTCTGTGCCCCCAGACGCTGTTCAGCCTTCCCCCGCCTCCTCTGCCTTCATTCCGACCTAAACACCCATGGAGCTTTCTTCTCTCAATCAGAGAGCCCATCTGCCCTCATAGCAAGCAGCTCTGGGTTCTCAAGTTTATTTCCTAGTCCTTGGCCTTAACACTGCAACCAGCCATCCGAGAGACAAAGTATCACATTCAGTTTTTCTACAACCAAAATCATCCTTCTTCCTCATCCATCAAATCGGACACCTATTCTGCTTCCCCATTTCTTTTCAAGCCTCCACAGTTATCCCAGTCCTACTTTTACTAAGAAAAGAGAGACCATCAGGAATGAATGCTCAGCTTCCCTCCCACCCCTACTGCCCCCCTCGCCATCCATTTTTGTTTCTAGTCTTAGGGACACAGGTGTCCCTCTGTTCAAGACTGATAGCCTCACCCATGTCCTTGACCCTTCCTGAGGCCTCTCTCTCCGGCTTGTCTTTCCCTCTTCTATGTTTTCAGCCTTTCCCTCTCTACAAGGTTTTCTCTCTGCGTTTAAATATACTTAAGGATTCTGCACTAAAAAGTCCTTCCGTGACCCTGCATTCCCTTTTAGTTACTTCCTTCTCATTTCCAGAATTTTCAGCCACACTTTCTGAAAGAGTATTTACTCTCGAGGCCCCCTCACTGCTTGTCTATTCCTCAACCCACTGTGGCCGGGCTTCCACCCCCACTGTTTCGATGGAGCTGTCCTCAGGAGACATCCCATGACAGGTCCTCCCGTATTACAGAAACTCAGTGTCTAAAACAGAATTCATTGTCTGACCCCACCACCTACCCTTATCCCCAGTCTACTGGTGTACCTCCGTGTTCCCTGTCCTGGTAGGGGTGGTTCCACTGGTCCCCATGGCAGAAAATCGGGAGTCACTCTTGAGTACTTGCTTAAATATCTCCAGAAGCCCTCCCTGTCTCTCCACCTCCATGCCCTCATTATGTCTAGTCTGACTTTTCAGCAGCAGCATAACTCACCTCTCTGCCTCCAGGCTCTGCTCCTCACACCCTGTCCTCCCTACCCCAAGTCTGTCCTAAGAATGATGATGTCTTTTCCCTGCTCTCAACCTTCCACTGGCTTCTTGTCATCAACGCGTCAGTTTAAGCCTCATGTGCTTTCTGCCTCCTCCTCCAGGCCCATCTCCCATCATATCCACCCCTCCTAAACTTGACCTTCCTGTGGCAGCTAAGTTCCTAGGGCACACAATATAGTCATGTGCCTCTCTGCTTTGCCGGTGCCAGGAGCTCTACCTGAAATGATTTCCCTGTTTAGAGCATCTGAATTCTCGAGCCTTCCAACTCAGTTCAGACGTCCTCCAGGAAGCCCCCTTCCAGCCTGCTGGTCATTCCCTCCATACCTTATACCATCAGGTTCTGTCACTGTACAGTAAGTCGCCTACACACGAACCTTCAAGTTGCAAGCTCTCAAAGATGTGAACGTGCGTTCACATGTCCAATCACGTAAGTTAGTTCACGTATCTGGTGTACATGGTCACGTGCATGCATCCTCTACAAGTGGTTGTGCTTTTGTGTTCTTTACAGTACTGTATAGAGTACAGTCCTACAGTGTCTTTACTTCAAGCCCAGCATGTCCGGAAGCAAGCGTAAAAGCAGTGGTATATAGCCAGTTGTGGTAGTTGGGTATCTAGGCTAACTTTGTTGGACTTACAAACAAATTGGACTTATGAACGTGCTCTCAGGACGGAACTCGTTCGTACGTAGGGGACTTACTGCACTACTGAATGGTATTATGTTGCAAGTTGTTTTCTTTATGGCTCTTTCTCTCTGCTCTGTCTGAGTCTCTTGAGGCCCTAATGCCAGTGGCTGGCACCCGGGAGGCGCTCTGCTGGCGTGTGCTGTATTGAGTCCGGTGTCCTCAATCGAATTCATAATCTCTCCCCGCCGCCCCATTCCTGGCTAACGGCACTTCCTCCAACCATTCTCCTTCTCTTAAGCCTCTCTGTTCTCTTCCTAGATCAGACCTGAACCACACAGGCGCTTCTGACTGGTTCCCCGCACCTCTCTTTCTGCCCCCTTAAGCCATCCTCCACGCTGCAACCACAGTGGCGTTTCTAAAATGTGATTCTGATGCTCCAGCTTAATCCTGGGCTCCCTGTCTCCTGCTGTCCCTGACCCAGACGCTTCAGAGCATCATGTCATTGTGCCCTTGTTTTCTCCCTTACCTGCCTCCTCCACCTCATCTCCTATCCCCTGTTCCCCACTCTGCCCCAATGCCTTGGCCATGCTGTGCTGCTTGCAGTTCCATGTGCACAGGGTCATGTGCTTGGTCAAGGCTTCCCTTCCCCACCCATCCTCACAACCCCAGCTCCTGCTTCTGCGTTCCCAGCGTCACTGGTATCAGACCTAGCCCAGCGAGCTTCCTGCCATACTGCAATCGCTTGCCTTACCGGTCTGTCTCTGGCCTGCCCGTGAGCTCTAAGAGCAGTACCCCCTCAGCCCGGGCCATGCAGCCCCTCCCTGGGCCCACACTTCAGAGGCTTCTGCTCCCGTGGAGTAAGGAGTCCAAGGAGCCACAGGGGATGCGGAGCTTGGCCAGAGCTGGCCCCTAGGCTGGGATATCCATAAGCGTGCCCTGCAGTGCAGAACAGGGCTGGGGGGAGAGACGGTGGCGTGGACTGAGGGTTGGGGCTGCCTCTCTGCACGTTCTAGTGGGGAGCTCCAAGGAGTCGGAGAATTCTAAACTTGAATCTGGCCTTCCAGGCTATTATAAAGGTACAATTTGTCAAGACAGAACATAATTCATTTAAAGATTTATAACTTTAAAAAATGTAAACTAGACGGTGTACTAGGCCTCCATTTGTACTCTTGCTCCAGGCCTGCACACACCCTGCTCATTCATCATCCCACTTCCAGCACGTAGCCCAGTGCCTGGGCACAGAGTGACCACCCAACACATTCTGACAAAGGAATGGTCACATCTCTTTCTCACTTTAAAGTTTATGAAAACTGTAATTGAAAAAATATATCTTGGAAGGCATCTGGTTGATACAGAGATACTTTTTTTTGGTAGGAAAGATAATTTAGCAATGTAGCAAAAGGAACTGAATAAATAAAAAGCAGTGCCTCACATTTTATATAGTGCTTTATAATTTTCAAAGTACTTTTGCATCAATAATCTACTCTTATCTCGGAAAATATTCCTGTAACATGGGCATCCTTAGTCCAACATACCAGGTAAGCAAATCGCACTTCAGAGAGGTTAAGCCAAGGATACAAGTTTTCAGAACAAGGAAGAGGCAGAGTCTACACGAGGACTTAGATCTTTGGTTCCAACTGCTTTTATTGAACAAGGAAAGTATCATACATGCCCTATTCCCCAGAGCAGCGGAATGCATTTTAGAAAGTAATACTTATCTTTCTTTTTTCAGCGCTTTTCCACACAGTGGTCAAAACATGGGCCTCTCACCCTTTCTGGGAACCCTGAACACTGGGGGATCGTTGCCAGATCTAACCAACCTCCACTACTCAGTGCCCCTGCCCGCCTCCCTGGACACCAGTGACCACCTCTTTGGTAGTATGAGTGTGGGGAACAGTGTGGGCAACCTTCCCGCTGCCATGACTCACCTGGGCATAAGAAGCTCTTCTGGTAAGTATTCCCCACTCCATAAGGACCTTGTCTGTGTCCCCTGGTGGCTTAACCATAGGTGGTACCTGGCCAGGTGGCATGTTAGTAAATCATAGAATGAGAATGACTGCATCTGAGTTAGAGATAATAACTCACTAGCTCTTGTAGCTCTCAACCCTGCTGACATTTCACTTCGGTGGTTCTATTTCTGCTGGATTTGATGAGCTCTGGAGAGCTCTGCGAAACCTCATTCTTTATTGTCTTCACCAGCCCGTGTGTCCTGGGGACTTGGAGAATAAGATTTAGAGTCAAGGAATAAGTGTCCATTCTATTCTGTGTTAGCTGAACAATGTTTGTAGCTCTTATCAACATATGGTGATCTTTAATCATTGCAAATATCTCTCTAGATCCCTCCAACTTCCCATTGGATTTCAAAAGAAAATATCTTGAATTTTAGAAAATTTACAATGGATACAAGGAAAATGTTTATACTTAATAGATATGTATATTAAATAGAAATCTACCACAGTTCAAAATTATTGGTTCAGATTTTTAGAAGTGCTTAAAGATGTAGCATCTAGCTGTACTAAAAAGCTACCCATAATGTGACTTGGCTGTTACTGTATGAGTTTGAGTGCCTGCAGCTCAGACCACATGTTGAAACATGACTACTTTTGTTTGAACCCTGACAGACACTCTTGTCAATGTCTAGGACAGGTATTACAGCCCCTGGCCGTAAGGGGTCTGGGAATGATGATGTAGACCATTTCCTTTAGAAAGGATCCTCAGTGATGGTCTGTCAGTGTGGTCACCTGGAAGGTTCTCTGATGATTACAGCAATGCTGCCATTGTGGTACATAATTTTAGGTTTGAAGAATTGATTTCAGAGACCATCTTTTTTTGTTGTTTTTTTGGCTGCGTTTGGGTCTTCATTGCCGCACGTGGGTTTTCCTCTAGTTGCGGCGAGCGGGGGCTACTCTTCTCTGCGGTGTATGGGCTTCTCATTGTGGTGGCTTCTCTTGTAGAACACGGGCTGTAGGCGCACAGGCTTCAGTAGTTGTGGCTCACGGGCTCTAGAGCGCAGGCTCAGTAGTTGTGGCACACGGGCTTAGTTGCTCCGCAGCATGTGGGATCCTCCCAGAGCAGGGCTCAAACCCATGTCCCCTGCAATGGCAGGTGTATTCTTAACCACTGCGCCACCAGGGAAGCCCCAGAGACCATCTTTATTTTGGGGTCTGTGGGGTCATTTTATTATATTGCTGCTTTACTTATGTGACCTTGGTGAAGTCTCTGAACAAGGACATCCAAGGTCACATGAGTAAAGCAGCATCGGCACTTAGCTCCCTTGGGTTTTGGGGAAGCTGGCATTCTCCAGTACAGCCTTTGACACTGCTTCAGCTGAAAATCCTGTGTTTAATTGCTGGCTCTTATTTTCCTCAAACAAGCATTATTTTGTCCAGAATGTGTCAGAACCAGTGCTTAAGTTTTTATAGTTTCTATGCGCTCCTTAAAAATTCATGGTACGCAAGGCTGCTCATACATTTTTAAAGATGTGTGTGCTTTCTTTCTGAATGGGTGGGTTTTTAAAAAGTCTAAATTCGTATCTTTAGCTCTAATTTTAATTCTTATCTGAGCCAGCTGTATCTCTGACCTTTCCATGGGGAGTTGAGCGGTCGAAGAGACATCGTTCCTACCTTTTAAAAATCACTTGCCAGCTAAAAATGCTTTATTTTGTCATTTCTTCATTTCCATAATTTTAATCTAATACTTAACTTTTTATCGACATGAAACAACACACAGTTCTGCTCACCCCAGCTGCTGGTACAGGAATAGTGGGCCGAGCTCTGAAAAATGGGGATCGCCCGCTGAGATGCACAGCAGCAGCAGCAGCATTCATTTATGGAGTGAAGCCACTCGGTCAGGCCCCAGGCCAGGTGCCAAAGAGTCAGCAGGGCATAGGACAGGGTCCCTGGCCTCCTGGAGCTTGTGCCCTTGCAGCATGTGTCATGGAAATGCCTTTCCCAAACTCTCTTTCTTTTGCTAAAATTCACACCCCTCCCCTTCAAATAAAACAAAGCACCAACAAAAACTTCCTTTTCCCTGAATTGGAGTAGACCGTGATGAACAACTTCTCAGGAGCCAGGAAAACAAAGAGAAAGGAGCCCTGGGGCGGAGACATGGGAGAGTGTCCCTTAGCTGCTGTGCTCAGGGTGTTTAAAGGGCCGGGTCCAGTGAGGCAGCTCCCCGAGAGCCACGAGTCTCAGTGAAGGCAGCTGAGGGTCCTGGCTGTGCGCCTGGGACAGAGGCTTCCAGGGGCCCTGCACGGAATTGGTTGTCCAGCCCTGCGGTCTGTTCCTTGGGTGGGAACAGAGTACACTGAACATTCTCCTCTGCTGCCCCCACCCCGCTTACCTAGTCCTGCTCTCCCAGTGTGATTTACACAGTCTCCTTGAGAAAAAGCCATTCTCATCTTGATGGCATCGTCCCTCTCAGTCTGAGTGTACCTTTTCTTTGCCGTTGGTACCATTTTCAGTAGGAGTGTTGCCCAGAGCTCCTTCTCATACAGAATCATCATCAAATACAAGTAGTAGGAAGTTGAGTCTTCTTTAATCTTTGGAAAACAGAAGATTTGGTCTGAAATTATGACAAGTAACTTGTGAATGTGTTGCCTTCTAGGTCTGCAGAGTTCTCGAAGCAACCCCTCCATCCAGGCCACGCTCAATAAGACAGCGCTTTCCTCTTCCCTAAACAGCCGCCCACAGGCATCTGCTCCCAACGCCTCTGCGCTTCACTCTTCGCTCCGCCTCTTCTCCCTTAGCAACCCGTCTCTTTCCACCACAAACCTGAGCGGCCCCTCCCGGCGTAGGCAGCCTCCCGTCAGCCCTCTCACGCTTTCTCCCGGCCCCGAAGCGCATCAAAGTTTCAGCAGACAGCTCTCTTCAACCAGCCCACTGAAGCCGTATCCTGCCTCGCAGGTAAAAGCAAACGAACAGCGAAACAGACTGAAGCAGTTAGGAATTGGATTAGGTCCTCACACCGAGCACTGTCTGGTGAGGTCTGAAATGTAGTCAGTTCTCACTTCTGTGAGAAATCAAATGATTCAGAATGCACTAATGATTTTCCAACAGATTTGTTGTGTTGATTGCTCTTAAGCAAACACTGAACAGTTTGCAGTACTCTGGTGAAGTTGGAGCTGGAGGGAAGGGTCGGGTGTAGAGGGCGCAATCCAGGCATGTCTGAAATAGCTAAGGGAAGCCAGGTTGGGATTTTAAATTTGGTATGGAAAATCAATAATTGACTCTATGAGCACTTTGAGCCACAGAGGAAAGCCAAGGAAGACATTTAAATACCTTCCTGAAGTTTTGATATTGGATTAGACCTCTTCCCTAATTACAACAACAGATTTCATCAACAATACTTCTATTGTTGATGAAATACTAGGTACAATAGGATCATATCTCTGTAAAAGGACCCAAATAAATCTGTTTAGAAAGAGGCACATTTTGAAGTCACAAGCCTGTTACAGAAATTTAGGGTGGGAAGGTCATGTTTTGACTTGTTGACTTTGTTTCTATTCTAAGTTCTTAGGGTGGCTCTTACTACCATCATGAATGAATATGTTTTTAACCTGTTGGTCACTCCCTAGATACATTATAACATCACTTACCACCTCACTATAAATGAGTAATGATTTAGCAAGAAAGAGTTGACAGAGCACAGCAGAAGGAGTTAGCAGGTCCAGTTATTAGTCACTCTTTACCAATTAGTAGCTACGGGATCTTTATTATGTGAGTAATCCCTTTCGGGAGAGGGTAAGAGGGTATTTCATAATTTTTTTTTTTAATGGTTATTTTCATGTTATTGGATTGCCTTTAATTCTATTTTGCACGATTATTTTATAGGATATAAAAATATTACTCCTGCTTTCTAGTTACATTTTAAGGAGAGATAAAAAGCATCCTTTTAAAGATATTTTCATTTTTTGTTTGTTTAATATTTTAAAAATATTTTTTACAAAATCAATGTTATTCGTGCACATAATTTAAAAAGTCAAATACTTCTAAAGGGCTTGTTGTGAAATTACAGTTTTCTTCCCCTCCCTCCCCGACTAGCCATATTTCTCACTGCCTGGAGATGGCTACTTTTGACCATCTTAGCTACTCTCTTTGGTATATCAGCATTATTTCATGCTTATTTTGTTCTAGATTTTTAGTGTTAGGTACTATCTAATGGCATCCTACCATGGAAGATTAGGGGTTAGTTCTCTTTCAGCTCCCCCAATCCCCTCACTCCCCACACGTATTTCCTACTCACCCTCCTCATCTTCACAATGTGGTTTATTATAGTTTTGATTAGAGCAATACTCAGTGTTTAGTGTTTTCATGGTTATAATAATGCAATCAGAGTTGAACCATAGTTTACTATAAAATAACAAAATGAGCATCTTTTTCTCCTGGGAGTTAATAAATGTCTTACTTTTTTTTTCTCTGTATGTATTACTTATTCAATCCCAAACTCTCAGGGTTGGGTAGATCTCCTCTCAATACAGTTAAAAATGAATCCTCTGGTAGCTTTACAAGAAAGAGTACATGTGACCTGGTGTGACTTCACTGTGTCTTCATTCTGCCCACCATTTAACTAATAATTGGCTAAGCACAGAATTCAAATTTTAAATAGTTTTCTCTTGAAATTTTGAAGGTATTAATCCATTGCCTTTTAGTTTCTAGAGTTGCTATTGAGAATTCCAATGACATTCTGATTCTTTTTTTTTTTTTCCATTCTGATTCTTAATGCTTTGAATTAAATCTCCTTTTTTTCCCCTCGGGAGGCTTGTGGTATCTTCTTTTTGTCCCTAGTGTTCTGAAACTTGAAGATAATGTGGCTTAATATGAGTCTGACTCTTTGGTGAGTTTCTTCAATCTGGAAACTCATTGCCTTCATTTCTGGGAAATTTTCCTTAATTATTTCTTCAACGATTTCTTCTCATCAGTTTTCTCTGTTTTCTCTTGAATGTATGAATATTGGATGTCATGTACTTTTCCTCTAACGTCTTATTTTTCTCTCCTCTTTTCTCTCTGTGTCTTTTTTCTCTTCTTTCTGGAAGAGTTTCTCACCATTATTTTCCACCCTTATGTTGAGGTTTTCATGTCTGCTCTCATACTTTTAAATTGCCAAGAATTTTTTTGTTCTTCTTCTCTGAATGTTCCTTTTTTATAGCATCATACTTATTCCATGGACGCCATATCATCTTTGATCTCTCTGAGGTTTTCAGTGGTAATTTTTATTCCGGTTTCTTTTATTTTTATTTTTTTGTAATACGAATTTTCCAAATTGCATAGAAGTAGAGAACATAATATAATGAATCCTCTATACCCATCATCTAGCCTCAACAATCATCAGCATTTTTATAATCTTGTTTTATCCATATTCTTACTTTTTTTATATATGTATATATTTTTTGGCTGTGCCGCACGGCACGTGGAGTCTAAGTTCCCCAACTAGGGATCGAGCCCACGCCCCTTGCATTGGAAGTGTGGAGTCTTAACCACTGGACCACCAGGGAAGTCCGCCATATCCCTACTTTAGAAAAATGTATATAGAGGTACATATTACAAATAGTTTAATATGTATTTCTAACAGATAAGGTTTTTGTTTTTTTTTTTTGCAGTACGCGGGCCTCTCACTGTTGTGGCCTCTCCCGTTGCGGAGCACAGGCTCCGGACGCGCAGGCTCAGTGGCCATGGCTCACGGGCCCAGCCACTCCGCGGCATGTGGGATGTTCCCGGACTGGGGCACGAACCCGTGTCCCCTGCATCGGCAGGCGGACTCTCAACCACTGTGCCACCAGGGAAGCCCCAGATAAGGATTTTTTAATAGCTCTAAATATTATAATGATAATGTTGTTTTTCATGACTACTTCTTCCTACATAGACTTCTCCAAGTTTCTTTTCTCAGTTTGTCTGCTTGGGTCTCTGACTTTCGTTCACATGCTTTCCTCATGGTCTGGTGATCCTTGGCACCCTGCTTGTGTTTATGAACAGGACAGACACACACAAAAACTGATTGGAAGCTCTGTGTAGGTGGGTAGGCTTGTTGAGTATGGTCTTCATGGTAGAGTGATCTAGCTCAGCCATTTCCTTGGGGAACCTCTGGTGTCATAAGTTGGATTTTCTCCCAGCCTGGTCAGATCCCCAAAGGATGCTATCCTGATCTTGCTCCTGGCATGTGCCTGTATCCCAGCACTCTTGAGAGCTGAGTTGGGAAAGAGAGGTGGAGGCCTCAAGATGCGATAGTGGGCTTTCTCATAAGCCCTGTGTTTTCAGGAGTGCCTCGCCTTCTAGGGTCTGGTGCACCCCATCCAGAGCCACTGAGCTGTACTCTCTCCAGAGCACAGCCCTCAGTCTCCTGCCACGCAAGGGCTCTGGAACCTAACTGCTGCCCACAAGCTCCTCCAGGTTTAGCTCCATCTTCACCCGCTGCTGCCTGCTGACCCAGTTCCAGACCCGTTTAGGGATTCTGTGATGTAAACCAGAGTGTCTCTTGATTTTCCCCACTGCCAGCTTAGCATTTGGCTTTCTCAGCTCTGCTCAGCAGGCTGCTACTTGTCCATCTGCTTTTCATTTTCCAAATTTTGTTGCCATTTTCTTCTTTCTCATTATCTTTGTCCTCGTGTTGTTACTTATCATTTCATGTTGTTTATGTTTTAGTGTTGTTTATTAATGTTTATGGTTGTTTAATGTGGTTTTAGGGGTTTTGGAGAGTTTTGGGAGACAGCAGAGCTAAATGCTTTTTTCAGCCTTCCATTTTTAACCAGAAGTTTTGGCTGTGAAAATACAAACCCGATTTTCACTGAGAAAACTGAGATGAAACTGGTTAAATTGGCTAGGTTTTGTTTTGTTTGTTTTTTAAGACAATAGAAATTGTCGTTGAATGGAAAATGTTTGGTGGGGAAGTGAGATTTGAGTTATACTTTGAAGGATACAGAACTGGGCTTCTCAGAGCATAGTATAGGCTATCAGGGTGAGGAAAATCTCAGGGTTTTTCCTCACTTTGACATTTCCTAATCATAAAGGACTTACTGCTAGAAACTCGGAAGCTAAGTAGTTGGTGGCTTTGTTTTTTAGATGGTGTCCTCAGATCGAAGCCCGCTCTCCTTCCTGCCCACAGAAGCTCAAGCCCAAGTGTCACCCCCGCCTCCTTACCCCACACCCCAGGACCTCCCCCAGCCTCTGCTGCAGCAGCCCCACGCCCAGGAGCCCACTGCTCAGCAGCCCCAAGCAGCCCCATCGCTGCCCCAGTCAGACTTCCAGCTCCTCGCGGCCCAGGTGAGTCCCACTGGGAACACCAGGAGGAGGGAACGCTTAGGTCGCCCCAAGTTCCAAGCTAAATGATCCCCTCCTTCTTTCCTGAAGGGCTCATCTTTGACCAACTTCTTCCCAGATGTGAGCTTTGACCAGCAGTCCATGAGGCCAGGCCCAGCCTTTACTCAGCAGGTGAGTGGTCGCCGGGGCCTGCCTCTTCCTCGGAGCAGGAACTGCCACAGTCAGGCCTCTTCCGTGCCTAGAGCCCACACCAAACAGACGCGGTACTGCACTTCTCTGACCTCAGGTGTGCTCAGCGGCTAGGAGAGCCTGGCACCGCCCCAAGCCCTAGAGGCTGGTGCTGGCTGCCTTAGTTAATTGTCAGGCCTCAGCAGAGGACCTGTTTGAACAAGTGGTAGAAGACTTGTGATGACACTCTAGCCATAGAATTGTAGAGTCATTGATGCTGGAAGGAACCGTAGCAATTCACAGATCTGTCTATCGTGTTGAGGAGACTCAGACCCAGGGAGGGGCTTCGCCTCGGCCTGAGTTGCTGTGCCCTGCACAGTGTGTGGCCTCCTGGGGGCTCGTCCTGGCTGGGGCAGTGGTCAATCCCGAAGGTACTTTCATTCAGGCTTTTTCTTTTGCTTTTTAGTTTCTCCCTAACACAGACCATTTTTTAATATCCCTAGATTTTATAATATTCAATAATTATGATTTGGGCTCCAGGATATATTATGGAGAGAAGGAAGAGCACTTTATAATGATAACAGTAAAATAAATAAAGACAGATGTTTCCTGAATAGGCCATGGGGAAGCCTCGTGGTAAGAACCAATAGTCCTTGCCTCCCCAATTTCTAAAGAAGCCATTTGAGTCTAGGTGAGTCAGTGTTTCTGAAAAAATGATGGAAACTCCTACTTTTGAAAGATTTTTTTAAATGGTTCAAAAATTAATTTCAGGAACGGCACCTAAAGTAGAGGCCCCGGAAACTGGGAACTTCATGGTGATCTGTACATATTGAAGTTTCTCTGGTACTCAAAGGTTATATAGTTAACAAATTTTCATTAACAAAAAAATTAAAATAAAATAAATAAATAAGTAAAGTAGGCCCCAGTTCTAACCCATCCTCATAGAGGCTTTCTCGCAGAGAGGGCTTGCCTGTGGTTCCTCCCTCTGAGTGAGAGAAGGAGAAGGTTCTGCTTTCTCGTTTTTCTAGAAACCAGAGAGGAAAAGAGCCCATCCCTTCCTTGGTTACAGACAGGACCTTTGAAGTGCTCCACAGGTGGTAGTTTCCAGAGGCCTTTGTGTGCTGAGCAGGGCAGGTGGCTGAGACCAGAGGGCCCGCAGAAACCATGGCCAGTGGTGTCTCCTGGGATGGCATAGAGGGCCAGGCTGTGTGCAAACAGGGACAGATGTGGCCCTCAGGGACCCCTCCTCTACCGCAGCATCCCGCTGCCTGAGCAGAATGTTCTGTGTAGGCTGTCACAGCAGCTGGGCACTCTGGGATCCTAGAGAGAAGGGACTGTAAGAGAGCATTCACGTCTGGTTTTGCTCCGGGAGCACACTGCACTGTTCTGTCCTTGGAAACAGAGACCATCCCTTACAACGTGACCTTTGTTGCTTCCAGGTGCCCCTGGTGCAACAATGTCCCCGAGAACCACAGGACTCCTTTCATTTGAGACCAAACCTGTATTCCAACTGCGGGAATTTCCCAAACACCATCCTGACAGGTGAGGGCTGCTTTTTTTATTTCACTGTGTTTCTACAGATACCACTGTAAGATAGTTTAGACAACATAACATTATATGAAGCAGAAAATGAAACTTTACCTTTCTGAGATGCAGGTGTCCAGCCCCAGAGACTGTGAGGCAGTGGGGAAGGGGCCTGGTGACCCAAGTCTTTTCCGAACTACTTAACTTCCCGTGATTGACAACTGTTCCAAGGGAGAAAACCTGCAAAACTGGGAGTTGTGGGACTGACTGAAAAGAACATAGATTCCAGAGCAAAACCGTAGGCCCAGGAGTGGTTGGGACAAAGGTGATGACTGTCCTGGTTGGGAAGATGACAGGAATGGCATTTTGGGGGTTGTCATCAGTTGTGTCCTCTTAGTGACCTGGGCCCTCACGCCTCCTAATCCGCATTGTTTTCCCCTCCCGCTGCCCTTTCCAGAAGACTCGAGCACCAGCCTGTTCAAAGACCTCGGCAGTGCTCTGGCAGGCATGCCTGAGGTCAACCTAAACGTGGACACTCCGTTTCCATTGGAAGAAGAGCTCCAGATCGAACCCCTGAGCCTGGACGGACTCAGCATGCTAAGTGATTCCAGCCTGGGCCTGCTCGACCCCTCTATTGAAGAGGCGCTTCGAGCTGACCGACTGTGAACAGAAGGGAACGGGGCGGGAGGGCTAGTTTCTGAGACACAACGGAATAGGACGGAGCCAGCTGCAGCCCTGGGCGTTAGTTATCGCGGGCTCTGACACGGAAGGAACCAATTCCTTGGCTCCCAGCTCTCAGACGAGGTCCCATCTCATACGCCGTGGCTCATTCTAGACCACAGAGCTGGGCGCCGCCCCTCAGGCCTGTGGCACAGGTCCTGTTGCTGCGGGCAGGCTGCTCTGGGGCTTCTGATGAATTGGTCGTCACCACAACCGTTACATCTTTTACTGGCCATCTAATCGGTCAATGTGTAAAAATATAGCGAGAGGCCTCAGTAGCCTTGTGTAGTGCTCAGAACCACTGATCTCAATCAGCACTGAAGAAAGGACCCGGAGTGGGGGGCGGTTAGGGGCCACAGGCCTTTGGAAGTTGGCTCAGCATCCAGCAACGGTACCACAGCCCCACGATGCCTTCTCTGATCCAGCCATGGTGCCTCAGCGGCGGCAGGATGTTCCAGGGCAGAGCGGAGGGCCAGGGCTCTCTCAGAGGCCTCAGTTCTAACATGAAGAAGGCTTTTTACCACAAGTCCAAGAACAGACTTGAGTTCAGCAAACTGAATTCTAATTTCCCCCCCCCCCCCAGTTTGTAATCTCTTTTCTGCTGCTTCAGAACCCCTTTTCCTATGGACAAGAGGAAAAGGAAGACTATTTTATTCAGTCACTGAAAAAAAAAAAAATCCCCTGGTAATAGATGAGCCTGAAGAGAACGGTGCTTGTTCTTAGAGGCTGGGGAAGAGAGAAAGGAGGCTGCAGGTATCTCAGAGACACACGAAGTCCTCCAGACAAGTTCCGGACCATACAGGCCTCCCTCTCTACAGACCAGCTGGAGGCAGTGGCTGGAGGTCTGGATTGGGCCCAGCCAGCAGCTGCACAGCAGCAAAGGGAAGCTGTTTCTCTGTGGAATGGGGGTGGTTCATATAACCCCACTAGACCGTAAGCTCCTTGAGGGCAGGGACTGTGCCTTAGTCATCATCGAACCCCTAGCACCTGACAAGTGCCTGGCGCTGGGCAGGTGCTGCAGAACCGTGCGTCGAATGCACACGTGGATGAGTGAATGAATGCACAAATGAATGAATCTGCTTTGCTGTGAGGCAGTCTAATCTTTCACTGTTCCTGTTCCTTACCAAATCTCCTCAGAGCTTCAGCTTTTCTAACACCTGTGCCTGTGGTTAAGTTAAGCATGTGCACTTTAATATGCTTTTAACACTAGGTGACCAAATCCACGGTTAGACTGCACGCCTGTTCTCCTCCAGGGTATGCAGGTAGGTGGAAACTGTCTTCTGAGCGCGTCCAGAATGGTTCAGCAAACTGAGGCCTCCCACCTGCCGGGCCCTCAGGGGTCCCGGCCACCTCAAAAGATCTTCCCTCTCAGACCCAGGTGTTGCTCTCAATTGTGTTAGGAAGAGATTCATTCTCTGAGGTTGAAGAAATAGTCTATAGTAAAATGAAGGTCTAATTTATGAAACCATCATTAGTCATCAGTTTCTTAGCACAAAACAGTATTACTATATTTCCACCACCACCTGCCCCCTCTGACTTAGTCCAGGCCAACCGTTGACCAGAAACCTGATGGGTGGGATTGGAAGCCGTCTGGGGAGGAGGGTGGGCAACGGGGCCGAATGCGGGCATGGGTAGACAGCACAGAGAGGACAGACACACTGAAGGAGGGATGAAGATGCCGGAGCCTTTGCCCAGACAGCCAGTGTCCTTCCAGGAGACACCAGGGGTGTTGCTGAAGGGTCCAGACTGCTCCCACCCAAAGAAGCAAGGCTGCACCTTGTGGGTCTGAATCTGACACGTGTGCCTGATGGCCGGAGGGGTCTGTCACCGCGTCCTGGGCTGTTAACCTCTCTAGACCTTGTCCCATTTCCTTCTGTCTTCAGGGGGATCCCTTCCCTCCAGTCTTTCCAGTAACCTTGATCGTGCACTGCTCCATCTTCACGGGGGAGCCCAAGTCTTCCCACCTCACGTTCACCCTGAACCCCTGCTACTGAATTAGGAAGTCAAACCAGAGTCCTCCCTGCCTGAGCTCTGGCTCAGGGAGTGGCAGTTGGCCTCCCCTTCGAAGCCATATTCCCAGTTAAACTTCCCGATCTCAGAGGGCAGTGACTTTTTGTTAAAGTAAAAGGGCCTTTCATCTTACACAGCACCCCAGTGTGCCAAAAGAAGCCAGATCCTGGCTGCCTTTCCTGTGTCAGAGACCCCCAAATCTGATCTGGCCTTTCAGACAGGGAGGAGTGCTGATGTTATCAGAGGTTTTTTTGAAAAATGGAGGTTCCAGGATAATCTGCTCTTTACACAGTGCCTTACCCACGGGGATCACTAGTGTCAGGGTCCCAACTCTCTTTGCACAGCAGCCCAGTCTTACAGCTGGAGACCCTGAGACCTACAGGACAAAGTGTGCTCCCCCTGGGCATTCGCCAGGAACTCGTGGAAATGGAGGCTCCTGGGAAAAGTGACTTGTTTGGGGTAGTATAATGATGACAGTGAGGTTTAGCACTGAATTAAATTTGTCCTGAGGTCCATCCATCCCATCTTTTCCTGTGAAAAGGTTTTGGGCATTATATAACCCACGTTGCTTACATGGTGTCAAGGACACCCATGGACAGGGGTCGCCCTGACCTTCTCACTGCTGCCTTTGCAACAAACCAGGCATGATCCTCGGCATCTGAAGTGGCTGCAGACTTCAGAGTAAACTATTTTTCAGTATTTAGTTTTTCACAAGAAATCGATGGTTGTACTACTCTCATTTACTAGCAGTTAAACAGCATAGCACTAAAAACCTATCTGTATTTTCTATTTTTCCCTTCTGTACGTTTGTGGTTTTCAGGACATACAGTGTCAGGAGAAAGTGATGATGTCAAGATCAACATGAATTCTCCATTGTCCTGTTTCATTTCTCCTAAGTCTACTGTATATTACCCGAGCTGAAATCTATATTCCAGTCCATTTGCATATTTGAAGACATTTCCAACTCCGCCTCTCATCGGCTCTTCTGATTCATGCACAGACGGTTCCGAGCGTGTGTCTTCCACTGCTTCGTGATGGAACCATCACAGCAACTAATCAGACTTCCCGCCAGTATCCTAGTTCCCAGGTCCCTTGTTAAACAATATTTAAAGATTGGAATTTGTATAAAGTAGCTTCTAAGTTTTATAATGCATCATTTTACATCTTTCGTAATTAAAAGCAGCACAATAAGGTTGTATGTGCATTTGGTGTTTTTCTTCAGCCTCGGGTGAGGTGAACTGGCGGAGAGCCCTCCTCGCTCAGCTCAGCCTGCAGTTAGAGATTTCTGGTCCGTGGCCCGCTTCTCACGTGTTCTTAATACTTGCTGTTGCGCCCAGTCCTGAGAGAAGTTCAGAAGGAAGTGGAGGCACACTGTTCCTTTGAAGCCGCGTGGACCCAGGACAGAGACATCATTGTAGGGGCTCAGGATTCTGCTCCCCCTGCTGGCGCCCCTTCCAGACCCTTCCGCCTGCCCTCCCCTAAAACCCCTCCCCTTCTGAGGTTCAGGCCACTGATGCTACTCTGCCTCATGTACCGGGTCTTTAGCCCTTTCTCCCATTTCACCAAAGACTTGGACTCTGTTTTCTACCCCCAGACCCCCTCCCCTCCCAGCAGGGCCCACAGCCCCGACCTATCCAACAGCAAACAGCCTCAGCTGCCTTCAGAGACCCACTTCCCCAGCCACATGCAGGGCTTGTCATAAAGGTGACTCTTCTGAAATCCTAGAAATCCCTTCTCTGACCCCAACTTCCTGAGCCACCATCTCTTCTCTGGTCCACACACACCCTGTTATTTGACCGCACCGAGGATTCTGTTCCTTGTCCCTCCTCTCAGTCTGCCTGTCCTCTCCTGTCCCTTCCTTCCCCAGCCTAGCCCACTGGGTCAGGGGCCTTCATGACACCGTCACCAGCCCTCCTCTGCTCTGATCCTGAAAGTTTCTCTGCCAGGAGTCCCGCCAGAACCAACCACCACACACTGTCCCTTAACCCCGTCCCACCACACACTGTCCCTTAACCCCGTCCCTCTCCTGGCGTCCAGGGGCACTCCAGACCTCTCCTATCCTCAAGGCCCTCATCAGGGCCCTGCTCTCCTCACGACCAGGAACTCCAATCCCTCAGGGGGCAGCTCCCTCTGCATCCCAGCTGCTCCCACCTGCTCCCCACTCCATTCTTTTTCCTGGTAAACTTGCCCAAATCTATACCCATCCTTCCCACCTTCCCCTCTGCCTTACCTGGTTCTCCTTTTTCATGTGGGATTGATCTGTGCTCCCTCCAAGGATTCCCTGCCCTCCGCCAGGCCTCCTTCTCATCCTCTCCAGTGGCTCTTTCCCCTCAGCCTGTAGATGGTCTCCTCCTTGCTAAAAACAAACAATGAAACAGCACTGTCCTCCAACCACAGCGCTGCCTCCCTCCCTCCCTTCCTGGAAGAGTCCCTCATGCTCAGCTCCCTTCTCAACTCCTCTGGCCTGTCCAGTCCCTCTCCTCCTTGGCCCTCCCCTGACATTTGAGCCCTGAGGCCTCTCCCTTTCCCCCCAGATCCTCTCTCCAGCTCTAGTAAATCCTTTTCCTCTTGTTCTCTCAGGGCATATCCATCTCCCATGTGTACCCTCCTCCCCTGCCATCTCTTCTCTCAGACCCACTGTCCCCAGGCCGTCACCTCCAAGCTGATGACCTCCCACATCCAGCCTCCTACCCCACGTGCCTATCAGCGCAGGCCCACCTGCACTCCACCCTGTGCGGCCCGCTGCACCATCCTTCACAGATCTGTGGACACCGGCAAGCGTTCATCATCACCTGGGACACCGGCCTTCCCCACGGGGCTCTCAACTCTGCGAGGACAGGGGCCGTGTCTTCTACCTGAATTCTACAGCCACGGTGCCTGGCATGTAGTAGGTGCTCAATACAGTAAGTCCCCTACATACGAGCGAGTTCCATTCCGAGAGCTCATTCTCAAGTCCAACAAAGTTAGCCTAGGTACACAACAAACACAATCAGCTATATCGTACTGTACTATAATAGGTTTATCATACTTTTCACACAAATAATACATAAAAAACAAAAACCAAAAATAGAACTTTAAAAAAAAATTTTATTTTTGGCTGCCTTGGGTCTTTGTTGCTGCGCGCGAGCTTTCTCTAGTTGCGGCGAGTGGGGGCTACTCTTCATTGCGGTGCACAGGGTGCACGGGCTTCTCACTGCCGTGGCTTCTCTTGTGGTGCACGGGCTCAGTAGTTGTGGTTCGCGGGCTCAGTCGTTGTGGCTCACAGGCTCTAGAGCGCAGGCTTAGTAGTTGTGGCGCATGGGCTTAGTTGCTCCGCGGCCTGTGGGGTCTTCCCAGACAAGGGCTTGAACCTGTGCCCCCTGCATTGGCAGGCGGATTCTTAACCACTGTGCCACCAGGGAAACCCAAAGAAAACATTTTTAATCTTACAGTACAGAACCTTGAGAAGTACAGCAGTACAGTACAACAGCTGGCATCCAGGGGGTGGCATCGAGTGAACAGGCAAGAAGAGTTACTGACTGGAGGAGGGAGAGGAGGTGGCTGATGGTAGAGCTGAAGGATCGTCAGCGATAGGAGACGAAGGGCAAGCTGCAATTTCACTCACACCTGACGCTGATGGCACAGGTTCCTTGCTGCAACCAGATGTATGTTCGCATCTTTGAAAGTTCGCAATTTGCAGGTTTGTATGTAGGGGACTTACTGTAGATATGTTCAGACTGCTAACTACTGTCCGCCCTCTCGGATCACAGCCTCTAACTACCCTGATGCTCAAGCTGGAGAGCGAGCCCTTCCGCATAGCTCTCCTCCTCCCCTCAGATCCAGCCTGAGTCCCTAAGGGCTGTCTCAGCCCCCATTCTCCCTCTCCTGAGCCTGGCAGTAACTTCCCATTTGGCTCCCTCCTCCTCCCTGGCCCACGAGGCAGCCGCTGCCGCCCCTCAGAAATTAGCAGCGTGACAGGTTTTACTTTTACCTTTGTGTGCCCCAGGGTTCTTATCTTAAAGCGAAACAATAAGTACCTCCAACCCCACCCTGGTTTCACAGCTTTGTAGAGGGTGCAATGAACTCATAATGAAAGCACTTAGCATTGTGCCAAGCACATCGTAAACACTCAATAAATGTCAATTATTATAAATATCACTTGTTGCATGAATTTGCTGTCCTTTCAAACAAAGGATGCACACATCTTTAGAAGTGCTGAATTTGTATAATGCTTGCTTTGAAATACCAAACCTTTGCATGGGGAGGAGTGTTTTAAACTGGTCGTATTTAGGTCCTGTTTGCCTAATGAGCTCTTTACCATTTGCAAGTATGGAAATTTTACCCTAAGCCAGTTATATGGGCCTGTGTCCCCATGTGGACACTAGATGGAGCTGCAGCATAGAGTGGCTGTTGGGACCTGGAAAAAGCCGGCAGTGCCACCTGACCCTCTCCTCTCCAATTTAACCTTTAGCTTGGGGTGGCGGCACCGTGGCTTAGAATTGAATCCTGTGATGGCAGAGTGTATTAATGTCTCTCTAGTGACCGCTCCACTGTGGACACTCAGACCCTGCACATCACACATCCCTCACAGCAGCCTGGACGTGAGGCAGGCCAAGGATGGCTTCTCGGGTTTCCGGATGAGGAAGCAGGCCCAGAGCAGCACAGAGTCACCGGCGACACGTGGAGCACAGACCCTGCACGCGGCCGGGTCCCCAAGGTTCAAACGTGCTGGTGGAGCTGGGGAAGCGGCGCCGCTGGGCCTCCGGTGCCCGGGCCACTCACCCACGCCTCCCAGGGACTGGGCTGCCCCCCTCACCCACCCGGGAACCAGACGGTCTGGCAGCGCACGCAGGAAGCACGAGCCAGAAGGGAGCGCCCGATTTTCTCTTTTCCAGAAATGTATTTTCAGTTTTTAAATAAAAGGCTTTGCTTCTACAATAATAGTGCACGCACATTATAAGAAATTCAAGGGACTTCCCTGG
Source organism: Lipotes vexillifer (assembly GCF_000442215.2). NCBI lineage: Eukaryota > Metazoa > Chordata > Mammalia > Artiodactyla > Lipotidae > Lipotes > Lipotes vexillifer. The sequence continues at coordinate 1,767,311 of NW_006798464.1, read as the reverse complement.
TGGTCCAGTGGTTAAGACTCCCAATGCAGGGGTCCCGGGTTCGACCCCTGGTGGGGGAACTGGATCCCACATGCTGCAACTAAAAGAGCCCTGCAACTAAAAGAGACCACATGCAGCAATTAAAAGATCCCGCGTGCTGCAACTAAGACCCAGCAGCAGCCAAATAAATAAATAAATAAAAAGAAAGAACTTCCAGTAACACTGAAGAGCACAAAAAAGAAAATTTTCAAGTGCTCTGGAAGGCCAGCACCCCCAGAAGCATCGATGGAGACATCTGTCTATGCACCTATTCAGAGAAAAGGACAGGTAGATTGATGGAAATTTTTACCAAAACGTGTTCACACAGTACATGCTCTTTTTGGAAAAAGTGTTTAACAGAAAGGAAAAAAAAAAAAAAAAAAAGAAGCCTAAATGTAACTAAAGAAATTGCCAAGCTGCAAATAATTAAAAGGAAAGAAAAATACCCAGGGGCTGAATTCATTCTTGAAATATGCTTCTACTGTAGATGGCATCTCTTGACAGCCTGCGGATTTAGGATGAGGAAATGAGCTCACCCACTTCCTATCTCTTCCCCCCTCCCAAATGTTGTGAGTTCTTATTTTTACATTGTCAAGGTTTGTAACTACCTGCATCCTGTCCTGTAACCATCCTTCCCACCATTGTTTGGCCCCTGTTCTGTGCGTGCGTGGGTCCCCTGCTCACTGCCAGTCCTTTTAAGAGTGGGTTTCCCAGCCCTCCATTCTTGAGTTCTTTACTTTGATTCACCTCATGTTTGACTTGACTTGTCCCCAAGAAGTCTGTTCAGGGAGGGCTTTGGTGGTCACAGCCAAGAGGGGTGGCTGCTAGGAGCAAGGTTGGAGACCTCAATTCTGAAAAGGGGGTGGGTGGGCTATAAAATCGGCTGAATTATGCCCAGTGAAACTGGCATAAATCCCCAATGTAGGAACAAGCACTAATACTTTCCAGTATGACTCCTTGCTGAAAAGAGTCTCCAGCTTGTATTTGGTGGCACATAGTTGAAGTCTTAGAATTTGGAAATAAAGAAAATGACTAGGGTGGGGAAGCCAGAGAGTATTGTTTTCTTTTTTTTGGCCGCACCACGCAGCATGTGGGATCTTAGTTCCCCAACCAGGGATCCAACCCATGCCCCCTGCATTGGGAGCACAGAGTCTTATCCACAGGACCACCGGGGAAGTCCCTTGTTTTCAAAGAAAGGACATGCCAGATTTCTGGCTCAGGGGGCCTCTGTGATCAGGCCACCACCACTACCCTAACAGCACCCACCCCCAACACACACACACACACACACACACACACACACACACACACACACCATACCTTTGACAGCAGTGCCTAATCCCATATTCACCTGGAAAAACCCAACTTCTCCTTCAAGACCAAGGTCAAATGACACCTCTGTGAAGCCTTTTGTATGTTCTGGATTATTGCTTGGCAAATATTTACTTCTCTGCCTTCCCACTTTGGCAGTGGTATACCTCCATGCCCCTTTGCTCTTGGGCTCTGCTATGTGACTTGCTTTGGCCAATGAGATATTTGGAGACAAAACCTGGAGTACAGCCTTGGCATGAACTGGTGGCAGAGCCCACCCACTCGTGTTTCTGCCATTGCCACAAGCACACCTTTCCCTGCATGGCCCAGTGGTTCCAGGAGAATGAGAGGCAGGGTAGACCTCCATGTAATCCATGCCCAGGAGCCAGTCTAACCAGGCCCAGCTGAAATTGTCAGGACTGCCCCAGTCAGTGTGCAGACACATGAGCCAGAAATAAATGCTTGTACCAGTAAGTTATTGAATTACGGGGTCATTTGTTATGCAGCATTGTTGTGACAATAGTTGACTGATACACGTTCTCTGTTCATTTCCTATTTTGTGCTTGAGATGCACTTTGTGCCCACTTATTACTTATTAACTGTAGGGCTGATTTTGTAGCAGAGTCTGCCCTCCCTCTGGCCTGTGAACAGTTTGAAGAAAGGACTGCATCTCATTCAATTCTGACTCCCCAGTGCCCAGCTAGATGGCACCCAATATCATTCTTTCCATCGGCACTCTGTCCAGGATAGCCAAGTCCAAGTGGAGAGCCCAGGCCTCTGCTTCCAGGACTCACCTGCAAGTATGGACAAGAAGGTTCCAAAGCCCTAATCTTCGGTACCCACTGCTGGGGAAAACACTCAGGGCATAGGTGCCCTTACCTGGGAGCACCAGGGACCACAGTGGCTGCTTTCCTAGCCAGGTAGTGTATGAAAACAGGGAGAAGACCCTGGTAAGTAGATGTAGTGGGGTGGGAGAAAACTAAGCTCTTTGTCCAAATAGAAACAAAGAGCCTTGGGGTATGGAAGTCTTGGAAGCCTTCCTTACAAAGTGCCCGAGTATCCAGGGGCAGTGAAGGCCATGTCACTAATATAATACAGACCCACCCTGGGAGAATGAGTACTGAGAGCCAGAGTTCTGGCACAATGAGAGCAGCTGTGGACTGGGTTTTCCAAACTCTGCCCATCAGCATCTTGCGATGCTAATCCTGGTTCCACCTACCCTACTTTCCTTAAAATTTGTCATCCAAACCAGAACACTTTGGTGAGTGAAAGGAGATACTTAATAATTGTGCCAGGACAACCAGCATAAACAGGGACATATGGTCAGCCTGTGTATCGGAGCAAGACGTAGACGCAGTACTGCTCAGGGGCCAAGGGTGTAGGCTCCAGAGTTAAGAGACCTGGGTTCACATCTGCCTCTTTGTGGCTCTGAAGCCAGGGCAAGCGAGTGGCCTCTGTGTGATTCAGTTTCCTGATTTATAAAATAGAGATGATGGGGTTGTGCCTGCTCCTGGTAAGCACTTCCTAAATGTTAGCTATCATTTTCACTGTTATTCTTTTCACTAAATGGGTCCTTTATTGCTAGATCTCAGAAACACAACAAAAGGATTTCTTGAGAAGAACAAGCCCGCATTCTGAAAGGAGCCCTGAATAGTTTTTGCCACGCAGAGGGCTCCTGTGGAGCCTCCACCCTCCTCTCTAAGGAGCTGGTGTGACTGACACTGACCAGTCTGGCCAGGGCACCTGCAGCCAAACTTGGATCTTCTGGACGCACCAGCTTTCCTGATTCAGGAGCCTCAGGACTAACCTCAGATGATGCTTATTCTTCACCTGCTCAAAACCTAGCCTTGTAAGTATTGAATCTTCCTCAACTGCTTTCTGCAGGGCCTTGGTTTCCCTCCCACAAGCCTGGCACACTGCCAGGGGCCCATTTACTGGTTGCAGGAGGAGCCAGGCAAACTGCAGGCTGCTGGGCCCTCCCCTCCCAGAAGCCAGGCCAGCGCACACAGGGTCCCCTGGCATGTTTGCTTGATCCACTTGGCCAATCAGATGTTCCCTCCCAGGACTTTGAAGCTTGAATGGGAGATCCGGGTGGGGGTGGGGCGTCAGTGAAATTGAGCCACATTAATGGCAGTGCCTTGGAGAGAAGGTTCCCCAGGCCCCTGCGTGGCCATTATTCTGCCATCGGGATGCCTTGGTTGTTTAGCAGTTCTCCCAGGCTGTGTGCTGCCCCACTAACTTTCTCATAAGTCCGCTGGAGCGAAGAGTTGCTTCAGTTCACCAGCTTGTGAGGCTGAACTTCCCAAGAAGCAGCCTGGGAATCTCTGCAGCTCTGTGTCTTCCCCGGCCCGGGGGGGG
>NW_006798464.1:1758422-1762972 GCF_000442215.2 Lipotes vexillifer | reverse complement strand
GGGCGGGGGGGCGGTGGGGGCGCTGGTCTGCCATCTGGGCTCCTGCTTCTGACTCTGCCTTCTCTTTCAGATCAGCCGGTAGCAGTGGGAGTTGGTGAAACGTGTCACTTCTGGCTCCAGGTTCTTTCTGAAGAAAGAACTCCCTGGGCATCCATGGTTGCACCAGCACACACCTCTCGCCACTGCAAATAGCGCCGTTTAATCACTTCCCACCCGGGGGCCTGAGAACCAGAGCTCCCCATGGCGAGGCCTGGCAAATGCTAGTTCTGCAGATTGCTGATAAGGGGTGCACAGAGCAGTGCTCCTGCAGGCCTGGGGTACTGGCTGCTTAAGCACAGTGAAAAGCTGTCTTCACTGAAGGACTTCTCAAGGAGCCCACACGTGCCAACCCACCTCCAAGAGGTTGACTAAGTCGGCATTGCTCAAATGTGTTCGACCCCTGGGTCCTTTTTGTCAGGACCATCTTGTGAGTCTGATGTTCTGTGGAACACACTGGGAAAGGCATGGAGACAGGTAGAGGTGGATGAGAGCAGGAGAATCAGACTTTGAGAGGACCAAAGAAGGAGAAGGGAAAGGATGGAGCACAGAAAAGCACACAAGAAAAGGATGAGAGAGCACCCAGAGTTTCCAACATGGAAGATCCAGTGGACCCGGGCTCCGGGAAGCCTGAGAGATGCCTCTGACCAATTCAGGGATATTATTATTACATCTATTGATGGCCAATATTAATACAAATGACTGCCCAAGAAGCCACACCTGAGACTTTAGTATTAATTGGAGAAGGGGCTTTGGCCTGTAAAGAGCGCCCCCTGGCGTTCTTCCACCTCCTTGTGGTCAGGGTTACCGGGCGCCCAGCTCAGGATGGGTTGATTGGCAGCCTCTGGTCTAGAAGCTGATTTTATTCATTCATTCATTCATTCATTCATTCATTTATCAATTCAAAAACGTCTCCGTAGTCATCTGGTTTGTGTGAATGAGAGTGTGGCTTGACAATGCAAGCTTGTTAAAATATCTTGGGTAAAATAAACATTTTACCAAATGATTTTAGACCTGAAATCTTGGAGAAAATACAGTTTAAAACCAGAAGAAACAGACTTCCCTGGTGGTGCAGTGGTTAAGAATCCGCCTGCCAACGCAGGGGACACAGGTTTGATCCCTGGTCCAGGAAGATCCCACATGCCGCGGAGCAACTGAGCCCGTGCGCCACAACTACTGAGCCTGCGCTCTAGAGCCCGCGAGCCAAAACTACTGAAGCCCGCGCGCCTAGAGCCTGTGATAAATAAATAAAACCGGAAGAAACAACAGGAGAAATCAGTTATGTGATTAGGTAAGAATTAATGGTGGAGAGATTGAATCAAGATGGCAGCCTGAGCACCTGTCTCAACCCGATCGAAAAAATATGTATTTTTAAAAAATCTATCAGGGCTTCCCTGGTGGCGCAGTGGTTAAGAATCCACCTGCCAATGCAGGGGACATGGGTTCAATCCCTGGTCCGGGAAGATCCCACATGCCATGGAGCAACTAAGCCTGTGCACCACAAGTACTGAGCCTGCGGTCTAGAGCCCGCAAGCCACAACTACTGAGCCTGCATGCCACAACTACTGAAGCCCACGCTCCTAGAGCCCGTGCTCCACAACAAGAGAAGCCAACGCAATGAGAAGCTTAAGCACCGCAACAAAGAGTAGCCCGCACTCACCGCAACTAGAGAAAGCCCGCGCGCAGCAACGAAGACTCAACGCAGCCAAAAATTAATTAATTAATTAATTCTAAATATATATATTTTAAAAAATCTATCACGTGCTAGAAACTACAAAGGGATATCCTCATTATCAGAAATTATGAGGAGTAAAGGATGCTGAAGAGTGAAAGGCAAATAGCTGGAATTGAGTTGAAGGTGAATATCTAGCCATAAATGTTCGGAAGAGGATTCTGTAAAAGGAGGGGCTGGCCTTTGGGGTGCACCAAGGGCAGGGCAGGCGGGCACAGGAAGCAGGAGAGGCCCAGGCGGCTGACAAGGTGACCGGGGCGTGTGGCTCCTCCCCCACCCCACTGCACCAAGCAGCTGACAACGGATGCTGCTAGCAGACAGCAGAGATATAAGGACAAACGGGGGTACTTATTTACCACACGCGACCGGACTGTTTACTTAAGAAACAGTGAGCCCTTTGTCAAAAGATAAAGACTGACAGCCAACAGAAAAACCAGGGTGAAGATGCCATCAGGCAGTTCACAGAAAAAGAAATACAAATAACTAATACTTATATGAAAAGATTCTGGATCTCACTGATAATGAAAGAAATGCTAATTAAAACAACAAGATACAAATTGTTCACTCCTGGCAAGGATTTGAAAAGATTGCAGATGCTCAGGGCTGGTGAGGGTGTGGGGAAGGGCTCATACACACGGCTGATGGGATGTAAACTGGTAAACCTTTCTGGAAGACAATTTGACATCAGCCATCAAACAGAATTATTAAGGCACTGGAAGAAAATATGATAAAATATTTTTTATATTCTTGGAGTGGGGAAAACTTTCCTAAACAAGACAAAATCTAGAAGCCCTAAAGGGAAAAATGAACAGATTTGACCTCATAAAAATGTAAAACTTCTGTAGGGCTAGAGACCATATCAAAGACAAAAGGCAAATGATTGACATTAGGTACAACATGCATAATAACCTGAAATATGCAGAGTCCCTTCATATCAAAAGATGAAGCTTTATTTTCCAAGATATAAATGGTCAAAGGACAAGAACAGACAATTTGCAAGAGAAGAAATTCAAATGGCCACTAGTTGAGAAATGACATTTATGCTCACTAGGGATCAGAGAAATGCAAATTTTTAAAGTGATAATATCTAACGTGGGAAAGAAGAAAGGCGTGCTCCTGTATAGTGTGGGCTTTTGGGCTGGTACAATCTTTTGAAGGACAATGGGGAGAACCCATCAGCATATGTAAAATGTGCAGATAAACTTCTATGAATCTATTCCTTAGAAATACTTGCTCAACGGTTTGTGGAAATGTGAACAAGTATGTGCATCACAGAACTATTTGTATTAGAGAAAAACCAAAGATAATCTAAATAATCAGAGAGTGGGAAGAGTAAGGGGAGTTCACTTTTTATATTTTTGTATTGTTTGAACTTTTTCTATTTAGTGTTTTTTAAATTAATGCCATGTGTCTGATTTTCAAGAAATTATTTAGAGTGAGCTGAAATTCCAGCACCTTCCATCCCTAAATCCCATTAACATGTCCTTGAAATCAACCCCAACAGGAGCCCGAGTGCCACAACTAAGGAGCTGGCGAGCCACAGCCAAGAAGCCCGCCTGCTGCAACTAAGACCCCACACAACCAAATAAACACATTTTTTTTTTCTTTTTTTAAAGAGGAGCACAGCTCAGCATCTGAGTCCATATAATCCAGCCCCTCCTAATGGGAAGAGATGAAGAAATGGATTCCCTTCACACAGCCCCTCTCCCACCTGGCTGGGGAGGCTGACGTGCGGTGAGTATGCGGTCATAACTGCATGGAGGGGCTTCCCTGGTGGCGCAGTGGTTGAGAGTCCGCCTGCCGATGCAGGGGACACGGGTTCGTGCCCCGGTCCGGGAAGATCCCACATGCCGCGGAGCGGCTGGGCCCATGAGCCATGGCCGCTGCGCCTGCGCGTCCGGAGCCTGTGCTCCGCAACGGGAGAGGCCACAACAGTGAGAGGCCCGCGTACCGCAAAAATAAAAAAAATATAATAAATAACTGCATGGAGGAAGCTGGCCGGTGGCCGGTGCCCATATCTGGACTGAGCTCTCTACTCGGGCCAAGAGAGTGAACCAGGACAACAGCCCCATCCTCCAGCCTCAGGTCTGAAATTGCTCGGAGTGGAATAAGGAAGAGAGCTCACCCGTCTCACCCGAAGTCATGGGGCATTTACAGTGAGGACACAGACTTGGGAACCCAGGAGAACAACCTGGCTGCAGATCTTTGCTCTGTCCTCCCCCAAGTAGCACGAGTGACCCAGCCCTCCCCAGGGTGCTGCCCTTCTCTCTGCCTCCACCGTTTGGTCTCCTCTCACTCATGACTCTACCTCCTCTCTGTGTCATTACTCCTACTCAGGGCTAATAGTCAAGATACCTAACAACTACTAAAGCATGGGCATCTGCCAAGCAGAACAGACACCAGCCATAAAAATGGGTAGAGGTAGCAAATTATCCCAAAACTCAGTGGCCTAGAACAACAAATATTTATGATCACACACACGTATGGGTCAAGAATTTGGAGCTGCTTACCTGCGTGTTTCTGGCTCAGGGTCTCTCATGAAGTTGTGGTCAAGATGTCGGTTGGAGTTGTAGTCATTTGAAGGCTTGACCAGGACTGGAGGATCTGCTTCCTAGGTGTCTCACTCACAAGGCTGTAGGCAGGAGGTCTCAGTGCATCACCAGCGGGCCTCTCCATGGGGCTGCTTGAGCATCCTCACAACATGGCAGCTGGCTTCCCCAGAGGGAGTGACTCAGGGAGCAAGACAAAGTCACAATGTCTTTTTTTTTTTTTTTTTTTTTTT
>NW_006798464.1:1749291-1758412 GCF_000442215.2 Lipotes vexillifer | reverse complement strand
CAATTTTTTTTTTTTTTTTTTTTTTTTTTTTAGTATTTATTTATTTATTTGGCTGCACTGGTCTTAGTTGCGGCACAAGGGATCTTCACTGCAGCGTGCAGCCTCCTTTAGTTGCAGCATGTGGGATATTTAGCTGCGGCATGCAGGCTCTTAGTTGCAGCATGCAGGATCTAGTTCCCTGACCAGGGATCAAACCCAGGCCCTCTGCACTGGGAGTGCAGAGTCTTAACCTCTGGACCACCAGGGAAGTCCCAAAGTCACAATGTCTTTTATGACCTAGCCTTGAAAGTCACATGCTCATTTCTGCAGTATTCTAGGGTTACACTCATCAGCTATATTCTGTGTGGGAGGGACTACATGAGCGTGTAAATACCGGGAGGTGAGGATCAATGGGAGCATTTTGGAGACTGGCTACCACAGTACCCTATCACTGCCTGCTTAAAGCCTCTGATGGCTTCCCACCACCCTTAGAATCAAACACAAATGCCTGGCCATGGCCTGCAAAGCCTGTCATGAACTGGCCCCTACCTACTGTCCAATCTCATCATGTCCTTCTTTTCTTTGGGCTGTGCCACTCAGCCTGTGGCATCTTAGTTCCCCAACCAGGGATGGAACCTGTGCCCCCTGCAGTGGAAGCTCGAGTCTTAATGACTGGACCATCAGGGAAGTCCCTCATCATGTTCTTCTTTACCCGCTAAACACACCAACCCTCCATCTATCCCTCAACTTCCCCAGTTCATCCTTTATATTTTCTGCTCCCTCTGCCTAGAATTCTCCTTACCCAGATCTTTGCGTGGCTGGTTCCTTCTCATCTTTCAGGTCTCGGCTCAAATGTCACCTCCTCAGACAGGCTTCCCTGACCACCTTATCAAAAACAGCCCCTGCCCTAGCCTGTCACTCTCTTTCACATCACCTTGTGTTTTGGGTTGTTGTTCACTGTTACATGTTTGTAGATACTGCGTGAGTGATGATACATAATTTGCATTTTATGGTTTGCCATGCAGTCAGTTCCAATGTCATGCTACGTTTCCTTAGGAGATGCCCGTCCATATCACTGTGTGCTAACTTCTTCCTAGCACTGACCTCTATCTGAAATTATCTTGTTTATTGCTGTTCTCCCTTCATGTACCAGCAAGAGTTCTTATTTACAAGCAACAGACTCCTCTCTAGCTGGTGTAAGCTGGAAAGGAATTTGTTAAAGGATATTAGGTACCTCATAAAATCTCCAGGAAAACAGAGAACCAGGCAAAGAGGCCATCTGTGTGGATAACCCGCATTGCACTCACACCGTCGTTTGCCCTGGGGGTGCACTTGATGATGGACACCACCATTGGGGTGCCTGCTCCTGCTGCCTCTGAGAGCCGGGTGGATCTGCTGTCATCCTCTCTAGAGAAGATGCCTTGGCACCTGCTTCTCAGTGACACTTAGCCTCATGCAAGTGCATCAGATTGGTGGTGTCTTAAGTCACATGCTCTGCCCCGTCTGCAAGTGAGGCTGGGAAACGATCTGGCTTCCGCCATGGGGAGGTGTGAGTTCATTGGGTGGGGAATTCTCAAAATATAGGAAGCATGTTCCTTGGTTTTGAGGCCAAAGTGAGTTGATGACGTTTATCCTCCACAATCTACCCCCTTAGTTACTTAACCTCATCATCAACCCTTCTTCCATACTTAATCTTACAAACAACAGCAGAACCCAATAGAAAGCTGAGAGCTGTTTCTCAAAAAGAAAATAGTTACTTGCAGAGAAAATTCATGGCTTCCCTCCAAAACTCAGGGCTTTCTGCTGTTCTCTGACCATCCTGCTCATGTACCTATTTCCTGCTTGCCTAGAGCAGCCCTCTGGGTAAGTGTTATAAGAGCCGGGACCTTGTTCATCTCTGTATCCTCACAACCTAGAACACTGCCTGGCACATCACAGGTACCCATAAATGTTAAGTTAGTGAATTGTGTCCATGAAGTTCCCTCCCAGTGAACAGGGCTGACCTGTGTGACCAGTAGGGAACTGCAGAAGTGGCAGTGTGTGACTTTCAAGCCTCAGCTGCCATGGCTAGCAGCCTCCTTCTTTGGTGGTTCCAACTTCAGGTTTCAGAGAGGGACAATCTGATTGGCTCACGTGGCCTATTTGTACCAAGCCATAGATTTTCATGGGGGTGCCTATAAACTGGGGTTTCTGAGGAGAGGGGTCTGCCTACTTTGGTCATCAGAAGGGGCTATGGCATCCCAGACACTGCAGTTGAGACGTCTAGTACAATGCGGTCACATCTTACCTGAGGATTGGATTCAAAAATCTCCATGTAAGACTTTATCCCATATAGTCAGAGTCACTCACGAAAACCCTTTCAATTACCCATAAATTTCTCTACTGTGTAGTACCATCTATTGAAAATCCACTTCAGCCAGTGTTCCCTTCGGTGGGGAGGAGATAGCTGTTTCTTTGGTTGGGCAGATGATGTAGTTTGTTTACCTTATGGGTCTTGTTGTTTGAAAAACACACCTTTAGATATTAGAGTCATGATGAGACCCTCATGTATAAGGGGCACGTGGGACCCTAGACCACGGAGAGAACCACAGGTTCCCATCACATCTCCGATCTCTGCTCATTGCGGGGCGCGCGCTCTCTGAGTAGAAGGGGAGGCCCTATTTAAATCGTCCTGTCTTCTCCCCTCCCCTCCTCTCCTTCCCGATTTCCTCTCTCTCCTCCCTCTGGAACGAATATATATTACAAGGTTTAATGATTAAAAAAAAAAAAAAATCCACTTGCTCTCATTGGATCTACACATGGATTGCAAGGAAGTCTGAATATAAGAGGAAGAAAACTAATCTGATCTCAGTGTGAAAGCCCGGAGCACAGAAGTAAAAGAAGAAAGCAGTGAAATTGTATTGATAATCCTGTTCTCTGAAAAGGATGTCTCACGTGAAATGAAAGAAGATTTTAGAAAACAGCTATTACCAATTCTCAGGGTGATCAGACAAGGACAGTGCAGGGCAAGTGGGTGCCCGTCACATTAGCTTGTCACTGGAAGCTGTGATTAATAGGATTAGAGGAGATTGGATTATTAAACAAGATAGGCAAGAGAAACATGTGGCAAATGGGGGAAATTAATGGAGAGATGGAAGCAAAGCTCGGGGAAAATGCCAGACATTTAGGATAAAGTATGAAGATTTAATATGGGGGGGGAAAGTTCCTGAAGTTTATAAATAAATCAATGGAATGGAATCAGTAATCAAAACTTGTTTGTTTTCTCTCTTCCTATTTCCCTCTCCCTCCCTTCCACCCTCCCTCCCACTCTCCCCCCACCTCTCTCACACACACACACACACACACACACACACACACACACACACACACAGGTACACACACACAAGGGCAGAGAGTTTTTTCTGTTTCTTCACTGCTGTCTCCCCAGAACTTAAAACAGAGCCTAGCACATAGTAAGACCTTAATATTTGCTAAATTGTTACAATGAAGTAAGATGGGTCATCTTGTACCAATTCAAATGAGAAGCCAACCCGCCTCTAAGATATATTCTGGTGAAATTCCTAAACTTGATGGAAAAATAAAGGCTTCTCCCAACTTTCAAGCAGAGGAAACAAAGTCAGATGACTTTCAAAAATGTTGATAACCAGCACAGCTTTGAACTTCACGTGGCAACAGTCATTGCCTGAGACAATAAAGTGAAAACTACAGTATCCTTAGGGGACGAGGGCCCCCCAGGACTCCAGAAGCCAGGAAGAAAATTAAAGGAAATCTCGGACCTGGAAACTCAGGAAAATGGACTCGCCAGCCTTTGGTGAAATGCAGAGACTAAAGTACACCTGCAAAGGGAGAGCCCTTCGTCCTGCTTCTGATGCTTATGGAGCACCTTCTGTGGGCCACTGGGTCTTGGGTTCTCATGGGAGGAGGCAGTCAGTCAATGAACAAACAACTGAATCAACACTGGGAGAGCAGCGCTGGCCTTGCTGCCTTAACTTGGCAGGGCTGGTGGGGCTGGTGGGGCTGGAGGGGGCAGCCTCAAAACCTTCCCCCTGGGATAGCTGGGGAGGTTGCAGCCCAGCCAGCCCCACCAGCACTGGCAACTGCAGCTCTGTGACACTTCAGGTCACCTGGGTGGTGACCAGAGGGGCAGTCTTCCCAGACCCTGTGATCCCTCTGCACAGCCGGGATGGGCTTGGGCTGGGCACCCTCCCTTCCCCCCACTGCCCCTGCAGAATTGAGGCAGGGACACAGGAAGAAATGGAGGCGAGGAGATGGCAGCGGCCTCATCGGAGCCCAGCCTAGCATGTTCGCTGTGATGAGAAAAGGGCAGCCCAGGTCCCTCTCTCAGATCCCTGTGGCCCCCACCCTCGTGAGCTCCACCCTGGAGCCGGCTTTACTTCTCTGCCGCGAGCCAGACCAGAAGTGAGCCTGCTCGCTCCCACTTCCTCCTGAGCCTCCCCTGTCCCAGGGCAGGCATAACCCAGGACCCGCCCTGACTCCATCCAGGCAGTGTCACAGCCAGCCCCATGGCAGGAAAGGGGCCACTGGGGCCCACCTGGAAATGGGGGAGACACCTGAAGCCTGGGACCTCGGACCCCTGTGCTCTCCTCTGCCCATTCCTGGGCCCTGGTTATACCCACGGGCACTTGTTTGTCCCTTGTCCATTCCAGGACTTATTGTCCATTCTAGGTTTTATTGAGTACCTACTACACACTACAAGCTGGTGGACAGAACAGTCTCAAAACCTGCTGTTGCAGGGTTTTTCTCCACAGGGATGACAAAGGCAGAGCCCTACATGGATCAACCGTTCCTGGCTCTCTGAAGCTGCAGAACAGTCTTGGACACCTCACCCAACCAGTGCACAGTAAGAAAGTAGGCAAGAGTTTTCTACCTTGGGGACGAAAATAAAAACCCAGTCACTTAAGTGTCACACCTACAGCAGCATTGACTTAATGACTGCAGTTAGAGAAAAAATACCATTGTCTGAACAGAGGCATATTTAGCAAGTTTTGTTATACTGACTGTCATGCTTAATTCCCTTCCCTTTGGAGAAAAAAACAAAAAGCACTGAATGCCCCCTCCCCCGAAAAGGGTAAAAATAAATGATCAGAACAGACACAAAACCGAAGCCAAGCTCCCTTCAGTCCCAAGCACTGTCTGGTGACTGAATCACCCAGATTTTGGATTATTCTGAAAAGGACAGGAAAGTGGTGCTTTACCTCCTGGGCCAAGGAGCAGCCAGGCTGGGGGTGGAGGGACATGTGGGGAGCCACGGTGCCATCGCCCTGTCCCTTTGTCTTTCAGTCTATGACTGTCTCTCTTCTTTTCCTACTGTGTTCTGTGTCTTTGTCCATCACTCTGCTGCTTGGTCACTGTCTCCTGGCCTCTGTTGGTCTCTGTCCGATGACCTATCTCTCTCAGAACATGAGATCTCTCATCTCTGCTTCCCAGTACATCTGCTTTTTCCCTTCTCTCTTTCTCTCTCACTCTCTTTCTCTCTCTCTCTCCCTGCAGACTGGCTTTCTCATCTCTGCTGAAACACAGCTGGTCTTTTCATGACCCTAAACTTTGGTGCCTATACTAACTGACCCGTCTTTAGGTGACCCAGTTCCTAATCCCCAGGCCAGGGAGGGCAATAGGCTCAGCTGCCTCTGGAGTGCTTCCTCTGGGTTGGCCACCTCTCTGTTCTGTGGCTCTGTGAGTGTGTGTGTGTGTGTGTAGGGCAGGGCCCATTCTTGGGAATGGCCATGGGTGTGAAAGTTCTCAGATAAAGAGGCAAACCCTGGGGACACACCTCAAAAAATTCTTCTGTGTTACAAACCCCACAGAAAGAGGTGTTCCTGGAAATCCTCGGGGCAGACCCCATGTGTAATGTTCTCTTTTGCAGATGTTATAAATATATAAATTCCTAATGCTTAAGAAAGACATATTTCACATGTGACTGTGAAATAAGATAGTGAAAAATACATCCCTGTTCTACGTGATTCAGGCTGAAAGGTTTTCTAAATGCAGTAGGTTATATTAGCATCTTCATGCAGCCTCTTCCTAAACTGAAGATACTATAATTACATACCATGCATTGACATTGCTGGAAATCTATCTAAAAACTTGGCCCAGGAAGGACTTAACCAAAATATGCAGTTTCCTTGATTTAAACTGGCCGAGATTGTGTCTGAAAAATTCTACACATTGTCAGAGACAGCTCTGGGAACAGGGCTTTTCCCTACCTGCTTTATCAAGACCTCCTCACATCTCTGTGAAGGACCAGAAAGGCACATCTTCAGCCAGGAGAAGCGGCGGCAGGGGAGGGGGGGCGGGGGGGAAGGGCTCTAGCTTCGGGGCGGGGGTGACTCTAGCTTCTTCTAGATTCTGTGTGAATAAACTACAGAAAGGAGATGTCTGCATTAGCTTCTCTGTAGAAACTAAATACAGCAAAATTCTCTCATCCTGAATCACAGAGAGATTAACTGTTGTTTAAGTGGCTGTTTCTCATCCAACGCATTTGGCGGTTCTCTCTTGTTTCCTGGGAATTTTTTGAAACCATGGTTTGTCTAGTTTCGAATTATGCTGTGAGAGTGCCAGGGATGGGCTGGAGCCGAGTTCTGCCATCCTAGCCCAAGCAGAGAGGCTCTGGTTTGACCTGTTTTACTTATCTTCCTAATTTAATTTTTATTTGGTCAGTTGTACAATAAATATTGGTTAAATAGCAATAGTCTCGTAATCCAGCCCTGCAAAGTTCAAACTCTTAAGCCAGTTCTTTTGGTATTTACCTCCCTAATTCTCAATCATATGATTACTGACTGATTGTTTTTCACTTTGAACCATCATCTGCTGATTTCCAACCTCCTATTCTAGAAGATGAAGATGAAGCTGTCTTATCACACACCTCTCCGCCTGCACGCTCCCGCACCCACACATCCTACACTTTCCTTTTCCTTCCTTATCTTCTCAAGACAGTTAATCACAATTTTAACTAATTCAATAGTGTTTATATTATTATGACTGCAGAAGAGGCTATTTTTTTAACATCTTTATTAGAGTATAATTGCTTTACTCGCTGTGATGAGAAAAGGGCAGCCCAGGTCCCTCTCTCAGATCCCTGTGGCCCCCACCCTCGTGAGCTCCACCCTGGAGCCGGCTTTACTTCTCTGCCGCGAGCCAGACCAGAAGTGAGCCTGCTCGCTCCCACTTCCTCCTGAGCCTCCCCTGTCCCAGGGCAGGCATAACCCAGGACCCGCCCTGACTCCATCCAGGCAGTGTCACAGCCAGCCCCATGGCAGGAAAGGGGCCACTGGGGCCCACCTGGAAATGGGGGAGACACCTGAAGCCTGGGACCTCGGACCCCTGTGCTCTCCTCTGCCCATTCCTGGGCCCTGGTTATACCCACGGGCACTTGTTTGTCCCTTGTCCATTCCAGGACTTATTAGTTTCTTATTAGTTTCTTATTAGTTTCTTATTAGTTTCTTATTAGTTTCTTATTAGTTTCTTATTAGTTTCTTATTAGTTCATTCCAGGACTTATTAGTGTGTTAGTTTCTGCTTTATAACAAAGTGAATCAGTTATACATATGTCCCCATATCTCTTCCCTCTTGCATCTCCCTCCCTCCCACTCCCTCTAGGTGGTCACAAAGCACAGAGCTGATCTCTCTGAGCTGATCTCTCTGTGCTATGCGGCTGCTTCCCAATAGCTATCTAATTTACATTGGGTAGTGTATATATGTCCATGCCACTCTCTCACTTTGTCCCAGCTTACCCTTCCCACTTCCCGTATCCTCAAGTCCATTCTCTAGTAGGTCTGCATCTTGATTCCCGTCTTGCCTCTAGGTTCTTCTGACCATTTTTTTTTCTTTTTTTTAGATTCCATATATATGTGTTAGCATACGGTATTTGTTTTTTTCTTTCTGACTTACTTCACTCTGTATGACAGTCTCTAGGTCCATCCACCTCACTACAAATAACTCAGTTTCGTTCCTTTTTATGGCTGAGTAATATTCCATTGTATATATTTGCCACATCTTCTTTATCTGTTCACCTGTTGATGGACACTTAAGTTGCTTCCATGTCCTGGCTATTGTAAATAGAGCTGCAATGAACATTCTGGTACATGACTCTTTTTGAATTATGGTTTTCTCAGGGTATATGCCCAGTAGTGGGATTGCTGGGTCATATGGTGGTTCTATTTTTAGGTTTTTTTTAGTTTTTTTTTTGTGGTATGTGGGCCTCTCACTACTGTGGCCTCTCCCATTGCGGAGCACAGGCTCCGGACGCGTAGGCTCAGCAGCCATGGCTCACGGGCCCATCCGCTCTGCAGCATGTGGGATCTTCCCGGACCGGGGCACAAACCCGTGTCCCCTGCATCGGCAGGCAGACTCTCAACCACTGCGCCACCAGGGAAGCCCTATTTTTAGGTTTTTAAGGAACCTCCGTACTGTTCTCCATAGTGGCTGTATAGAAGAGGCTATTAATGCCCTGCCCACCATAGGAAGGGCACCTAACTCCAAGTTAGGGATCAGGGAAATATTTCTGGGAGAAGTAACAGATAAAAGTGAGACTTGAAGGTGAAGCCTAAGATGGCAAGGGGACAGGGGAGCCTGGATAGGAAGTGCACAGGCCCAGAGACGGAGGGAGAGTGTAGTCCACTGGGGAAGCCGACAGAGCTCAGTGGACTGCAGCGTGGGGTGAGGGGTAGGGAGCAGTGGAAGATGAGCTGCAATGTCAGCAGACAGTGGGAGCCACTGGGGAATTTGATGCAGAGTAGTGTTGGGATCAGATTTGCATTTTAGGAAGATGCCTGTGGCTGCCCTGTGAGGACGGATGGAAGGGGTGCGCCCAGAAGCAGTTTATCTGGGCAAGAGCTGGCACTGGCCTGGAGGAAGCAGTCTGGAAAAACACAGACACCTGTTCGGATGTGGACGCCGATCATGAGAGCAGAGAAAAGGAGAAGCTGGCTTAGAAGGGAGGGTGATGCGTTCTCTCTCATTTGGGCCTACTGAGTTCAAGGTGCCTATGGGCTGCGTGAGTCTGGAGCTAGAAGAAAAAAGCAGCGCTGGAACAGGTGGATAAATACTTTTTAATTAACAGCTGGCTCCAGCATTTCTGTTACAAATCGTGCTGAGGGCTTGTTTTTTTTTTTTTTTTTTTTTTT
>NW_006798464.1:1735812-1749168 GCF_000442215.2 Lipotes vexillifer | reverse complement strand
GAAGCGCAGGCTCAGCGGCCATGGCTCACGGGCCCAGCCGCTCCGCGGCATGTGGGATCTTCCCGGACCGGGGCACGAACCCGTGTCCCCTGCATCGGCAGGCGGACTCTCAACCACTGCACCACCAGGGAAGCCCTGAGGGCTTGTTTTAGAAGGTGAAACACCCACTCCCTCCCGGGAGGGCCTGGGTGTCAGTAGATCTCAAGATTCAAAGGAGGGGGAGATGCTTCAGATGACGGGGAGGTAGGTTTCGCAGGTGCCATGGCAAAATGAAAGGTAAAAGGGAGGAGGAGCTGATGGCAAGAAAGCAAGATGGCGGGAGGCCAGGCAAGGCTAACGTGACCCCTGACTTAGTACAATACCCCCACTGGATCCTTTGGCAAAGCCCAAGGACCCCACAGTGTGGTGTGATTAAATGTCAGGGAACCAAAGAAGCAGCCAGAATGCTGAGGACTGAAGGGGTTCTAGCAATGGAGTGACAAGGGAGGTGGGGAGGCCCCAGGGAGCGCTGCCTCAGTGGGGGCCAAGGTCCGGCAGAACAGAGGCGAATGGACCAGGAGACTAGAAAGTAAAGCACATAGGTAGACGATGCTTTCCAGAATCTTGGCTTCAAAGAGGCTCCAGGAGCGCCGTGGTTAAATTCTCTTCCAAAGGCCTGAAAACCCTGTAATACCACCATTGAGCTATATTGCTTTCTTCTCTTTCTGGAAAAAAAGATAAACAAAGCATATTGTGACGGTTTATGATTCAGTCTCACCAAAATCTGTGTTCCCCTTTCTCACGAAGACATATTTTACATCATTGGTACAAAATGAATATGCAGCGTTTTCAAAAGTTCCGAGGGAAATTCTCGTCCCAAAATTGTGCCAATGACTGAACAGAGAGGGGCCTGCCTCGAGGAGGAAATGGAGCTTTGATCGGAAGGTGACTTCCCCCTTCCCTTTGAAACAGGTTTATTGGTTGTGGACACTCTGGGGCAGCTCCCCTAAAAGTTAGGGGATCCAATTCTCCCCGGATTATTTTTTAAATACACCAAGGAGAAGACGGAAACCAGTGTGGTCACAACCAAACCTGCATGATGTTGTTTAGAGAGAAAAGGGAATGTAGAATAAACCTTCTGGATGGGTCTCTAGGTTTCTTGGTGTCTAGATATTTTCACCTCATTTCTCATTTTAACAGAACTAAAAATTAGGCTGAGCATAGACAAGGGGGGGGTCCTTCTTGCTTATGTGGAAGGGGAGCAGACTGACTGGAAGTAGCCGGAGGGGGAAGGGGAGGCAAGGGGGAGACTTCGATGGGAAGGACTTGAGCTTGTTTAAAGGCTGATGAGAAGCACACAGTTGAGAGGAAAGAGGCTGAAGACAATGAAAGGTTCTGAGGCTGCAGAACCAATGGGAGGGGATGGATTGAGAGCTCGGGAGGTCTGGCCTTAGACAGAGAGAAAAAGGTGGGCGTGGGCGTAGCGAAGTTTGGTGAGGGGTGGGGGGAAGGAGAGCAGGAGGTTGAAAGAAGTCCCGTCGGAGGCAGGCGTGCTCTCTGCTCCGTGCAGCAGGCAGGGAGGGTGTGTGTTCAGAGCCACCGCGGGGAGATGGGGGTGGAGGTGTAGGTGGAGTTTGGAAAAGCCGATGTGGGCAAAGGGAGAAAAGAGCTGACCAGGGAGATAGGTTGGGGTGTCGGGATAGGAAGTTGGGGGCCCCCAGCAACCATTCCCCCTTCTTTCACCGTGGTAGAAGATTTAATGGTCACCCAAGGGCCAGAAACAAGGGTTGGGATTTTGTTTCTGTGTGTTTGCTTGTTTGTTTTTTCCCTAGCCCGACCATGTCCACCACGCACCTCCTTTCCAGATCCTGGAGTAGCCCCAAAACACACTCCGAGAGAGACTGGTGTCTGCAGTCCGAGCAGTGCGTATCAAATACCGATCCAGGCTTTCCGGGGACCCTGCACCCACTTGCACAGGGGTTCCAGCACTATCAACATCCCAGCCTGCGAGGCGCCACTCGGGGCTCGGCTGGGAGGGAAGGAGGCCGCTCAGCTCCGTTGGGCGAGTTTTGCTCCACACGCTGTTGGTAATATTCATGTATGCCGACTTTACTTTGTGTTAATCTTTTTTACACAGCTTTTCTGAAACAGGACATACAACAAGGCATAAAAATACAAAACACCCACGGCCCTATCACCTGGCGCAAGGAGAACAACACAAACATACTAACAGGACGGGCGGGGGGGGGCTGCGGGAGCGCGCGGCGGCTGCGGAGCGAGCGGGCGGGCTGGGTCCGGAGCGCGGGGGACGCGGGCGGCCGGGCGGCGGGCGCGCTGAGCTGCCGGGCCGGGCCGGGCCGGGCCGGGACGTGGGCAGCGGCCCCTCCTCCTCGGGCTGCAGGTAAGGGCGGCCGCTGGGAGCGTCCGAGGGGAACGGCTGGCCCCGGGGTCTCGGGGCCCCGGGCGGGGGGAACCGCTGGAGCGTCCCCCACTTCGGAACACCCCTAGACGTTACTGACCCCCAGAATTTAGAGGGAGTACCCCAGAACCCATGGTCCAGAGAAAGGGAATGCCCTCCGAGAGGGGGACAGGCCCTCGCCCGCCCCTTCGTACCAGTTGGAGAGAGCTCCCACCCGGGGAGTCTCCCTCTAGGCTGCTCGGCGTCTCCACTGGCGCCGTCACAGACTCAGGCCTCTTGAAAGAGGCCAACAGAGGATTCGCACTGCCTCTCTCTTAAGGCCGGCGTCTACCTCGGAAGCTTAGGCCCTGCCTCGTTACTCTGAGCGAGGTGGAAGACCCACGTTCCGGAGAGAAACTGTTCTGGGAAACCTGAGCCTGTGGGGTCACAACTGGCTCTCTGGCCTGTGTGCCGTGTTGCACGTCAGGGTCACAGGCAGTGGGATTCTAGGCACTCCGGGGCAGGTGGTGTGCGGCTGCCGTCCTCATGCAGTCAGCAAACATTCCGGCAGCTTTTTTTTGTGCCATGAATTGGGCCAAGGACATGGCCGTGACCAACACCAGGCCCTTGCCTTCCTAGAGCCTGGAGTGTGTCAAGGGAGACAGCCAGGTAACCCCACAAATATAAGCTGGATTTACTCTGGGGTAGCGAAGCCCGGGAGATGTGAGAGCTCACGGGAGATGCAGCTGAATGTGAGGTTTGGAGGAGGCTCCCTTGACTCCTGAAAGCCAAGTAGGAGCCAGACAGAGAAGAGGTAAGAAAGTGGATGTATATCCTTAGTGCCTTTTCCACCTTTCAGTCTGGCAGAGACTAAACAGACTTTCCCTCGTCTGCAGAAATAGATGTATCCCTCTGTGTTATCCCTCTTTAAATGCACTTCACAGGGTGGCAGTTGCTGCAGAGACTTTATGGTATTTGAGCTATAAAGATAATCATGGGAAAAGGAGATTGCTTGTCAGGTTTGATTTCAGAGAGATCTCCATTGGAATCCATGTCTTTCCTTGTGTTTGAATTTGTTTTCATGATTATTATCGAAGATCGTGTTCCCTTTCAGAGCTGAGAACCAGCCTTGCTCCTGGATTAACAAGATCATTCAACAAATATCGCATACCTACTACCATTTACCAGACACGGTTTTAGATGGCAAGGATACACCAGTAAACACCCTTCACTGGGGTCACTGTTCTCATAGAGCAGGGAAGACAGAAATAAAGAAACAAATCAAATAAATGAGATAATTTCATTAAAAAAAAAGTACTAACAGGTGAATCCCCCGTGTCCCTCTCTGACTGCATCCCCTCCCCCTGCCTCGAGGCACCCGCTACCTCGAGTTTGGGGTGTATCCTTCCCTTGCTCCCCACCATGGGAGCCCAGAGAGGACAGCCGTCTGCGGTGGGTCACGTTGCAGGTGGGTGAAGGGGCTGCATTGTGGCGTTGCCATAACAAATAGGAAGAGAAATTATGGAAGCAACAGAACTCTCCTTTAGAGATAAAAATAGAGCAGTTTCAGAGGCAGAGACCAAAAGCTCTCTGTCACTGATACAAAAGCTCTGACACAAGGAGTGACAAGTTTAGTGAGTGGCCATCTTAGGACACAGAAGCCTATGAGGGGACAACCCACAGGGCAATGACAAAGTTAGGGAGCTTGGACCAGGACCGACCCCTCCCAGCTACTCCTGGCCAAGGGTTCCCCAATATCCAGGTGAGGAGTAGTGACCGTTTAATAGCAGAAGGAAGTGGCAGCACAGCTTGGCTTTTCAGAGGTGGTCCAGGATGATCTGGCTGCTAAATTGCGCTAAGTCCATTCTGTGCTGAGGGGTTAGTTTTTCGTGTTAAGTCAATGCTCAGATGGTTCTACCCACCAGGCTCACATTTGGATCAGGAAAATAGAATGGATTGTTAGGCCGTCTTGGAGCACTTCCTAAGGGACAGATGAACGAGAGGCTGTTGGTTGACATTTAACTGTAGTTCCAAATTTGTCAACGTCTCCTTGCAATATGTCCACATCAGCCTGGAACTAGACTGGACTTGGAGGCCCGAGGGGCTGCCTGTTTTCCAGGCTGAGCTGCCAGCACTCTCCCCCTCAACCCTGTCGCATTCTGGGCACAGGCCGCCTGCTTGCATTGTAGGGTCAACTGCCCAAGCTCCTACCAAGGGTAGTTTTCTTTTCAAAACTTCTTTCTCCTCTCTTCATTCTTGGTATAGGTCACATGGTATGACAGCTTGAGCTGCCATAACAAAATGCTATAGACTGGGTGCCTTAAACAACAGAAACTTCTTTTTCACAGCTCTGGAGGCTAGAAGTCCAAGATCCAGATTCCAGCAAGGTAAGTTTCATTCTAAGGCCTCTTTTCTTGGCTTATAGATGGCCACCACGTCCCTGGGTACTCACATGATCTCTTCTTTATGTGTGCAGGGGAGGGGGAGGAGGGAGAGAGAGCTCTGCTGTCTCTTCTTCTTATAAGGACACCAATTCTATCAGATTAGGGCCCCACCCTATGACTTCATTTAACCTTAATTACATTTTAAAGACCCCATCTCCAAATATATACATTGGAGGTTAGGACTTCAACATATGGATTATGGGAGAGCACAATTCAGTTCATAGCACATGGACACCCAACCAACTGCTCATAATCTGATCTGCGACTCCACAGAGAGTAGAAAAAGTAAACCTTCTGTAAGCATTGGAAATGTTCTGTGTCTGGGTGGTAGTTATATAAAGGTGTGTGTGTGTGTGTGTGTGTAAAAATTCTTTGATGTATATACGTAAGATTTGTGTACTTTACTGTGTTATGCCTCAATAAAAACATTTTTTGTTTAATGAGCACACACACAAAAAAGAGAATCCAATTAAGGCTCTGAGGCCTTTGGCAATGAAGAAGGTAGCCTCTGATGTCTTTAGGCTAAGTGACACCAAGGACTTAACCTGTAGGAAGGGAAGGAACTTAACTTTTATTGAGCATTTTGGTTAGTCAGGGTGGTTCTGGATATAAGAAACAGAAGTTCACTCATGTGTCAAGTATAAAGTGTCCTGTATGTATCCCAAAGAATCTGAAGAGCTAGGTGTCACAAGGGACAGAAACTTGGGGTATTCCCTCATTACTAGCTCTCTCTCTCTCTTTCTCTCTCTCTCTCTCTTGCAGTTTCTGCCTGTGCCTATGCATCTGCCCCATTCCACTCTTTGGATCCATTTCCTCTCCTTTTTTCTCATAGTTCTAATATGGCTGCCACAGCTGCTTAGTCAATATGAGTCTCCATCCTCTGCTTCCACCATGAACTATTCCTTCCCTTTGTGTCTCTTAGGTCAGCCTCCTGAGAAGGGCATTTGGTTGGGTTCCAGCGCACCTCTTTAAGCCAGTCTCCAGGTGCAAGTTAAATGGCTAACGTTGGGTCCAAACATCTGGAACCAGGAAGAAGGAGGCCATAGTACAGTTCAAGGTCATTTAAGAGCTAGGTCCTGAGTTAGGATAACTTCTTTTCAAAAGAGCTGTGGAGGGGCAGGCAACAAGTGATGAATATCTCAGGAATGAGTGTCTATTTAGTAGATGTTGGGATTTTCAGGATTTTTATATATTTTCTTGTAGTGTCTTTGGTTTTGGTATTGTGGTAATGCTGGTCTCAAACAATGAGCTGGGAAGTATTCCCTCCTCTTCAATTTTCTGGAAGAGTTTGTATAGAAGTGGCATTGTTTCTTTCTTAAATGTTTGGTAGAGTTAACCAGTAAAGCCATCTGGGCCTGGAGTATTCTTTGTGAGAAGGTTTTTTTAGCTGCAAATTCAATTTCTTTGATAAATATAGGGCTATTCAAGTTATCTATTTCTTATTGAGTGAGCTTTAATAGTTTGAGTCTTTCAAGGAAATTATCCATATCGTCTAAGTTATAGAATTTCTTGATATAAAGTTGTTCATAATATTCCCTTATTATCCTTTTAATAGCTATACAATCTGTAGTGATGTCCCCTCTCTCATTCTTGACATTGGTAATTTGTATTTCCTCTATTTTTTTCCTAGTCACTCTGGCTAGAGGTTTATCAGTTTTATTCATTTTCTCAAAGAACCAGCTTTTGGTTGCATGGATTTCCTCTGTTGTTCTGCTGTTTTCTCTTCATTGATTTCCTCTTTGATCTTTGTTATTTCCTTTTATTTCCTTACTTTGGACTTAATTTATTCATCTTTTTCTAGTTTGTTAGAGTAGAAGCTTGAGATCAGTGATGTGAGATCTTCCTTCTTTTCTAATATAAGCATTTAGTGCTATGAGAACACAGGTCCTTGATGACCTTCCTGTTCAGGTCTCATTTGAGGCCAGCCTAAATCCAGACCACCTGTTCTCAACTCTCTCAACATTAGAACCACCTGGAGGGCTTCTAAAAATACCTGTGCCTGGACCTCACCTTAGGCCAATTAAATCAAAATCTCTGGGAATGAGCTCCAGTATGACTAGTTGTCAAAACTCACCAGGTGAGTCTAAGGAGTAGCCAGGATTTTCAATCACCACGCTAGGGCAGTGTTTCTCAAACTGATAAAGGCAGTTTTGGTTTTCATTTCCAGTTTTATATTTCTATTATCCCATTGAACCGTAACATTTTGTAAAATACAGTGAAAATGAACCATATGGTTTCTAGAAGTTTCCCTTATGAAAAGTGGTGTTTCCATTGCCTCATAAACTCAGGTGTTCTCATTATTCTTTATCATTATCAACAATGGAGGAAAGGAAGTTTGTAGAAAGATGATGTAGGGTCAGGCCTTTCAAGGTGGCTGTTCTCTTGCTCTCTGTACATCCCCTGCTTGACCAGTCCCTGCTTCACCTACACCCTACTCACATGACTGTCCAATCCTCTAATCATAGGGCTTTAATAGTAACTGCCTACGCGCTCGCCCCCACCCGCCCCAGCCGCTGGTTTCCCTGGTAACTGATGAGCCAACCTGATGTCAGTTCCCCCTATAACTGGTAACGTCCTTCTCCCCATAGAGTTGCGAAGCCTGCTGCTGTGTCCTGCTTGCTGTCTGCTGTACACGGTGGGGTGTCACTCCAAGACGTTGCTTTGGACATGTAAGATCCCCTGTCCAACCTATCACCAATGTCTCTGTCACTTGTCTCTGGGGTCTTTCTTCAGTCTTGCAGCTGGCCAATTACAAGATTTTCAGGTCTGTGGGGTGCAGCCAGATGATCATGCATGTAGTTGCTTCAGCAGTGTAGTTCTGTCTCACTGTGGACCATTCAAGTTTTTGGATGATGTTGTATTTTAGTGATGTTGCACTGTCTAGATCTCTTGCGTATGCGTCAATAACTTCTTTTTATTGTTTAAACCTACTTGAGCTGGGTTTTCGGTTATAAGAGGATGATTCCAACTGAAGCGCCCTGCCATAGATGTATCCGTCCATTCTGCAATCACTTGTTGACACATTATCCTCTCTTTCTCACTCTCTTTCCCACACAAAAGCTGCAACCATCCCAGACAAGGGCCATGGTTTGTTTCATGATGACTGTGTGATCACTCTGTACTCTCACTGTGGCTCCCTTTACTACAGGACCTTAACCAAGATGATACAAACTTCCTTTCCTCCATTGTTGATAACCCTCAAGAAAAATGAGAACACCTAGGTTAATAAGCAATGGAAATACCATTTTTTAAATAAAGAAAACCTCTAAAAGCTACACAACTGCCGATATGAATTTTTGCATATTTGCATTGTTCTTTTTGATGTTCGAATCATCCCATATTTCACCACAGGGAGCCTCTTCAGGTTGGCTCCTGTGTCCTTTTAATCTGACCCCATGGACTTTGATACCTTCCTTGTTCATCTGTCCCAGTCCTGGAACAGCCGTTTCTCAGGAGCCCTGGTTCCTTTTAGCAGAGAATGATATTTAGAGAGTAAGATCTAGGCAAGATAGATACACTTTTTAAACACAGAAATTACATGAGTTTTCAAAAGATCTGTTTTTACCATAACTAGTGGCCTTTTCATTAAGTCAGTTAATGACCTGAAATCATTGGGATTTAGGGTGGTTTTGGATTAAAGCAGTTTCTCAACCTCAGCACTATTGACATTTGGGGCTGGGAAACGCTTTGTTGTGGAGACTGCCCTGCGCCTTGTAGGGTGTTTAGCAGCATCCCTGGCCTCTACACACTAGATGCCAGTAGGAACCTCCCAGCTGTGACAACCAAAAATGTCTCCAGACATTGCCGAATGCCCCTTGGGGTGGCAAAATCATCCCCCATTAAGAACCACTGGATGGCCCGTGGCTTCTGTGGAAAACATCCTGGAACAAACCAGAGAGACTCTGGCCCTGTTGCAACATCCTTAACAGTTTCCTGCCTCTATTTCCCTGTGTGTCTATTGGGACAATGGCTACAGGATAAAACAACACATTGTGGGAAGCAGTTTGACCTACAAAGACTCATCGGCGTGAAAGTGAGGAGCAGACACTACATCATAGGCAGCACCACACTGAAGCCACATGTCGGTTTTTGCTAACTCTGCTGAGATGGTACACTTTCTGATTGAACTGACTCAAGTCCTGAAGATTACTCAAACTCTTGTGTTCCCACCAGGCCTCTTTTTAGTGTCAGCCTTATTTAAGAGCTTTCATTTTACTGTCACCAAGAGAAAGTCCCATTCAATTCATACCAGATGCTGAGTCATCATGAATCAATACAACATCACCCAAAAACCACCAAAATGAATCATAAGGACAAACAGGACTTTTTCTCCCAGCAAAACAGTGACTAAAATAGTGTTTTGCCCTTTTAGAAAAAAAAAAGTTACAAGGTTAAGACAAGGCTTCAGGCCCTGCTTGTGTAACACACGTGTCTGTGGGCGTCAAGTGGTTAAATTGCGTGTCCTCAGCAAGACAGTGTATGAGGCCTGCAGCTGAGCCAGACAGAGGCTGGCGAGAGGAGGTGAGACTTGGACATCAGGGGCCCTAGACTGGGAGTCCAGTGATGACCTGAAACTGTTATGCAGTCCTCCTCCATGCGAGTGGCAAGGGTATCTGAGACTCGGAGTTTAGGAATCTCTACCGTGGAGGAGAGGCTCTTGAGAACTGTGGAGGCTCTTCCAGGAAATGAGCATCCAGAATCTTCTCCTGATAGAGCCGGGGAGATCCCCAAGACTTGTTTCTCAGTCCTGCCTCTGCTCCCTGCATGCTGGGAACAGCACTCCGATTACCTATGGAAGCGAGAAATGGTGTATGTCCTCCCTGGGGTGGGAGGGGGTGGGCCCAACTAGGCACTCTCTCCTGGCTTCTGACCCTTGAATGGAGGGAAGCAAAAGCAGGGAAGAGATGGCGGCTGACACATCCCCGTAGTGGCTGGATGAGTCTCTCAGTTGGTTCCTGCTTCTGGGTCCCCAAGGCCTCCCAGGTTCCTGTCCTTTGCAGACTAGGTTCTTCCAGTTTCCCCTTTATTGTGTGAGGGACTCCCTATCCTTCCAATGGATTTCCTTTGCTACAAGATCAGTGTCTGTTTTCCCACTGCAGCACCAAGTCATTGCTGTCAGAGGCACTGAGAGCTGTGTGTCCCATTCCATACCGCACAGACTACTGCAGGAGCCCGGGAACACAGGCTGCAGAGCCCTGCTCGATGATATTCACAAAGTACGAGTCAGAAGGTCTCCCCTTAGTAAAGGCAAAATGGGAGCAATGGAGGCCGAGAGCTCCCCGCAGTTACTGTGTCAACACTGATCAAGGAACTGAATCATCATATGATATCACTTATATGTGGAAACTAAAATATGACACAGGGACTTCCCTGGTGGCGCAGTGGTTAAGAATCCACCTGCCGATGCAGGGGACAGGGGTTCGAGCCCTGGTCCGGGAAGATCCCACATGCTGCGGAGCAACATGTGGGCCCATGCGCCACAACTACTGAAGCCCACGCGCCTAGAACCTGTGCTCTGCAATAAGAGAAGCCACTGCAATGAGAAGCCCGCACACCGCAATAAGGAGTAGCTCCCACTTGTGGCAACTAGAGAAAGCCCGTGCACAGCAACATAGACCCAGCACGGCCGAAGATAAATAAATAAATTAATTAATTAATTTTAAAATGCTTTAAAAAATAAAGATAAAAGATGGCACAAATGAACCTATCTACAAAACAGAAACAGACTCATAGACATAGAGAACAGACTGTGGTTGCCAAGGAGGGGAGGGGAGGGAGAGGGATGCACTGGGAGTTTGGGGTCGGTAGATGCAAACTATTACATACAGAATGGATAAACAGCAGGGTCCTCCTGTATAGCACAGGGGACTATATTCAATATCCTGTGATAAACCGTAATGGAAAAGAATATTTAAAAAAGAATGTATGTGTATAACTGAGTCACTCTGCTGTACAGCAGAGAATGGTACAACACTGTAAATCAACTTACTTCAATAAAATAAATAAATATTAAAAATATTTGTCGAGATTTTTCTACCTTAAAAAAAGGGGGGGGCTTCGGAGATGGAGACAACCTAAGTGCTCATCGTCAGATGAGTGGATAAAGAAGATGTGGCACATCTATACAATGGAATATTACTCAGCCATAAAAAGAAATGAAATTGAGCTATTTGTAATGAGGTGGATGGACCTAGAGTCTGTCATACAGAGTGAAGTAAGTCAGAAAGAGAAAGACAAATACCGTATGCTAACACATATATATGGAATTTAAGAAAAAAAAATGTTATGAAGAACCTAGGGGTAAAACAGGAATAAAGACACAGACCTACTGGAGAACAGACTTGAGGATATGGGGAGGGGGAAGGGTGAGGTGTGATAGGGCGAGAGAGAGACATGGACATATATATACTAACAAACGTAAGGTAGATAGCCAGTGGGAAGCAGCCGCATGGCACAGGGAAACCGGCTCGGTTCTTTGTGGCTGTCTGGAGGGGTGGGATAGGGAGGGTGGGAGGGAGGGAGACAAAGAGGGAAGAGATATGGGAACATATGTATATGTATAACTGATTCACTCTGTTATAAAGCAGAAACTAACACACCATTGTAAAGCAATTATACCCCAATGAAAATGTTAAAAAAAAGGGGGGGGGGCTTCCCTGGTGGCGCAGTGGTTGAGAATCTGCCTGCTAATGCAAGGGACATGGGTTCGAGCCCTGGTCTGGGAGGATCCCACATGCCGCGGAGCAACTAGGCCCGTGTGCCACAACTACTGAGCCTGCGCGTCTGGAGCCTGTGCTCCGCAACAAGAGAGGCTGCGACAGTGAGAGGCCCGCGCACCGCGATGAAGAGTGGCCCCCTCTTGCCACAACTAGAGAAAGCCCTCACACAGAAACGAAGACCCAACACAGCAAAGATAAATAAATTAATTAATAAACTCCTACCAACAACATCTTAAAAAAAAAAAGAAAGGAACTGAATCATCAATGTGGATCCAGTGAGGGACGCTGAAGTTGGACTAATGGACAGCTAAGCCCTACGGCACCAAAAGAAGATGGAGCTGTTAACAGAGAGCCCCTCAGTGCTACTCCAGTTTTCAGCAGTGCTCTGTGGGGGGGCCTGGGTATGCAGGCTCTACTGCGGGACCCCTGGGTGGCCCCCAGGAATCTGTCTGGGCTGTGCCTCTGGACCCCTCCATTCTCTTACATGTTGTTTGGCAACCCTACTATGTGTGGCCTAGCTCCCCCACTCCTACAATGACTATTTCAATTCTTCATTCTTTCAAATCTCCATGGCCCTCCCATCCCCCTCACTCCCAGCAGAAGGTGAATTTCTTATGCCACAGAAAAAGTTCAGACCATCATATGGGGACCCCCTTCAACTTCCCAACACCAAACCTACACCATCCTGCCCTCTAACCTGCCCCAACCTATGCACTGTAGGATGTGTAGCAGCATCCCTGGCCTCTGTCCACTAGATGAACCCTGCTAGTAATGCCCCCTAAACATGGTAATCAAACATGTCTCCAGACATTGCCAAATGTCCCTCGGGGGGTATAAAGTCACCGGTGAGAACTCTTTTTAATTTAATTTAATTTAATTTAATTTATTTATTTGGCTGTGCGGGTCGTAATTGTGGCACGCGGGATCTTTGGTTGCGGCGTGTGGAATCTAGTTCCCTGACCAGGGATCGAATCCAGGCCCCCTGCATTGGGAGCACAGAGTCTTAACCACTGGACCATGAGGGAAGTCCCTACTGGTGAGAACTCTTGACCCAGACCAACCTCTGGCCGCTCTGTCTCAAACTTGTAGCCCACATCTGATCCATGGGAAGTGCACACATGGGACCAACCTTCACCTACCTCTCAAATAGAGCACTTTGTAAAAGCACAGCCACTGACAGACAGCCACGCCTCCCCTGTAGATTTCCTCCCCTGGCTCTAGGGACCACCCTTTGAGTTCCCTATTTGGCCCCCCTAGTTGATTTGAGAAAATAGGAAGCACACCCCACGCCCCTTCTTTCCATGGTACAAGCCTCTCTTCCAGAAATCTCCTTTATAGTTTCTGGTCCTCTCTTGGGCTTTCCATCCATCCTCTTTGTAAGCTGGAGGTGGGTGGTCAATACAATGACTCAGAACTAGTTCTCAGACATTTCCCTTCCCAGTCCTGCTTAGGTGGTCTAGCATCCCACGTTGGAATCGGGGAGCGGCTGCCTCTCTTGGCGGGGGCCTCAGCCAACTGTGAGGCAGAAAGAGCTTGTATTCACATCCGTGTGCCCCTTAGAACTGCCTTCTCTCTTCCTCTCAGGATCCTTTCTCACTTCGATTTATTCAACCTCTCCTTCCTGACTGAAGCTTTCCCACTGACATTTAAGCATGTTTAAATCGCTCCCATTTAAATAAATAAATAAAATAAAATAAAACTGCTTTGACCACAGAGCTCCTCGCAGCTACCACTCTAATTCTCTCCTCCCCTTCAAAGCCAAACTAGTGAGAAAGCTCTCTACACCCACCGTCTCCCTTTCCTCACCTCCCACTCT